>NW_028318190.1:4730000-5049000 GCF_062004578.1 Staurois parvus | reverse complement strand
TGGACTTGCAGTTTCTCAACACCTGGAGGGCCATAGTATTAAGGCCAGACATAGCCAGGCAACTAGCATTTTTACAAAGTGGTCATCGCTAGTAGCCCCCCTATTTCTTTCACTACACCTTTCCTTTAAATCAGGGGTCTCCAAACTATGGCTCCAGCTGTTGAAGTACTACAAGTCCCATCATGCCTCTGGGAGTTTTGCCTGTGGCTGTCAGAGTCTTGTAAGTCCTCATTGGACTTGCAGTTTCTCAACACCTGGAGGGCCATAGTATTAAGGCCAGACATAGCCAGGCAACTAGCATTTTTACAAGGTGGTCATCGCTAGTAGCCCCCTATTTCTTTCACTACACCTTTCCTTTAAATCAGGGGTCTCCAAACTATGGCTCCAGCTATTGAAGTACTACAAGTCCCATCATGCCTCTGGGAGTGTTGCCTGTAGCTGTCAGAGTCTTGTAAGTCCTCATTGGACTTGCAGTTTCTCAACACCTGGAGGGCCATAGTATTAAGGCCAGACATAGCCAGGCAACTAGCATTTTTACAAGGTGGTCATCGCTAGTAGCCCCCTATTTCTTTCACTACACCTTTCCTTTAAATCAGGGGTCTCCAACCTATGGCTCCAGCTATTGATGTACTACAAGTCCCATCATGCCTCTGGGAGTGTTGCCTGTAGCTGTCAGAGTCTTGTAAGTCCTCATTGGACTTGCAGTTTCTCAACACCTGGAGGGCCATAGTATTAAGGCCAGACATAGCCAGGCAACTAGCATTTTTACAAGGTGGTCATCGCTAGTAGCCCCCCTATTTCTTTCACTACACCTTTCCTTTAAATCAGGGGTCTCCAAACTATGGCTCCAGCTATTGAAGTACTACAAGTCCCATCATGCCTCTGGGAGTGTTGCCTGTGGCTGTCAGAGTCTTGTAAGTCCTCATTGGAGTTGCAGTTCCTCAACACCTGGAGGGTCACAGTTTGAAGACCCCTGCTTTAAATGAAAATAACGTTTGTCTTTCTATGCAGTAATAAAAATACAATCAATGATAATGAAATACTGATGCTCTCTATGCACTGGGAAATGGTACGCAATGTTTCTAGGCATAAGGTGGGAGTGAGAGACATGTGGTTACCAGTATTCGCAGATGCCTTCGCTCTCAGGAGAAGTCGTATACAATCTGGTTTGTTATATCTGACCCCATAGTGCAGAGCTGTCTGTCCATCTGCTGTTACTTTTTCCAGAGCTCCCCTGTGAAAGCAGAGTTATCCATCCAGTAAAACAACAGAGCATCTCAATATGTGCAACAGTATATGTAGCTGTGCTCTAGGCAATTCTCTACTAATCATGTGTAGGCAAATGTACGAACCCATTCTGGATCAGGAAATCCACCAGCGGGAGGCAGTTCCTCTCACACAGAGAAACAGCTAGGTGAAGTGGAGACTCGCAGAGATCCTGCAGGGAAAGTAGGCAGAACATTCATGAGACGGACACACGGAACATAGGGAGTGCTGTGTGACTGTATCAGACGATACCTGATTGAGTGGTTTGCTCAGATCCATCCCATTCGCCATGCACTGAAGCAGTGCCATCAGGTCATGCCTCTGAATAGCATCTCTGAGCCCATGAAGACTGCTGCTTTTATCTCTGTTCACAAACCTGTGCTCCACATACTTAGCAGTGATATAATCCTTCCTGGCATTCCTATTGAGACACAGAGATCCCTGTATGAATTACAACATCAAATCTGACAGCATGTATAGCAGGCAAAGGCATTGATCAGTGGGTGTCCAACATGTCAAAATATCTGCTTCTCCAAATGATCATCCAGTGCCAGCAGAGGAAGCAACTATTTATTTACAATCAAATAATTATTCCCACAAGCTTCCTGGCAAACCAAGATCCATTTCCCGTACAATGAATAGATTATTTCTATGACTCAGCTGAATGTTATTTTTTTTAATAAGTCATTAGTATGACAGAATGCTGGCAGATATCTGCCTACAGTACAGATTTACTCCACTGTAAGTTGTTTCCTTATGACTGATAATCACCCAGCTGTTTATTACAAGAGAGACGCTAACATGATTTGCATTAGCCTAAAAAAAAAATCCCATACACTAGCCAAAAATTCCATACATTTCTCCTGGGCACACGGCATGCTTTAGTGTGAAATATTTGCATTAGGAAACAAACAAATCATTACAATACACTCATTGAAGCTGAAAACAACACTGCAAGTGTTCAAAAACATTCAATGCAGACATGCATGCCTAATGTTTTGTAATTGCTCTTGCTCTGGCACATGTCATTCATTCAGATACGCCTACAATATGGTTACATTTTTCTGACTGTCTGAGATGGTTTTTAAGGACTTGCAGAAAAGATCTATGTGTTTGTGTGCTGGATGAAAAATTAAAAAAAAAAAGTTAAAAAGAAAAAATTATTTATATCTCATGAAAAGTACCAAAATAATTATATGGTCAGTTCACCCAAAAACTAATATTCTAATTTTGATAGATGCTAGAGAGTTAGGCCCTGTTCACATTATCAGCATTTCCGCTGCATGATTTTGGCACAAGATTTTCACACGATTCTGCATGTCGCAAAGGGCAGCATATTCACTTTAAAGGGCTGCCCTATGCGCGTCAAGTGAAAAGAAGCTCCTGCTCCTTTTCGGGGGAACAAACTTCACATGATTTGCGAAGGTGTGGTTTTCCACGTGAGAAGCATGTTAGAATTGCATCACATTTGAGGTACCATTGAAGGATAATGGCACTTAAATGCATGCAGCATGTTGTGCTGCAATTGCCATGCAATTTGGGGGTGCTAAAATCAGAGCAGAATTATGTCACATTCAGGGTGCAGTTAAAGGATAATGGCATCGAAATGTGCGCAGCATGTTGTGCTGCGATTCTGCTGCAATCCCCATGACAATTGTGGCACAACTGCACTGCAGGCGTTTGGCTGCCATTATTCTTAAATGGTACCCAAAACACAATGCAATTGTTGTGCGGCATGCCACGCCTTCACAAATCATGTGGAGCTTGTCATCCGAAAAGGAGCAGGAGCTTCTTTACGGGCAACAAACTCACATAGGGGATCCCATTGAAGCAAATAGGCTGCCCTGTGCGACACGCAAAATCGTGCAAAAATCGCATGTCAAAATCGCGTAGCAGGAACACTTTTTCCTGCTAAGCGATAATGTGAACAAGGCTTTATACACACTGGCTACAGGGCACGGGGCTCTGGCCTCTAACTGCAGGCGGAGGACACAATAATGTGAACAAGGCCTTAGGCACACTGGCCACAGGGCACGGGGCTCCGGCCTCTAATTGCAGGCGGAGGACACAATAATGTGAATGAGGCCTTATGCACACTGGCCACAGGGCACTGGGCTCCGGCCTCTAATTGCAGGCGGAGCACACAATAATGTGAATGAGGCCTTATACACACTGGCCACAGGGCACGGGGCTCCAGCCTCTAACTGCAGAAGGAGGACACAATAATGTGAACGAGGCCTTATGCATACTGCCACAGGGCACGGGGCTCCGGCCTCTAATTGCAGGTGGAGGACACAATAATGTGAACGAAGCCTTATGCAAACTGACCACAGGGCACGGGGCTCCGGCCTTTAACTGCAGGAGGCGGACACAATAATGTGAACAAGGCCTTATGCACACTGGCCACAGGGCATGGGGCTCCAGCCTTTTACTGCAGGAGGTAGACACAATAATGTGAATGAGGCCTTATACACATTGGCCACAGTGCACGGGGCTCCGGCCTCTAACTGCAGGTAGAGGACACAATAATGTGAACGAGGCCTTATACACACTGGCTACAGTGCACGGGACTCCGGCCTTTAACTGTAGAATGCGGACACAATGATGTGAACGAGGCCTTATGCACACTGGCCACAGGGCATGGGGCTCCGGCCTTTTACTGCAGGAGGTAGACACAATAATGTGAATGAGGCCTTATACACATTGGCCACAGTGCACGGGGCTCCGGTCTCTAACTGCAGGTAGAGGACACAATAATGTGAACGAGGCCTTATACACACTGGCTACAGTGCACGGGACTCCGGCCTTTAACTGTAGAATGCGGACACAATGATGTGAACGAGGCCTTATGCACACTGGCCACAGGGCACTGGGCTCTGGCCTCTAACTGCAGGAGGCGGACATAATAATGTGAATGAGGCCTTATGCACACTGGCCACAGGGCACGGGGCTATGGCCTCTAACTGCAGGAGGCGGACATAATAATGTGAATGAGGCCTTATGCACACTGGCCACAGGGCACAGGGCTCCGGCCTCTAACTGTAGAAGGTGGACACAATAATGTGAATGAGGCCTTATGCACACTGGTCACAGTGCAAGAGGCTCCGGTGTCTAAATGCAGAAGGTGGACACAATAATGTAAACAAGGCCTTATGCACACTGACCACAGTGCACAGGGCTCCGGCCTCTAACTGCAAGAGGTGGACACAATAATGTGAACGAGGCCTTATGCAGACTGGCCACAGTGACGGGGCTCCGGCCTCTAATGCAGGCGGAGAACACAATAATGTGAACGAGAGCTTATGCATACTGGCCACTGGGCTCCGGCCTCTAAACACAGGCAGAGGACACAATAATGTGAACAAGGACTTGTGCACACTAGCCACAGTACACGGGGCTCCAGCCTCTAACTGAGGAGGCAGACACAAATGCGCCTTCCAGCCTACCCCAGGCAGCCTGTAAAATGGGAGTGTGATGGTAATAAAGCCAGAATACTGCTTTGCCTTGCATGGGCAATTACAGGTTTGCTTTTAACCCAACTCCAATCAAATATTTTTTTACTGCTAAAAAAAGTGGTGAAGACAAAATATTCTACTAGGTTTTATTGCTGTCATCAATACACTTATCACCCTGTGACATCAGAATAGAATATGCAGTGTAACTCAGGCAGGAATGCAAAGACAACCTTTACAGTCTCACTAGAAGTTACAGGTAGCAGAAAAAAATAGAAAGATATTTTATCCCCCCTCCAATTTATTACGAGGCTGAAAAAAGTTTTGGCTGGAAGTGGGCTTTGATGTGCTTTTTGCCATTGCATTTAACAGTAAACTAGATTCAGCAGCTTTCACAGAAATTCCAGGAACTATTACATTTTTAAATATAATGTATTTTCTATACTTTTTTATTTCTTTATCCATTTGCCTATAATCTAATATGCCTGTGAAAATGCTATTGGGAGGGAAGGGGAGGTGAGGGCAGAGGGATGACTTGAAGATTGTGCTGTTGGTCCTTCATTCAATCGGCAGCCTGGGGGTGTAGCCTTGACCAAGCTGTACTGGTTACCCACTTCCCATGCGGCCCATGTATATAAACAGCTGGACGGGAGCAGTGCAGGGGCGGGTGGCCGTTTATAATTGTCCTCCCAGCTTCCTGCTTGTGCGCGTTCCCTGGGAGTGTGCAGCACCACGATCCGGTGTCCTCCGGACACAGCGGAACACCGATCATTGTACGGGACCTCTGTGTGAGGTCCTGATCATGTGATCACTGATTGGCCAATCAGTGATCACATGAAGAGTAGTAAGCAAGATGTCACTTCTGACATCATTGCTTACTACTAGTGAAATCTGTGAATGATCACAGAGATCACATGGTACAAGGCTATTCACAACAGCCTTGTACCATGTGACAACCTGTGCCCAATCACAGCTCACACAGTATTTCTCAGTGGCTGCAGGAATGCAGCCAGAGAAGGAAAAATGATTGCTTTTACAGCCTTTATGGGTGTAAAAGCAATCAGTGTACAAAAAAAAAAAATCTTCATCACCCCCCACAAGTAGTACAGTGTCACCATGGTATACACTGTACTGCTAGGGTGACAGTATGTAAAAAAAAAAACCAAAAACATAAATAATAATGTAAAAAAAAAAAAAGATTCTGAAAAACTATAATTTTTGGTTATAAACTAATTTGTTTTGTTTTTTTTTTACTAACAAGATAACTGAATATATTTTTGGCCAAGATTTATGAAGAAAGATTATTTATTTGCAAAATTTTATAAGAAAAACACTTTTTCAAAATTTTTGGACATTTTCATTTGTATAGCAAAAAAAATAAAAATCCCAGTGGTGAATAAATACTACCAAAATAAAGTTTTATTTGTCTCAAAAAAATGCTAAAACATTCATATGGGTAGTGTTGCATGACTGCGCAACTGTCATTCAAAGTGCGACACCACTGAAAGCTGAAAAGTGGCCTGGACAGGAAGGGGGTCAAAGTGTCCGGACTTGAAGTGGTTAATTGCCTGACACTAAATTAGCCCCGGATTACAAGGATAGCTGAAAATCGTTTTTGTATCTAAGCTGAGTTTTTAGCTGTCACTTGGAGTTTGGACTTGTATGTTTGATATGGTGCTCTACATTTTTCCACCTTATTTCCCCAATCATTGGCTGAGGTTTTAGCTTATATTTTAAATATATACTGTTTGTCCCATCCTACATTGTTGTCTTGCACTCAGCATCCAGTTATCCTAATTCACAGTCCATACCTCAGTCATCCACACAAAGACTTACATATCACTGCAAGGTGTGGGCTTTGGATTTGGCATAGGAAGTGCAGCTTCAAAAACCTCATTCAGTTTGGCATTCCCAACTGAAATGGCAAGCTTTAAAGAGAGGAAATGTGTGGGTAAGAGAATTTCATATATAGAATCAGATGGGCTTATATACAGCGGATATAAAAAGTCTACACACCCCTGTTAAAATGTCAGGTTTATGTGATGTAAAAAAATGGCAAAGATAAATCTTTTCAGAACTTTTTCCACCTTTAATGTAACCTATAAACTGTACAACTCAGTTGAACAACAAACTGAAATCTTTTAGGTGGAGGGAAGTAAAAATAAAAAACTAAAATAATATGGTTGCATAAGTGTGCGCACCCTTAAACTAATACTTTGTTGAAGCACCTTTTGATTTTATTCCAGCACTCAGTCTTTTTGGGTATGAGTCTATCAGCATGGCACATCTTGACTTGGCAATATTTGCCCACTCTTCCTTGCAAAAACACTCCAAATCTGTCAGATTGTGAGGGCATCTCCTGTGCACAGCCCTCTTCAGATCATCCCACAGATTTTCGATTGGATACAGGTCTGGGCTCTGGCTGGGCCATTCCAAAACTTTCATCTTATTCTGGTGAAGCCAGACCTTTGTTGATTTGGATGTATGCTTTAGGTCGTTGTCATGCTGAAAGATGAAGTTCCTCTTCATGTTCAGCTTTCTAGCAGAAGCCTGAAGGTTTTGTTCCAATATTGACTGGTATTTGGAACTGTTAATAATTCCCTCTACCTTGACTAAGGCCCCAGTTCCAGCTGAAGAAAAACAGCCCCAAAGCATGATGCTGCCACCACCATGCTTCACTGTGGGTATGGTGCTCTTTTGGTGATGTGCAGTGTTGTTTTTGCACCAAACATATCTTTTGGAATTATGGCCAAAAAGTTCAACCTTGGTTTCAGCAGACCATAACACATTTTCCCACATGCTTTTGGGAGACTTCAGATGTGTTTTTGCAAAATTTAGCCGGGCTTGAATGTTTTTCTTTGTAAGAAAAGGCTTCCATCTTGCCCCATAGCCCAGACATATGAAGAATACGGGAGATTGTTGTCACATGTACCACACAGCCAGTACTTGCCAGATATTCCTGCAGCTCCTTTAATGTTGCTGTAGGCCAGTGTTTCTCAACTCCAGTCCTCATGGACCCCCAACAGGTCATGTTTTCAGGATTTCCCTCAGATGAAACAGCTGTGGTAATTACTAAGGCAGTGAAACTGATCAAATCACCTGTGCAAAATAATGGAAATCCTGAAAACATGACCTGTTGGGGGTCCATGAGGACTGGAATTGAGAAACACTGCTGTAGGCCTCTCGGCAGCCTCCCTGACCAGTTTTCTTCTCGTCTTTTCATCAGCTTTGGAGGGACGTTCAGTTCTTGGTAATGTGACCATTGCGCCATATTTTCTCTACTTGATGATGACTATCTTCACTGTGTTCCACGGTATATCTAATGCCTTCTCCTGACTGATACCTTTTAACAATGAGATCCCTCTGATGCTTTGGAAGCTCTCTGTGGACCACAGCTTTTGCTGTAGGATGCGACTAAGAAAATGTCAGGAAAGACCTACTAGAACAGCTGAACTTTATTTGGGGTTAATCAGAGGCACTTTAAATGATGGCAGATGTGTACAAGCTCCTATTTAACATGATTTTGAATGTGATTGCTTAATTCTGAACACAACTACATCCCCAGTTATAAGAGGGTGTGCACACTTATGCAACCACATTATTTTATTATTTTATGTTTACTCCACCCCCAAAAGATTTCAGTTTGTTTTTCAATTGAGTTGTACATTTTATAGGTCACATTAAAAGTGAAAAAAGTTTGGAAATGATTTATCTTTGTCTCGTTTTTTTACATCACAGAAACCTGACATTTTAACAGGGGTGTGTAGACTTTTTATATCCAGTGTATGAACAATAAAACACCTACCAACAATTCAGATGTGCTCAGCAAATCCAGAGTTAAAGACTGGACTCGTGAGTGCCGCACCCCAAGATCACGATGAATCCCAGAACACTCGATGCAGATGAGAACTCCTAGGTTTGTAGAGACCCAGGAGGGATCTGTCATGAGAAGAAAATGGATACAAACAAATTAGGCAAATGAGCAAGATGGGTAATGCTTCAAAGTATTGGATGGGAGATGGAATTCGCAAGCAACAACAAGAAACAAAGACAACATTGAGTGTTGGAGAAAAAAAATTAGAAAATCAAGGATGGCATATATTAGCCACTTCAGGAACAAAAGGAATGGGAAATTGGCCCTAAAACTTCAACAGACTTATTTGGTCATATTTCTTATCGGCAGCTACCATCTATCAAAATAACGTGTATTAGCAATAGTGACAGTCAAAATGCATCTGCCCGTGTACAATGACACTTCCAGTACCAGTGTCATTTTCTTTCGAAAATGGGACATTTCATGCATTTTGTAATCCCATGGTGCCACCATTGATTTTGAAATTCGATCAACCAAACCTTTAATATCACCTCATGTTGCTACAGAAAATAATTTTCGTGGCCAAGAATCTTCTTCTCTTTCCAGGTCACAACTCATGCTCATTTCTTTTTCGATTACACTTCTCCCATCATTAATTAGAAATTAGCTCATTTTTCAAAAAATTTCAAACATGCCCAATTACATACGATGGTCCCTCAAAAATCAGCCGTTGCTGTGGCCCACTAATGGTGCGAAATTTGAACGATTCTTAGAAAAGAAAATTCTTTTGGTATTCGACCCATATATGGCTGGCTGAACATTGTAATGATACATTGGGGTTGATTTACTAAAACTGGAGAGTGCATAATCTGGTACAGCTGTGCATGGTAGCCTGGTAGCCTGCATGGTTGTTCAATTAAGCTTTGACAAAAAAAAAATGGAAGTTGATTGGTTTTTATGCAGAGCTGGACCAGATTTTGCACTTTTCAGTTTTAGTAAATCAACTCCATTGCATTTACTATTTCATACTTATATAGATTAAGGTAGGTGTGATCTTTGCTCTGCATCAGTTTTGCTAGGTGCACATCTCTGCGTTCCTGTAGGCCACGTTTTGCGTGGGGATGAGAGCCCTTTCATTTGAATGGACTCCTGTGCCCCAGGATATGCAGGGAAGAAGTCCCTGCACTTCTTTGGAAAACGCAGTCCGCACGGGAACCTCAGTTGCGATTTCCAGTGTGGGCGGCGTGCCATTAGAATTAATGGCACCCGCCTGAGGGTGCAGGTGGTGCGGCTGCATGGATTTTTGTGCAGATCCGCAGCGGCAGCACCCGCACAGATGAACCTAGCCTTAAAGAGCCCTTACACGCAAAACAAAAAAGTATGTTGTCCTACTTAACCTCACATTACCCTTAGTTAACCCAAATCATCCCTGATTAGCTCATTCTTCCCCTTCTCTCCTTACTTATTATATTTCTGCTGTTTATTTACCAATCATATTTAGATTTTTTTTTTAATTTACATTCACTGTTTTTTTTAATTTTGCGCTTTTGTTTTTATGCAACACTGAAAAAATAATAAAGACACATTTTTCATTTGCAAATAAATTTACCATGCTTTTTATCAAAACTTCACTTTAGTGCCATACGCTATAGAATAAAAGGCATATTTTTTTTACAGTATCACTGCTTATTTTAAAACTAGCAATGGTCAAAATGGAAAAATGTATTTTTCTGTTTATAGAATAAAATAATTTCTGCAATAGATTGTAAGCTCTAACGAGCAGGGCCCTCTGTTTCCTGTTGTACCAAATTGTATTGTAACTGTAATGTCTACCTTCATTTTGTAAAGCGCTGCGCAAACTGTTGGCGCTATATAAATCCTGTATAATAATAATACACTATGCCAAAAGAGAGCCTGTTTTGCCACCAGAAAAACACGTACACTATGTACTATGCAATGACACAGCTATAGTCGAATAAACAGGCCCACAGTAGAAATGTAAAAATTGTTCAAGTCCATAGGAGGTATAAAGGTATGAGAGCTGAAGTGGTTAATATAGCTCACCGGGGGCTCCGCAGTCACAGCACACTTGGTTCCCAGGTAAGGACCTGATCTCATTAATGATCTGCTTTGTTAGTTGCTGGGAGTTGTCACTGGAGCTTCCATCCCCACCAA
Source organism: Staurois parvus (assembly GCF_062004578.1). Taxonomy (NCBI): domain Eukaryota; kingdom Metazoa; phylum Chordata; class Amphibia; order Anura; family Ranidae; genus Staurois; species Staurois parvus. The sequence continues at coordinate 5,038,293 of NW_028318190.1, read as the reverse complement.
AGGCTGCATTCAGTGATTCATCTTTACTGTTCTGCAGTACAGATATCCATCTTCGCAAATGAAAAAAAGAGTTTGAAAAAAAATGTTAATGAATGGACCAATCATGCCCAAATACAAAGCAGAAGAGGAATTCGAAGAAAAGTAGATCTCCTTATACTCACACAAATGCCTCGGATTCATCCTCAGCTTGAAAGTGATAAGTTCTGTTATCTGAAAGTGCAGACACAAGTGCTTTATGTTTATTTATTCATATCATTCTGAAGATGTTTGCAACCAATGCTAAAAATAAAAAAGTATCTGCAAGGCTCACCATAGGTCTGAACATACAATCATTGTACAATCAAAACGAGATCACCCACTCTCACTATCACTAAATATTATATATTTTTACTTGTCCCTCTAGCCTATGAAAAATGCCAGTGTGATACTTGTACTAAAGAAATATCTTGTTTCCAGCAGCATGGCCTGAAATGAGTATTTCCAAGTCACCACTAGAGAGTGAGGTTTGTAGATGGGAGATCAGCTCTGTATTGACCTGAATGAGCCAATCATCTGGCAGCAGATATTCCGGAGCTGACATACTCAGAGCCAGGAGGCTGCAGGTTATACTGCAATATATTCTATTTTCAGTAACCAATCAAATTAGACACTTTCAAAGACTGTTGGTACAAGTAAAAATGAGTATTATTTAGTGGAAGTGCAGTTTTCTTTTATGCTAGATGTAAATGTACAGTGATGCAGCAGCATGCCTCCCACATCCAGATGACAAGCACAGGAACATTACAATAGAACGTTACAGATACCACCATTACAACGATGGCCACATTGTGCATCAGAGTCATTCTTGCTTTTCTTGTCTGTCATATAGCGATTCTGGCTTTTGTCTAGATAGCTGCATTCATTATTTAAAGTGGTTGTAAAGGCTGAACATTTTTTACCTTAATATATTATCTGCATTAAGGTAAAAAAAAACCCTATATTATCAGCTCTCCCCACCCCCAGCCCACCTAAATACTTACCTGAGTCTGCTCTTGATCCAGTGCTGTGCCCGAGAGCATCGCCACTGCTCTCTCTCTCTCCTCACTGGACTTAGTAAAGGAATCAGGAACCACTGGTTCCTGCTGCTGTCAATCAAATACAGTGACAAGGGAGTGGGGGCAGGACCAAGCGGCACTGTGTGTTTCAATAGACACAGACAGCACGGCTCACAATCAAGCACATACGTGTACCACCACAGGAAGCGGCTTCCTATGGTGTTACACAGAGAAGAGGAGGAGCCCAGAGTGAAAAGCAGAGGACCCAAGAAGAGGAGGATCGGGGCTGCCCTGTGCAAAACTATTACAAAGAACAGGTAAGTATGACATGTTTGTTATTAAAAAAAAATAACTTCACAATCACTTCAACAAAACAGCCAATTGCAGCCTATGCATATAATGGGGTTGGTTTACTAAAACTGGAGAGTGCAAAATCTTTTGCAGCTGTGCATAGTAGCCAGTCAGCCTCTAACTTCAGCTTGTTCAATTAAAGCGATTTTGAAGGCTCATTTTTTGGGGGGGAAAATAACAAACATGTCTATACTTACCTACTGTGTCTAGTGGTTTTGCATAGAGCAGCCTGGATCCTCCTCTTCTCGGGTCCCCTGCAGGTTCTCCTTGCTCCTCCTTTCTGTCCGGCGCCCCCACAGCAAGCAGCTTGCTATGGGGGCATCTGCTGCTCTGTGTTTCCATCCATACATGAAGCTGTGACTTGGCCCAGCTCCCTCTCTCTTCTCATTGACTGACTTGCTGTGATTGACAGCAGTGGGAGACAATGGTTTCCGCTTGCTGTCTCAGCCAATGAGGAGGCAGAGACCCAGGACAGCCGAGGCTGTCGTTCACATCACTGGATCATGATGAGGCTCAGGTAAGTTTTGAAGGGGCTGGGGGGCACTGCTGCATGTGACGAGCGCGGCGTCAGACCCCAGCCCTTCTCACCAACTTTTGACCGAAGGACTAGCCAATCTAAAACCGCGCTGCCACTTGTGTAACAATGCCACTCTCAGCTGCACCCTGCACAAAGATTTTCCAGCTCACTGGACCCCAATCTAGGTGCAAACAGCCTGAGAGCGATTGTTACTGGGTCAGATTAATTACGCAATTAACCCTTCACACTGCCACCACCATCCTTTTACAGAGAAGGAGGAAACTCACAAATCTTAGCAGTAACACTATGATGTTTGAATAAGCGTCTGTATACACAATGTCACCGCAGACAGATGTATCCAGAGGGTTTAAAACACACAGTAGCACTCTTCAGAGACAGGGATTCTTAGTTTGCATTAAAGAGCTTTAGAAACAGTTCAACACTTTTCAGAAAATAGGATTTATTACTAAAAAGGTCAAAATGGTGCAATAAAAATATTTACAGAAAAGATGTAACAAATATATATATATATATATATAAATAGAGAGAGCAATAACACAACAGAGAGATAAAAGGAAGAAGTTTAAGAAGGTAGGATACTTGCATAAGTCCTGGATTAAGCAGAGTTCAAGTGTCCTGAACAAAAGGGTGCCTTTTCTCCCAAAGTTGGTTCCTGATGTTAAAAGGGAGAATCTCTTCATCTTTCTCTCCAGGCATGACAGCCTTTTTTCTAGGAACCCAGCAGGGATGTTTAGGCGGGGACTCAGGGTATGAACAAATCCCTCGCCCATTTATACCATGGCCAATAACCTTCACTAGGTACATGTAGCATGCCTAGCCACTGGTAGCTTAATATGCAGAATGATATCCTGAACGTCCAGACATCAAATATGACATATCTTACCATTCCAGATAACGACATATTGCTTTCTACTCTCGTGTAGGTGCCACATAGGGGTATAATGTGTCAGGTGACTCATATTAAACTGACCTATCTGAATATATGCTTTGTTTTATTGTACCTTGTTCCTGTCGGGATTTATGAATTTGTATGGAAAAGTGGTTTCAAGTGGGATGTATGTTTTACTGCCATTCTGGAATGTTTTTCATGTCCAGTGATTTATAGCTTTACGACCAGGCCAAGGCAAGGGTCTGACAGACATCATGGAACCAGCTAATTGGATTTACAATCATGAAGTGTATCCAGCTGTGCTCTGTGCACTCCTGAGCTCAGCACACACACAGACCACATTCCTTGCAAGGGGGCTGGAGGGAGAGAGAATGATATTTGCAGAGTATGATACAAGATGGTGGATCTTTAACAAAATGGTTGTCCGCATCCAATCGCCACACTGCACACAGAAGGTTTTTTACCTTCATGCATAGAATGCATGAAGGTAAAAAACCTTCAGCCTTAACATCTGCTTTAAGTTTTGACTAAAAAACTGGAAGCTGATTGGGTTCTCATGCACCCAGGATGTTTTCTTGATTCCCCTGGAAGCCTTTGCTCCAGGGGAGGAAAACACACCTTAAAAATACGTGCCTAAAGCCGTATCTATGTACGTTCAAGCATTTGGTGCTAATGCATTCTAGTGGCTAGTGTATTAATTTATTCTGCCCATTAGAAAGCAGTAACGTGCAAATGCGTCTAAATGCATCCAGTGCTCAAACACTCCTTTTCTGAATGCCCAATCTGTGTGTTGTTTTTTTTTTCCTGCCTCTAAAAGCCCCTGCCTGTAAATGCCTATGTGTGCATGGACACATAGGCTAACATAGAATGGCACTTAGAGGCAGAAAAAAGTCAAATGTCTGTAAAAAGGACATGTTTTACATCCTGTGTGTATGAGGCCTTGAACATCTCCCTCACTTTGTGTCAGCACGCTATAGAGAAGGAATCACTAAATGGCAGACTGGGGTCCGGATGCGGACCGAGTCACTGTCCCATCCGGACCCATGCAGTTCTGCCATTTAAGAGTCTTTTCTTCCCCCAGCTGTCTCGTGGTCATCCTCACAGAACTGACAGCAGGAGGCAGGACAGATCTGGATGGAGGTTGGGAGCTGCCAGAGGTTAACAAGCAGGTGATTGGTTGCTAGGATGAAGGGCAGTCCTAGCAATCAATCACTGTCTATGTAAGGTAGGACAGTGGGGGGCAAAGTTAAAAGGGCTAAGGACATTATTGTAAATGAGGGCTGAGGACAGTAATATGGGGGGCTAGGGACTGTGGTGTGTGGGGACTGAGGACATTAAAGTGGGGGGGGGTGTCTTGGGAGAGTAATGTGGGGGGACAATGTAAAAAGGAGCAGAGTACTCTTCAGTGAAGGGGGCAGAGGACAGTACTGTTGGGAGGGAGGGGTTTGATGTCAAGAAAGTGTGAGAACACTATTGTGAAAGGATGGAGGGGGTGATGTAAAGGGGGAGCTGAGGACACTCATCAAGAGGGATCTTGCTGTAAATGAGGAGGGGACTGTGATGTGTAGTGGGGATTGAAGACACAGATGTGAGAACAGGTTCAGATCTGTACATCTGTATTTGGTGCACACGTTGTGGATAGGTCAGCACTACCTGCTAGAAATCTGAAAAAGTCCCAAACCCTTTTTGTTTTCAAAATCGCACCGGGGCAATACATGGTTTGGTGCACACGAAAATGCACCACAGGGGCCTACATGAGATTCGGACCTCTGATGCACATGAGTCCTGCCAACTAGGTGTTAGGCTCGGTTCACACAGATGCGACTTGGAATCTGATACCCCAAGTTGTATGACATGTGAGACCCCAATTCGCATGATTTGTGAAATCACATGTTAGTCAATGAGAGCTGTCTTAATTAGCACTACTGAAGTTGCTCCGACTTTAGAAAAGGTTCCTGTACTACTTCAAGGCGACTTCTATTGTGCCCATAGACTTTAATGGAAGTAGCCTAAAAGATGGACAAAGATCTGAAATGATTGCTTAATTCTGAACTTCTTAATTCTGAACACAGCTACATCTCCAGTTATAAGAGGGTGTGCACACTTATGCAACCACATTATTTTATTTTTTTTATGTTTACTCCCCCCCTAAAAGATTTCAGTTTGTTTTTCAATTGAGTTGTACAGTTTATAGGCCACATTAAAGGTGGAAACATTTCTGAAATGATTTATCTTTGTCTCATTTTTTTACATCACAGAAACCTGACATTTTAACAGGGGTGTGTAGACTTTTTCTATCCACTGTATATTGATGTGATTTGGATCCAACGTTACAGGAAGATTACCCAGGTATTCCCTGAAAGTTGCATCAAAGTCACTTCAAAATAGTACTCAAGTTGCCTGGCAAAGTTGCACTGTAAGTCACGCGACTTTCAGGTTGCAGTAGTGTGAACCAAGACTTATGCTTACCTTAAGCTCTATTCTAGTAATCCTCACTGTGCAACATCACCCAGAGCCATTCATTTCCATGGGAAAGCTGTACTCAGAGTGACAGCTGGAGGCTGCCATGAGTACAGCTATCTCTTAAGAATGAGCGGAACTGTAGAACGCATATGCACTATGAAGTACAGTTGTTCTTTAAGCTATTATTCACTGGACTAGAAATACCGTACTTTCCGGCGTATAAGACGACCCCCTACTTTTCCTGTAAAATATAGTGTTAAGACTACCCCTCTAGCAATGCACACCAGTGGGAAGAATAGTGCCCCATCATTGGTGTCAGTGGGAGGAATAGTGCCCCATCATTGGTGTCAGTGGGAGGAATAGTGCCCCATCATTGGTGTCAGTGGGAGGAATAGTGCCCCATCATTGGTGTCAGTGGGAGGAATAGTGTCCCATCATTGGTATTAGTGGGAGGAATAGTGCCCCATCATTGGTGTCAGTGGGAGGAATAGTGCCCCATCATTGGTGTCAGTGGGAGGAATAGTGTCCCATCATTGGTATTAGTGGGAGGAATAGTGCCCCATCATTGGTGTCAGTGGGAGGAATAGTGCCCCATCATTGGTGTCAGTGGGAGGATAGTGTCCCATCATTGGTATCAGTGGGAGGAATAGTGCCCCATCATTGGTATTAGTGGGAGGAATAGTGCCCCATCATTGGTGTCAGAGCGACGAATTGTGCCCCATCATTGGTGTCAGTGGGACAAATAGCGCCCCATCATTGGTGTCAGTAGGAGGAATCATGCCCCATCATTGGCATCAGTGGCAGGAATATTGCCCCATCATTGGTATCAGTGGCAGGAATAGTGCCCCATCATTGGTATCAGTGGGAGGAATAGTGCCCCATCATTAGTATCAGTGGGGGGAATAGTGCCCCATCTTTGGTGTCAGTGGGAGGAACCGTGCCCCGTCATTGGTGTCAATGGGAGGAATAGTGTCCCAACATTGGTGTCAGTGGGAGGAATAGTGTCCCAACATTGGTGTCAGTGGGAGGAATAGTGTCCCAACATTGGTGTCAGTGGGGGAAGGAATAGTGTTCCATCATTGGATGGGGTGGAATAGTGCCCCATCGTTGTTGTCAGTGGGGGGGGAGGAATAGTGCCCCATCGTTGGCGTCAGTGGAGGGGAGGAAAAGTGCCCCATCGTTGGTGTCAGTGGAAGGAATAATGCCCCATCATTGGTATCAGTGACACCAATGATGGGGCACTATTCCTCCCACTGACACCAATGACACTTGCTGACCCCTGTTCCAGTATGGTGCTGCTGTAGCCAGCATATGTGGTTGCAGCAGCACCTCTGCACGGCACACTTACCGGGCGCTCCTTCACTCGATTTTCGCAGGGCCGCTCGGCTCCGCCTCCTCGCCGGTGTGTCTTTCCTGAGCTACAGTTCTGGCGGCCAATCACCGGTGAGGAGGCGGAGCCAAGCAGCCACGCGAACATCCAGTGGCCGAACTGAATGAAGGAGCAGCCGCACTTCCTGGACTGGATTGTCGTGGGACCGGAGCCAGGTAAGAGACAGCAGCCCCTGCCCACCCCTGTACTTAGTGTCCCTTCCGTTGGAAGGGGGGGGGGGCAGTGGCAGCACCGCGCCGCCTCCCTAAAAAGTGTCAGCATGCCGTATACCGGCGTATAAGACGACCCCCGACCTTTGAGAAGATTTTCAAGGGGTAAAAAGTCGTCTTATACGCCGGAAAATACGGTATGTATGTCATGCATCCTTTTTAAACTTAATTAATAATAAACGGTATATTTTTACATAATGACATTGATCCAGTTGGAACAACATAACTACATATAGACAGTACCCTACCTGGCCTATGGCCCTGGAAGCTGGAAATCTACTTCAGTGATCTCCACTTGCGTCTTGGTCCCATGGTGAGCAGCTAGCCTGATGCACTGTTAACAGGCACCATTCAGAGAAAGCTTTGCATTTTCTGAATGAATTAACCTTCCTAGCGGTCTGATTATGTCCATATTTCTGTGCTCAAAGCGGTACATTTTTTTGAATGGAAATACGTTTTTTTTTTTTGTAGGTCTTTAATTTTTAGGAATAACTCACTGAAATCTGTCCGAACAAGAGTCTAGTAAACATCCCGGGTATGTTAAAATTTGAAACACGAAATCATAAATTATACTTTAATAAATAATCATAAAAAATAGTAATATAATAATAAATTTAATTCAATAATATAATCAAACCAAAAACACTGAAATTTGAAATAGAGCGCCAAGTTCGCACATCACTGAGCTTAGTCGCAAAAACGTTTTCAGTGTCTGATGACGAATTTCCCCATGAATCATTATCACTCAATTCTGCAAGTGGTTCTAATTTACTATCGCTGTTCTCTAGTTGGTCTAAAACCGCTTTTGACCTAAAGGGTCGCTTTTTGGTCGCCATGCACGTTTCTAAGTTTCCAGGCAGAAAGAACAGTCAAAATGCAGGCAGGGCACAGGACAAAGCACTCGGGACAAAATGTATGTGAAATGGTTTGATACAGTAATGTTATACTATGTGATTTTAGTGAATTTAGTGAATGTCACTTTTTGTCAATTTTCAAATTTCCCGCCGTTCCGTCCCCCGTACATCCTGATGCTCGCAGGGGACAGGACCCAGAAGACAGATGCCAGCATCCGCCGGAGGACATTACAAGGGACGCTGCAGGAGGGACATCACGGGAGCGCAGGACAAGGTAAGTGATCGAGGGATCGCGGAGCAGCGCCGCATAGTATTCCCAAGTGTAGCTCAGGGTTACCGCTTGTGGTACTGAAACTCTACCCCGAGCTACACTCGGGAATACCACCAGGGAGGCTACAAACATTCTCTGATTGGATGAGGTGGAGAGGCAGGGCAGTGACTTAACGCTCCTTACCTCGTCCAATCAATGAATGATTTTCATTCATTCAGAAAATGCAAAGCATTCTCTGAATGGCGCCTGTGCCATAAAGCCGACCTCCTGTATTCAGTATGCATCAGGCCGGCTGCTCAGCATGGGAGATCACTGGGGTAGCTGTGTCTACTTCAGGTATTCCCAGCATCTGGGGGCATCAGCCAGGTATAGTGTTTACAAAGTTCTATTGGTCCTAGCTGGATCAATGTAACAATGTCACAAAAATATACCATACCTGGAATTCTTCTTTAGCATCAGAGTCTCCTCTTCTAGCAGAATAAAAATAACTTTTCCTGTAGCTTAGCAGAAATGTTTAGCTTTTCTCACAGGTCTAAACATGCCTACATGGACAATCTGTCTCTGCACAACTCACGTGTGATTAAATAGAAGCTGCGCTTGTCTTCTGGATTCGGCCGCACCTGGCAAGTCAGTAATTTAATTTTTGCTGGAGGCCGGTTAATCTAAATGCAACAAAAAGCATAAAAGTGCAATGAAAATATGCAAAAACGCACAGCAACAAATATCATGTTTGAAATATAGCATAGCAAGATACAAGTTTCTGTATTCAAATGGCTTTTCAGAAAATATGACATCTGAGGTTGTAGCTCCCAGTTGTTCTGTACTTTACCAAGGAGTGGCCCAATTCCCTTTATTAATAAAAATCACTTAAGCTGCACACACACTAGTAGAATTTTTCTCGAACATTTGTTTGATTTTCTAATGTGGGGTCCAATCTACAAGTGTTTTCTATTGTTCTGTGTGCGTTTCCCACGCCGCATTCAAAACAGACTGCCTGTGCGATCTCCTGCTGCCAATACATTGTTAACGGCACCCCAAACACAGATCACAAACAGTTCGCGGGCACCAGACTGCATGTTACGTCGGTACCATGAAATTTAATGCGACGTGTTTTTAGAACATGCACTACTTTTTGTGTGGTCTGATGCGTATTGCAGTCTATTCTAATGAATAGGCTGCTGAATCGCACTGCGGGGGAAATGCACAGGAATGGAGTCTGCATTCCTATGTGATACCTCAGTGTTGCCTTGCAGTACGGTACCACAGTGTCATGTATGTTCTGCATACTGGTGCAAGGTCATTGATACAACACGACAAGTTCAACCAGCCCTTTGCTGTTTACATATCATTAACAAGCAGTAAAAACCTTAAAACAAGCCATCCCTGACTTCCCTAGCTGCTTTTAATGCACACATACTTTTTTTTATCATCAAAGACAGGGGCGGACTGACCATTTGGAAACTCAGGCACTACCCGAGGGCCCGAGGTCAGTAGGGGGCCCCATGAGATGCCCCTGGTACCTTTTTCATAGGCTTTTTTGAGTTTGGGCAAGGACACAGGGGCCCCATGATCCCCTATTGCCCGGGGGCCCCATGAGTTGTCAGTCCACCCCTGATCAAAGATCAAAGGTTTCAGTAGTTTCTAACAGCTTAGAAACATGGACAGGCTGCCAGGATCTCCTCTCTAAGAAAAAAAATTAAAGTGGTTCTAAAGGCAGAAGGTTTTTTATCTTAATGTATTCTCTGCATTAAGGTAAAATCCAACCCCCTTCCCCAGCACCCCCCTTATACTTACGTGAGCCTGATCTTGATCTAGCAATGTGCAGGAGAGCACAGGCTCCCTCAGCTCACTCTCTCCTCATTGGCTCAGACATAGCAGCTGGAGCCTCCCGCTGCTGTCAATCACAATTAGTAAGGAGGGAGCAGGGGGAGGGGCCAGGCCGCAATCTCTGTGTCTTATGGACACATAGATCTGGCTCAAGAGCAAGCATGCTATGGGGGCACTCAGAAGGTGGGAGTGGCCAGGAGTGGCCAGGAGTGTCAACGGGGGACCCAAGAGCAGCAGGATCAGGGCTGCTCTGTGCAAAACCATTGCACAGAGCAGGTAACTATGACATGTTTGTTATAAAAAAAAATTATTATTATTCTACCCTTTTCAATCGCTTTAACAGTGAGGAGGGAGGAGCAGGCTAGTGTATTGACAAGTGAGGAGGGAGGAGCAGGCTAGTGTCTTGACAAGGGAGGAGCAGGCTAGTGTCTTGACAAGCGAGGAGGGAGGAGCAGGCTAGTGTCTTGACAAGCGAGGAGGGAGGAGCAGGCTAGTGTCTTGACAAGCGAGGAGGGAGGAGCAGGCTAGTGTCTTGACAAGTGAGGAGGGAGGAGCAGGCTAGTGTCTTGACAAGTGAGGAGGGAGGAGCAGGCTAGTGTCCTGACAAGCGAGGAGGGAGGAGCAGGCTAGTGTCTTGACAAGCGAGGAGGGAGGGGCATGCTAGTGTCTTGACAAGCGAGGAGGGAGGAGCAGGCTAGTGTCTTGACAAGTGAGGAGGGAGGAGCAGGCTAGTGTATTGACAAGTGAGGAGGGAGGAGCAGGCTAGTGTCTTGACAAGGGAGGAGGGAGGAGCAGGCTAGTGTCTTGACAAGCGAGGAGGGAGGAGCAGGCTAGTGTCTTGACAAGCGAGGAGGGAGGAGCAGGCTAGTGTCTTGACAAGCGAGGAGGGAGGAGCAGGCTAGTGTCTTGACAAGCGAGGAGGGAGGAGCAGGCTAGTGTCTTGACAAGCGAGGAGGGAGGGGCATGCTAGTGTCTTGACAAGTGAGGAGGGAGGAGCAGGCTAGTGTCTTGACAAGCGAGGAGGAAGGAGCAGGCTAGTGTCTTGACAAGCGAGGAGGGAGGAGCAGGCTAGTGTCTTGACAAGCGAGGAGGGAGGGGCATGCTAGTGTCAGGGATCTCCTCGATCCCTGCCGCGATGGTCCCGGCGCAGGCGCACTGCTCCACCCAGTACACGGGCACTAGGTCCCGGCCGGCCGCGGCGTTCGAGTTCGCGCATGCGCAGTAGAAGCCGCGGCCGCCCGCTGGGCACCAATGGCAGTGCAGGGCGGGATATTTAAAGGTCCCTGAGCTGTCATTTCGTTGCCTTCTGGTCTTACCTGCTTCCTGTGATCCTATACCTGTGCCTAGTAAGTTATTGACCCGGATTGCTCTTGACCTTGCTGATTTCTCCTGCCCAGACCCTTGCTTGCCTGACCTCTCTCCCTGGATGCCCCTCATTAGATCTGACCTCCTGTTGCTGACCTGGCGTGTGACCCGACGATTCTCTGCCTGCTCCCTTGTACCTTACCGTCCTCTACATTACCGACTCGGCCTGTCTGACTACGCACTTGCTCAGCCATCCATCCATCCATCCCATCGGGGTCACCCGACCTCCTCACATCTGGCTCTGCCTGGTTGGAGCCCCTGGTGAACACCCCTACCACTGACAGGTGTGCTCAGTAGAGGCGACCTGGTCTCGGGGTACTACAAGTCCATCCCCACCATCAGGGGCCCTGGTGAACAAGTACCCTGGGGCTTAGACTCCGCGCTCTGGGCACGCCTGACCAGTGGAGTGCTAGTGGTGTCGCTCGGCGGTCCCTCACAGCTAGTGTCTTGACAAGCGAGGAGGGAGGAGCAGGCTAGTGTCTTGACAAGCGAGGAGGAAGGAGCAGGCTAGTGTCTTGACAAGCGAGGAGGGAGGAGCAGGCTAGTGTCTTGACAAGTGAGGAGGGAGGAGCAGGCAGTGTCTTGACAAGCGAGGAGGAAGGAGCAGGCTAGTGTCTTGACAAGCGAGGAGGGAGGAGCAGGCTAGTGTCTTGACAAGTGAGGAGGGAGGAGCAGGCTAGTGTCTTGACAAGCGAGGAGGGAGGAGCAGGCTAGTGTCTTGACAAGTGAGGAGGGAGGAGCAGGCTAGTGTCTTGACAAGTGAGGAGGGAGGAGCAGGCTAGTGTATTGACAAGTGAGGAAGGAGGAGCAGGCTAGTGTCTTGACAAGCGAGGAGGGAGGAGCAGGCTAGTGTCTTGACAAGAGAGGAGGGAGGAGCAGGCTAGTGTCTTGACAAGCGAGGAGGGAGGAGCAGGCTAGTGTCTTGACAAGCGAGGAGGGAGGGGCATGCTAGTGTCTTGACAAGCGAGGAGGGAGGGGCATGCTAGTGTCTTGACAAGCGAGGAGGGAGGGGGAGGCTAGTGTCTTGACGAGCGAGGAGGGAGGAGCAGGCTAGTGTCTTGACAAGCAAGGAGGGAGGAGCAGGCTAGTATCTTGACGAGCGAGGAGGGAGGAGCAGGCTAGTGTCTTGAAAAGCGAGGAGGGAGGAGCAGGCTAGTATCTTGACAAGCGAGGAGGGAGGAGCAGGCTAGTGTCTTGACAAGGGAGGAGGGAGGAGCAGGCTAGTGTCTTGACAAGGGAGGAGGGAGGAGCAGGCCGGTGTCTTGACAAGCGAGGAGGGAGGAGCAGGCTAGTGTCTTGACAAGCGAGGTGGGAGGAGCAGGCTAGTGTCTTGACAAGCGAGGAGGGAGGAGCAGGCTAGTGTCTTGACAAGCGAGGAGAGAGGAGCAGGCTAGTGTCTTGACAAGCGAGGAGGGAGGAGCAGGCTAGTGTCTTGACAAGCGAGGAGGGAGGAGCAGGCTGGTGTCTTGACAAGTGAGGAGGGAGGAGCAGGCTAGTGTCTTGACAAGTGAGGAGGGAGGAGCAGGCTGGTGTCTTGACAAGTGAGGAGGGAGGAGCAGGCTAGTGTCTTGACAAGTGAAGAGGGAGGAGCAGGCTAGTGTCTTGCCATCCTAGGCTACAGAGCTGTATGTTTCTACTGATGGACACAGCTCTAGTCCCTGCATGCAAGGGTGCTCCAAGAGAATGAAGCCACCCTGAAACTGAAATCTGGTGGAATCATCATGGCACCAGCTTAAATGGGAACATAGGCAAAGATGAAGCTGCATACACAACAAGTATTTAAAGTGGTTGCAAAACTGAAGATTTTTCATCTTCATGCATTCTATGCATGAAGGTAAAAAACCTTCTCTCTGAAGCATCCCCCTCAACCCCACTAATACTCACCTAAGCCCCCTCTCGATCCAGGGATGTGCATTGGAGTCTCGGCTATCCCAGGACTCCCTTTTCTCATTGGCTGAGAGCAGCAGGAGCCAATGGCCATTGGCTCCTGCTGCTGTCAATCACAGCAAGTGAGCCAATGACAGAAGAGAGAAAGAGGAGCCGAGCCACGGCTCCGTGTGTGAATGGCCCCCATAGCAAGCTGTTTGCACCTGACAGGAGGGAGGAGCCAGGAGTGCCTGCGGGGGGCCCGAAAAGAGGAGGATGCGGGCTGCTCTCTGCAAAACCGCATCACAGAGCAGGTAAGTATGACGTTTGTTAGTTTAGAAAAAATGATGCCTTTAGAATCCCTTTAATTTCTGTGAAATCTGAAAATTCTCCTTTGCAGTTGGATTTCTGGTTTATTCCAGGGGGAGTATAAGCACGTTTGCCTCCTTATCCTCAGCTCCCCAGCAGACAGTGCTCCCCCATGCTCTGACTGTGGACTGTTCCTCAGCATCATCATGTCCAGTGCAGGGCTGTACATCTGGCTTGACAACATCAGGACCTGAGACTAAAAGAGCATGGGGGGGAGAAGACACTTCAGGGTCCAGCCTAGCAATGAGGAGGAGCAAAGGATCAGGTAAATAAATCTTTTCTAAATCCTATACTTAAACAAGCAGTTAATCCCTGCAGTGTGGGCACCGCACAACTGCAAGGAAGAGTTTTCAAGTTTCCCAAACTTGGACTTTAAATCAGCTGTTGGAAGTGCTCACAAAAACCGATAGTTTATTATCACTTTCATTGTCTCCACAATGCTGATAGATACAGAAATGCATGAGAACTTGTTATAAACTGCTTTTACTGTTTGTTCCGAATGCTGTAGCGCTGATCTGGGAACAGGTTCTTGTTAAAAAGTTTACAATTCCTAGCAATCCTTCACGTTCATTTTCTCCACAATGCTTATACATACGAAGTTAAATGAGGGCTTGTTTTCTTAGATTGTAAGCTCCAAGGAGCAGGACCCTCCTAACCCTCTTGTATTGAACTGTATTGTTGCTGTATTGTCTCACTTTATATTGTAAAGTGCTGAGCAAACTGTTGGCGATATATAAATCCTGTATAATAATAATAATAATAAGGTGCTTTTTCTGCTTGCTCAGAATACTTCAGTGCTCATGATCTGGGCACACGTTCATTTTAAAGTGTCTGTAAATTCTCACAATGTTCACCAAATGTGCCCTGCTAAACCATAAAAATGTATTCACATAAATATATTATTCATGGGAGTATGTTACTGGGAGAATCACCAGGTATAAATGGAAAACCTTTGCAAAAAGAAAAACGTATGCAGCCATCACAAAGCTGACCAAGCATGTTTTATTCTCAGAAGTATGACTTCTGTACATGATAAACATTACTTCTAACCAAGAAATGTTGAAAGCAAAACTTGTATCCTAAATCCGTGGGTATGGTGCATGACACACATAATGAATTAATTTAATGGGATGTTGGAATTGTTCATTGCGGATCTATGAAAAGATGAATTATTGCTCTAAGGCACTAAACGAAATCCTCCATGCACTGAATCCCTTCCGTCATAATCTTCCTTAGGCCAGGCACTGCACAGAAAGCTACATTTTCCAAGGCTTTTCTGGTTTAGCAGGTTAATTATAAAATACAAGCATTTCTAAGGAAAACATTTAGGATTTGTATAGAAATATTAAAGAGAATGTATGCTTTCGCCAGATTGATGTTACTAATCATTTTAATGAGTGTTTAAACTAAAATAAAAAGTGTATACTATATATACTTATAGTGGAAGCCTTATATTATTATTATTATACAGTATTTATATAGCGCTAAAAGGTTTGCTCAGCGCTGTACATTATAGTGGGGGACAGAACATGAGACAATACAGTAAGAAAACAATACACGAGGGGTTCGAGGGCCCTGCTCTTTCCAGTTTACAATTTAGGAGGGAGGGGATAGTGGTACAGGAGGAAGTGGCTGTGGGGGATGGAGTGGTAGGAGGAGTGGAGGAGATCGGCTGTAAGGTGAGGGCGGGGTAGGCTTCCCTGAAGAGATGGGTTTTCAGGGTGCGCCTAAAGGTGAGTAGGGTAGGTGACAGTCTGATGGATTGGGGTAGTGAGTTCCAGAGGATGGGGGAAGTCCTGCAGTCGGGTGTGGGAGGTGGAGACCAGGGAGCTAGAAAGTAGGAGGTCTTGTGAGGAGCGAAGATTACGGGTAGGGTGGTATTTGGGTATCAGGTCGGTGAGGTAGTTTAGGGCAGGGTTATGAATGGCTTTATATGTCTGTGTTAGTAGTTTAAATTTAATGCATTGCGCGATCGGGAGCCAGTGGTGGGAATGACAGAGGGGGGTGGCAGATGCGGAGCGGTTGGTAAGGTGGATGAGTCTGGCCGCTGAGTTCAGGATAGACTGAAGCGGGGATAGTCTGTGATGAGGTAAGCCGGTGAGAAGGGAGTTGCAGTAGTCCAGTCGTGAGATAATAAGGGAGTGAATGAGTTGTTTAGTAGTGTCTGGGGTTAGGAACGAACGTATATCTTATATATAACTTATATGCTCATTAAAGCAAACAAAATACAATAACAAAACAGTAAGATACTGCAGTTAAGTGTAGATGTGGTGGCTGCATTATTTTTTTTTTTTGTTCCGTTGTTTTCACCCAGTGATCCTGAGTGCAACATACTTACTGTCCTAATGTGACAACACTTACTCACTCCACTGTATTTATGGAGGAGCAGCATTGTCCCCCTGGGATACAAACTACTAGTGTAAAGCGAAAGAAAACGAAAGCTCACCAACCTTGCGCATTACCTCAGTAAAAGGTGATTTTATTGAATTTGAAAATATACTAATTTTTTTCAATAAAATGACATTTTACTGAGGTAATGCGCAAGGTTGGTGTGCTTTCTTTTCGTTTCACTTTACAGTATTGGTCGGGCTTTCCCAGCCTTGTTTAGAGCCGTACAACCTTTGATGCTTTGGTGGTGAATTTCTTTAAGTTCCATGTCCATTGTGGCAGCACAGTGGCTAAATGGTTAGCCCTTCCACCTGGCACTACTAGGATCATAGGTTCTAATCCCACCCACAGCATCACCTGCCTAGAGTTTGCATGCTCTCCCTGTGCCTGCGTGGGTTTCCTCTGGGTACTCCAGTCTCCTCCCACACTCCAAAGACATGCTGGTAGATTAATTGGATTCTGTCTAAATTGGCCCTAATATGTGTATGTAAATTAGGGACCTTAGATTGTACACTCTTTGAGGGTTAGGGACTGATGTGAATGTACTATATATATATGTAAAGCGCTGTGTAAATTGACAGTGCTATATAAGTACCTGAAATAAATAATTTATCCATGCTTGTTCTAGGTCATAGAGCGCAGGAGCTGTTGTTTTTTGTTTGCATATGAACTATTAGGACTGCAGGGCACTTCCCACTCTTAATCTCACTAATATAAAGGGAGGTGTTCTATAGCCCACAGACGGGAATGATGCTAACTGGTAAGAGTGCAGCAGATGCAGAGTGAACAGGAAGATGCCAGCTCATAAGATTTCTGCCAGGATCAATGGGAATTTTGATTCTACATTGAAGAGCTATAACAAAACACTTTCTGTTGTACATTTAACAGACCAAAAGGGAGCTAACAAGAAAAGTTTATTATTAGGGTTTACATATACTGTAACCACATAGGCTCTACTTTCTGTTGTGTGGTACTACAACATGCTTGTGTTTTACTGCTCTCTCATGTCTATGAGTTAGCCAACTCATTGAAAACAATGGATTTTTGATAACACTAGTAATTAGGCAGGCAGACTGACTGATGCCGAGTCAAACACATACAGTAGATCCATCTTCAGGTTATCTACACATCTCTGTATTTAGTAAAAAAAAAATTAAAAAACAATATGTAAAAATGTGAAAGTCATAAGGGCTAGTTCACAGCAAGCCTGCATCCAAATCGCATAGGAACGCGCTGCCATTCCTGTGCAATTCACATGCGGTTCTATAAGGTGCGATTTCAGCCTTTTCATTTCGAATGGGCTGAAATCGCACTGCATGTAGTGCATGTACTACTATTTAAAAGGCACTGCAACCAGATCACATGGTACAAAAGTGCCATTCGATCCGGTGCAGGAAAACCTTTTGACACCCGCTGCAGAAAGCAAATGTAGTGCGTTTTGCATTCGGTTAGTAATGCACAGCGTGTTTCTGTGTGATTCAGATGCAGGCATGATGTGCACAGGCCATTGAAATTAATTTTATGTGATTTTTTTAAAAGAATGATTTCATACAACACAGGACGGTGAGCATCATATTGAATATATATTGTACATATACATGCAGAGCCATTTACGCTGATATGCATTTTATACATATACAAAATGTTAAAGTGGTTATAAGCAATAAAATTTTATTTTTTTAAATAATAAACATGTTATACTTACCTGCTTTGTGCAATACCAAACTACCTCTTCTGGGGTCCCCCTGCCAGTGTTCTTGGCTCCTCTCTGTGTACTCCCACAGACAGCTGCTTCTTATGGTGGACTCACCCAAGCTGGACTGTGTGCGACCATAGGCACACATAGCGCGGCTCGACTCCACCCCTCCTCACAGGAGTTGATTGACAACAGCTGGAGCAAATGGTTCCTGCTGCTGCCTCTGTATCCTGTGAGGATTGGCACAGCGCTGGATCGAAATAGGACTAAGGTAAGTATAAGGGGGGTGAGGAGTCAATATAACTGCTGGGACATTTTTTATCTAAATGCAGGGACATTCTGCATACAATTGTGAACAGGCAGTCAACATTATTATATTGCAAAAAAAGACATTGCATGTTTCTTCTGCAATAAAGAGCCTGCCTGTTCATTTTTTGTTTTATTTAGTTCCGCTTGAAGCAATGTTGGGCATGCAGTGATATTGACTAGTGAAAGGAGTATCACTCACCGTACTATGAGATATTGTGAGATACCCATACTTTACGCCACATTTCCTTTTCTGCCAAACTTTACGTATGCTGAAACAGGAAATACAAGACAGAAAAAGTAGTCTAACATGAAAGTGTCACACTGACAGGAAAGAAAGCTGCCATTCAATAATAAAAATGAAACACAGTAAACTTTTAATGCCAACTAAACGACCTATCTTATATACTGTATATACATTTTCAGTCCCATTATACCCCATCTTTTTAGATGTGCAGCACCCTCCAAGTACCGGCAAAAGATGAAATTCTTATTGTGGCAAATATAATAGCTAAGGATATCTTAAGGACAATGCTGTATGCATGTAGTGCATGTACTACTATTTAAAACATCTCCAAAATACGTTCATTCCTGACCCCAGACACTACTAAACAACTCATTCACTCCCTTATTATCTCACGACTGGACTACTGCAACTCCCTTCTTACCGGCCTACCTCATCACAGACTATCCCCGCTTCAGTCTATCCTGAACTCAGCTGCCAGACTCATCCACCTTACCAACTGCTCTGTGTCCACCACCCCCCTCTGTCATTCCCTCCACTGGCTCCTGATCGCCCAACGCATGAAATTCAAACTACTAACATTAACGTACAAAGCTGTTCATAATACTGCCCCGAACTACCTCACCGACCTGATATCCAAATACCACCCAAAACATACTCTTCGCTCCTCACAAGACCTCCTACTCTCCAGTTCCCTGGTCTCCTCCTCCCATGCCAGTCCCCAAGACTTCTCCAGGTCTTCCCCCATCCTCTGGAACTCACTACCCCAATCCATCAGACTGTCATCTACCCTCCTCACCTTTAGGCGCACCCTGAAAACCCATCTCTTCAGGGAAGCCTACCCCGTCCTCACCTAACAGCCGATCTCCTCCACTCCTCCTACCACTCCATCCCCCGCAGCCATTTCCTCCTGTACCACTATCCCCTCCCTCCTAGATTGTAAGCTCCAAGGAGCAGGGCCCTCGAACCCCTCGTGTATTGTATTGTTACTGTATTGTCTCATGTACTGTCCCCCACTATAATGTACAGCGCTGAGCAAACGTTTTTGTGCTATATAAATACTGTATAATAATAATAATAATACTCCTCTAACTCTCTACTTTATATGAGCACAATTGGTTAGACGTGCTCCTCAAACTCTCCACCTTTTCTTCTCCAAAATGCCATTTTTTACTCATTAGACTTCTTAAAAGCATGATTTTTACTTTAACACTCTGGATTATGAATGTCCCAATAATTATGCAGTACATATACAGCAGCCCAACAGCTTACACTCTTCTAGAGCTCTTTGTTTATTACAGTGCAACTGAACCCACAAATTTAACTTTTTTTTAAAAAAAAAAAGCTCATATTAGAAATGTTCAATAAACGTTATTTAAATCTTTAATGAAAAATATGTTTTGTGCAGTGTTTTCATCTACATTCTGCCTACTAGCATATGTGCAGTGTTACAGAACTGTCACAGTTGCCAGCATCTATATATTAGTTCTCAAACTTTCAAGCCCTCAAATGGCTGAGGTTTTATGCAGCTGATAACATTTACAGCATCATGGAAACTGTGGATTTGAATAGAGGCCAAGAATGTTCTGTCCTTGATGGACAGGAGGGTTTAGTTCCACTTTTGCTGAGGCTGTCATATCTATAGTGGCAGTGGCAGCCTCTAGAGCTCTCTCAGGACAAAGGCACCGGGAAAATGTTGCCCTTGCAGTTCAATATTTCTAAATGTAAAATAATGTACCTAGGGAAAAAGAATCCCTTGAGAGAGTACAATATTTGGGGTACAGTGTTGTCCAGCCCTTCAGAGGAAAAGGACTTGGAGGTACTTATTTCAGGTGATTGCAAAATGAGCAAACAGTATGGCCAGGCAGTGGGGAAAGCAAATAGAATTCTAGGATGCATCACTAGATGGATCACCAGCAGGAAGAAGGAGGTCCTGTTTCCCTATATAGATCTTTAGTTAGACCTCATTTATAATACTGTGTCCAGTTCTGGAGACCTCACTTACAAAAAGAAATTGATAAGATAGAACGAGTCCAGAGATGGGTAACAAAAATGGAAAAAGGTCTGAGAGATAAAACATTTCAAGAGTGACTTCAGGAACTTAACATGTACAGTCTGGAGAAAAAAAGGGAAAGGGGATACATGATTGAAACCTTTAAATACATCAAGGGATGAATAAGGTTCAGGAGGACAGGATTTTCAACACTAAATCAAAATCAAGAACACGGGGACATGACCTTAAACTAAATGGAGGAAAGTTCAACACTAATCCCAGAAAGTACTATTTTACTGAAAGAGTAGTTGATGCTTGGAATAAACTTCCTGCAGAGGTAGTGAGCCAGTCAACAGTAAATAGCTTCAAGCATAGATCTATATTCAGACAAAAAAGTTAAAAAAAAAAAACACCCCCCCCAAAAAAGCCCACACAAAAGACCCCCCAAAAATCAATCAGACTCAATGAACCACTCTGACTTTTTCTGCCATCATGTTTCTATGAATCCAATGATACACAATATCTCTGCTTTACCATGGATTAGCTGTTAGGAGTGCCCCCGAATGGTACAAGAACAAGCCCCATCCTTTTGAGCCCCTTCTGAGCAACGCTATCTCTCATCGCCACAGATGATCTCAGCATATACATGCTCTCTCTTCAGTTGCAGCCACTGAGCTCATCTGCTCAGCTGATTGTAAAATGCTCTTAGGTGGGGCTCGGAAGAAGGACAGCACTCGCACCTTTACTGCTAGGGGCGCTGGTCCGTCCTAGAGAAGAGGACAGGACAGAGCTGTATAAAATATCAGAAGCAATCAGGGCAGTCTTCGCTCTGTGTATAAATGACCTACAGGTATAGGAGGCGCATAGAAGCACATTTTCACAATCGGGATACTTTAGAATTATGTAATGGTGTTTGTGGGCTGCATATTTTTTGTTTATAAAAATTAAAAAAAGACTTTAAATAAAAAATGTCTATTGAACTACCTTTCTGTCTATTTTACAGCATGACAACTCAAACCAACCTGCAAATGTGTTTAATTGGGATCTAGGTAATGCAAATTTTGATAAAAGCCCTGGCTGACCCACTGTTCATCTGGGTCATGTAAACAAGAAAAAAACAGGATGGCACAACCTTGATATATCAGGGTACCAGAAAATCCTTGCTTATTACTGGCTTTGCAAAACCCAAAAAATCAGAATTGATGCATTAGTAAAGATATTACCAGGCTTAACTGCAGTGTATATACAAATCCTTGATCGTAGTGTATTCACAAATGATCATTTACTTATTAAATATACAGTGTACTTTAAAGAATAAGCCGTACCCTTCACTCTTCTTATACAGAAAACCAGACTTCTCTGTTCCATGCTGTTTGTCCCCTTGCTGTTGGTGCAAGTTGTACCCAGAATCTTTTCTATTTAATCCATCCTAAAACATACAGAAAGTGCAATGTAAAGCAGAGGGCTGGGTATTACAGCACTGTTCCCAAATAACAAAACGTCTTCTCAAGAAACATCTAACATATTTTTTTTTCTTATTCACTTTAATCAGTTATGTGTCTGATTCTAATGAGCTCCCCACCTCTTTAGCTTCTAATTGTAGTTGCTTCTGAAGATTTTCTCTAGCTTCTGAGAGTTTTTTCAACTCTTCATCTTGAGTCTGGTGAACCTACAAGTACATCACAAAGCGTTCCCTTTCATAAATGGAGCAAGCACAAGAGGTATGGCAATACCCTTTATCAAAAAGCATGCCCTACAGAACGCCATTGAGAATGATACTCACAGTATGCAAAGAAGAAGATAACTTCTCAATGAAAGGAAGGAGACTTTGTGTAGCATTTAATCCATCCTGAAAAAAGCTAAATCGAAAATATTAGTGTCATATAAAGCCATAATTAGACAGTAGATCAAAGCATTACACAAACTGATGGGGAAGGAGCAATATCATATGACATAAGGAAGAAAGAGGAGCAATACATTTTGGTTTGTCCTGTAGATGCAAGGAGTTGACAGGTACTCTTTACATGTGACCAACAGGTCTGGGGGGTTTTCCCTGTTTTACAGGACTTTATCTTAGGTTAAGCAGGAAATTGCACCCTGGGCCATTAGGGGAACTTCACAGTGTCAGTGAGGATAGGTTGGAGTTATCCTGACAGACGATCTCTGTGAAAGTGGAGGGAGCTCTTGTTATACAAGCTTGAAGAGATGCCTGGATAATGCCGAAGGTGGTTCAGAATGTGAGCTTAAACACTGTTCTATTTAGAAGAAGGTAGGAAAGCAAGCATAGCCAAGCAATTTTATATAGATGGATCGAATCTCGGATTGTTCAGCAGGCACTAGCCGACATTCAGTCCATCTATGGGCAAGCAGTTTGTACTGATCCATTGATCGTCTTCAGTACAACCAACATATCCTATTTTTTTATGTGATCACTGCCTGGGGCTAGAGCAGCCGGCAGTGATCATTGTGTTATGCAAATGGGGAAAGCTCTCTGCAGGCAGAATACAATAGCGCAGCTGGAGGGATTCCTCCATCAACACTGACTGTGTTGATGGGGTATTCGAGCCACTTTCTTTCCTTCCACCTCTGATGGAAGGAAAAAAATTGTATGATCCATAGCTGTGGTCTCAAAATCTGCAGCCCTTTGCTTGTCTTTATCTAGCCCTTGGGGCACTTTTCCTCCCACCAAGACACTATTCCTCCCACCAACACCAACAATGGGGCATAATTTCTGTTACTGACAACAACAGGAACTTTTTCCCATTAGCACCAATGATGGGGTACTATGCCCCTGACTGACACTAACGATGGGGCACCATTCTTCCCCCAATGCCAAAGATGCACTGTTTACTCCCACTGATGCCAAGACGGTTTCTACTCCCAATGGCCACAGTCTGGCCCCACTAAAGTCTGAAGGACAGTAAAAATTGGCCATTTGTTTAGATGCTTTGGAGACCCCTGATCTATAGCTTGCTTTAATCTACGAGTGCTATCCTGGAGGTGGGTCAACAGAGAATACTGAGAGAGAGCAGTTGTGTGCCGTCACCACTCAGTACCACAGATTCCAAACATGGAAATTGTATTGGTTTGTAATAGTAGATCAATTTTCCCTTATTTTAGTGAATGAAATGAAGCTCTACTTACATCCATCATCCAATCATATGCAAGCAAAAATACTGTTTTTTTGTTCCTTGCATGTGATTGGGTATACTTTGCAAAGTGCATTTTTACCACATTCACCAAACTAAAGGAAAATTCCCTTGCAAAGTGAACAAGCTATCTACTTTTAGAAAATCAACCCTTTTCTTTCATAAAGAGCGATTTGTGGCACAAAACCTTCATGCGCACAAATCCTTTATGACATCAATTAGTAAAAAAGTCAGAATGCTCTCCAAAGATGCAGCGATCAATTATTGTTCTTTTTTGTTGTCGTCAGGAGAAACTAAATGTCCCTAAACCGGAGTACCCAGAGGAAACTCACGCAAGCACAGGGAGAACATGCAAACTCCAGGGAGGTGGTGCCGTGGTTGGGATTTGAACTAACTACCCTAGTATTGCCAGGCAGAAGTGCTAACCATTTAGCCACTGTGCTGCCTCATCAGACCTGTAGTGTGCTCCTACCATATTCTTTGACATGACAACACAGCTTTAAATTCCTAAGCATGTGGTGTCAGCCCTGACTAATATCCTATTTCCAAATTATACAGATTTCTGCTCATCTTCTCCCATCTCCTCCCCTTCCTCATTTCCATAACCCAAGATGTTATCAGCTCACAAGATTTCTGGCAAAATCAACAAGTATTTTTTGCACTCATCAAACAAATATAAAAAAAAAACGTTCAGTGGTATATTTAGTAGACCAAAATGGAGTGAACAAGAGAAGTTCATTGTTAGGGTTTACATCCACCTTAAGAACTGAGTGAATTTTGGGCAGATCCATAAGTATTGTTCTGTACTTGTAGGGTATTTAAAGGGATAAATACATCTCAATTTAATGCAGAGATGTACTGCATATGTTTTTTTTCTGCATTGACATAAAGTTGAGGTATTCAGGCAATAGAGGGTGCTGCAGTTGCTGAATACAATGGCCGGCAGTAGAGATTCCTTCATCGTATCATTAAGCCCCTGCGAGGCTGAACAAGACATATCAAGCCGTGTAGCTAGAGTAAGGCAGCGCATAGATGATTCATTTTTTTTTTCATTCAACCAGTAGGTTGAACAAAAAAAAAAACAATTCCCTATCCATACACTCGAGTTACATCTGGGAATCCACTGTGCCTTTGTATTCTGAAAGCAGGGAAACTTCTCCGCTGTCAGAATACACAGATCAGTCTTGCTGGCTATAGCTGGCAGTGCTGATGGAGCGGAAATACTCCAGCAAGGCGGTTGCACAGAAGTTGACCGGTAGATCGACTTCTGTAAAACCACCATGCCCATACATGGATTTAAGTTTGTCCGGTTCAGCAGGGAATTAAAATCCATATATGGCTAGGCCAAAATTGTCATTTCAAGTATTTGATCTGTGGATAGTAGCTTTCTATTTACAGGTTAAGCATGCAAAGACTGCTGTGTGTCTATTTTTTCGTCTTTGTTATCTTGTGCAATATTTGCACTAGACATCGAGTCTGAGTGTGTGGGGGTGTCATAAACCAGATGTCAATCGGTGACACCTAACCATATACATTATAAAAATAGAAAAAACCCTGCAATATTAGCACTCATAATTATAAATGAATAAATAATAAGTCAAATTGAATCAGGAAAGCAGCTACCACCCAGCTGTACAATCACTCCACTGTGTTGATGAATCAAAACCAAATACAGGTGAAGTGCTTCCAATATGACATAAATCAAATATCATATAACCTCACACCATAATCCTTTATCATAAACAGATCCCCCCAGTATTCAGTATCCTTTTGTGAGTGGGCAAAGAAAAAAAATAAATAAATATATATATATATATATATATGTATATATATATATATATATATACAGTGGGGCAAAAAAGTATTTAGTCAGCCACCAATTGTGCAAGTTCTCCCACTTAAAAAGATGAGAGAGGCCTGTCATTGGCATCATAGGTAGAACTCAACTATGAGAGACAAAATGAGAAAAAAAATCCAGACAATCACATTGGCTGATTTGGAAAGAATTTATTTGCAAATTATGGTGGAAAATAAGTATTTGGTCACCTACAAACAAGCAAGATTTCTGGCTCTCACAGACCTGTACCTTCTTCTTTAAGAGGCTCCGCTGTCCTGCACTCATTACCTGTATCAATGGCACCTGTTTGAACTTGTTATCAGTATAAAAGACACCTGTCCACAACCTCAAACAGTCACACTCCAAACTCCACTATGGTGAAGACCAAAGAGCTGTCAAAGGACACCAGAAACAAAATTGTAGACCTGCACCAGGCTGGGAAGACCGAATCTGCAATAGGCAAGCAGCTTGGTATGAACAAATCAACTGTGGGAGCAATAATTAGAAAATGGAAGACATACAAGACCACTGATAATCTCCCTCGATCTGGGGCTCCACGCAAGATCAAAATGATCACAAGAACGGTGAGCAAAAATCCCAGGACCACACGGGGGGACCTAGTGAATGACCTGCAGAGAGCTGGGACCAACGTAACAAATTCTACCATCAGTAACACACTACGCCGCCAGGGACTCAGATCCTGCAGTGCCAGACGTGTCCCCCTGCTTAAGCCAGTACATGTTCGGGCCCATCTGAAGTTTGCTAGAGAGCATTTGGATGATCCAGAAGAGGATTGGGAGAATGTCATATGGTCAGATGAAACCAAAATAGAACTGTTTGGTAGAAACACAACTCGTCGTGTTTGGAGGAGAAAGAATGCTGAGTTGCATCCAAAGAACAACATACCTACTGTGAAGCATGGGGGTGGCAACATCATGCTTAGGGGTTGTTTCTCTGCAAAGGGACCAGGACGACTGATCCATGTACAGGACAGAATGAATGGGGCCATGTATCGTAAGATTTTGAGTGCAAACCTCCTTCCATCAGCAAGGGCATTGAAGATGAAACGTGGCTGGGTCTTCCAACATGACAATGATCCCAAACATACCGCCCGGGCAACGAAGGAGTGGCTTCGTAAGAAGCATTTCAAGGTCCTGGAGTGGCCTAGCCAGTCTCCAGATCTCAACCCCATAGAAAACATTTGGAGGGAGTTGAAAGTCCGTGTTGCCCAGCGACAGCCCCAAAACATCACTGCTCTAGAGGAGATCTGCATGGAGGAATGGGCCAACATACCAGCAACAGTGTGTGCCAACCTTGTGAAGACTTACAGGAAACGTTTGACCTCTGTCATTGCCAACAAAGGATATATAACAAAGTATTGAGATGAACTTTTGATATTGACCAAATACTTATTTTCCACCATAATTTGCAAATAAATTCTTTCCAAATCAGCCAATGTGATTGTCTGGATTTTTTTTCTCATTTTGTCTCTCATAGTTGAAGTCTACATATGATGCCAATTACAGGCCTCTCTTGTCTTTTTAAGTGGGAGAACTTGCACAATTGGTGGCTGACTAAATACTTTTTGCCCCACTGTATATACGCACATAGTATAGCTTTTAAAGCATAAAAAAAACAAAACATAACATATAGTCCAATGTGAGAGTCCCATACACCAACCAACTTGGTGCAATCTTCAGTCGATATATTAATTCTTGTCAGAACAATAATATGACTTTTTTCAGCGTGAACAAACACCACCGTGCCCTTCACCACACCTCATGGGTATCTCCTCACCTTATATCATGGACCCCACTGCAAAAGGAGGGTCAATTGCGATTTTATATTAGAGACCAGGGTCTTCTTCAGCATTCTCCTAGTCATTACGGATCTCCCAGGAACAGATATATTAAAAAGAAGCAAAGAAACATCCAATAGTGCAGACCGCTAGTTTATTTCCATAAGAGAGGTAAAATTCCACTCACATGTTAAAAAGTTCATAGAGGCATGTCACAGGCTATTAGCATACTCAGCTTTCTGACTATGTCAATCAGGATGCAGTAGATACATAAAAGCGTTGTGTTATTGACTAGCCTGAGCCTCTGAGAAAGCGGACTGGGGCGCAACACATCAGCCAGGCAGTGAACTCATCACGCTGGACGAAGCTTAGGTGCCATTTTGGAAAGTTAAATTTCGTTATAAATTTAGGCCAAAATTTATTCAGCTACATGTCTGTGCTAAAAAAAATCCCAATACGTGTAAATTAATAGGTTTACGTGAAAGTTATAGCGTTTACAAATGGCAGTATATATACTGGGATTTTTTTTTTCAATTTTTACTAGTAATTGCAGCGATCAGCAACTTATAGCGGGACTGCGGCAGGCATTCTGACACTGGGGGGAACTGACTTGGTGTCACTGACATCCCCAGTGACACCAATACAGTGATCAGTGCCAATAAAAAGCACTGACACTGAACTAATGGCACTGGGCAGGAAGGGGTTAACATGTGGGGCGATCAAAGGGTTAACTGTGTGCCATTTTACATTGTGTGCTGAGTGTGTGCTTCACTGTAAACACACTGCTTTGCATGGCTGTGCATAGCAATGTGCAGGAGCTGACAGGAGAGAGAACTGTATTGCTTACAAACAGTTCTCTCCACCCCTGTCAGAGATGCTCGGCAATTACTGGGCGCCATCGAGTAATCACCGGCCGGGACCCAGTGATTGAGAGCTGAGGCCGTGAATGGCGGCGCGTGCAGGGTGCACGCCCCCTACCCAGAACTGCAAAATCACTGACTTGGTGTCACTGGCATCCCAGCGACACCAATGCAATGATCAGTGCTAATAAAAAAGCATTGACGCTGGACTATTGGCATTGGGCAGGAACGGGTTAACGTGGTGTTATAAAGGGTTAACTGTGTGCCATTTTACATTGTGTGCTGTGTGTGTGCTTTACTGTAAGGAGCTGACGGGGAAGAGAACTGTATTGTTTACAAACAGTTCTCCCCATCTCCGTCAGAGATGCTCGTCTCTCAGCCGCAACCCGGTGATTGACAGCTAAGACCACGAATACCCAGAACTGCAAAATCACGCACATATATGTGATTTTGCGCACCCGTGACGCTCAGTAGCAGTACAGATGTGAAGCGGTTAGGAGCTACACTGTATATATATATTTTTTGGTTTGTTTGTTGTTTTATTTATTTGTTTTTTTCTTTTGTTTTTTGTTTTTGTTTTCTTTTTGCACATTCACACAAATGATACCAAATACAGGGGGGAATCTGTTTATGATAAAAGGTTAGGATATGAGGTTATATGATATTTGATTTGTTAGGTCATATTAGATGAGCTTCACCACTATTTGATCTTAACCATATACATTAACATCTATTCTCACATTACACCTAAAATGTTACATTTTCTCATTCTCCTGCATGATAAAGCATGGGAGAAGGTTGCTATCTAGGTAAAGTAAAGATATAGTACAAAATAGTGTAGACTGCAGTATGTGAAGGTTTGTCCCCATCCCAAACACAGCATTCGGCTGCTTTCTGTTCCTTGTACTTCAAGGCTTGAACCTGGAAATGACACTTGCAGCACTGAGTGGTCCTTGTAGAGAAGGTAACACAAGATAAGGTGGAAATGCTATTAGCTGTCATTTGTGCCATACTTACTTTCGCTGCGCATGGAAAGCTTTGATAAGGCACTCTAAGAAATCAGGGCCTTGTTTCATTTGCAGCTCTCCTAGTTTTAGAAGATACTGAGAAAAGAGCACAATAAAGAAAAAGAGCAATATGAGCCGGGGCAATCCATTTTCAAGGACACAGAAGTGGCAGGCTATTTAGAGCCTGTCTATCCCTGCCTCCCCTCGCTGCCTTTTCCTCCATTGCTCACCTCAGACGAGTGAAGCTGAAACAGTTTTCTTTCCCTGTCGGCATCGTCTGTGCTGTCTGATTCTGGACGAGGCCCCCCTGAGCGAGCTTTCTTTGTCCTGCAGGGAGAGAGGAAGATTTGTAGACTTTGGTCCAGCCTTATCATTCCTATCACATGCAAAGCGAGTCCAATCTTCTACAATCACCCAAGAAGCATTGAATCATGAAAGTAGCAGTGGTTAGGAAGGAAATAATATGGAAAGTCACTGTGTTCTCAGCTCTATCTATTTTGACTATAAGAGGAGCAAAAAAAAGCAATAATATGGAAGACATAAAGCAACCCATAGATGATTCAGTTTTTGTGGTTTAAACAAAAAAAAACAAAAAAAAAACGGCCCGATTCCCCAATCCACACATTTGAGGTGGATGGGGGAATCACACCCGCTGAGCTTTGTGTTCTAACAGCGGAGAGATTTCCAGCCATCCTAAAGCAGGCCATAGACCGGGAGAAAACGGGACTTTTTTTTTTTTAAACGGAAAATCGGTCGTTCAATCAGCCGACATTACCACTATT
This sequence comes from Staurois parvus, assembly GCF_062004578.1. NCBI lineage: Eukaryota > Metazoa > Chordata > Amphibia > Anura > Ranidae > Staurois > Staurois parvus. The sequence continues at coordinate 5,008,807 of NW_028318190.1, read as the reverse complement.
GGTAAAAAAAAAGTCGGCTGATTTTCGTCCCGTCTACAGCCGGCAATTATATAGAATATATGCAGAAGAAGAAATAGAATATGAATAAAAAGAAGAAATAGAATATGAATAAAAAGAAGAAATAGAATATAAAGAAGAAGAAATAGGATATGAATAAAAAGAAATAGAATATGAATAAAAAGAAGAAATAGAATACAAATAAAAAGTAGAAATAGAATATGCAGAAGAAGAAGAAATAGAATATGAATAAAAAGAAGAAATAGAATATGCAGAAGAAGAAGAAATAGAATATGCAGAAGAAGAAGAAATAGAATATGAAGAGGAAGAAGAAATAGAATACGAATAAAAAGAAGAAATAGAATATGCAGAAGAAGAAGAAATTGAATATAAATAAATAGAAGAAATAGAATATGCAGAAGAAGAAGAAGAAGAAAAAGAAGTTGCAACATTGTATCTATTTGTATCATTTCGGATACAAATGTTTCTATTTGGATACAAATAGATACAATGTTGCTATACTTTTAAAGGTCAAATAAAATATTGGACTGATTTTCTATTTTTCTTCTTTTTCTTCATATTCTATTCTTCTTTTTATTCATATTCTATTTCTTCTTCATCTTGATATTCTATTTCTTCTTCATCTTGATATTCTATTTCTTTTACTTCTTGATATTCTATTTCTTTTTCTTCTTGATATTCTGTTTCTTATTTTTCTTCATATTCTATTTTCTTTTAAATCAGCAAAAAGGTCGGCCGATTTGTACATAATTGCCGAGAAAATCGGCCGAACGACCAAATTGGCCGACGATTTTCCAGCAGGGGCGATTTTTTAAAAGTTTCAAATTCACGAAAAACGGCCGACAAATTTCCCCACTAACGATTCGAATATCGGCAGATTTTTTTATTGGCCGAAAATTCGGCCACTTTATCGCAAGTCTATGGCCTGCATAATACACGGATCAGCACTGCCAGTTACAGCCAGCGGTGCTGCTCGAACAGCATTTATTCGACAGGCTGGTTGTACAGAAGATGATCAGTAGATTTACGTATTATTATTATTACTATTCAGGACTTATATAGCACCAACAGTTTGCATAACACTTTACAATATAAAGGGAGACAGTACAGATACAATACAATCAAAACAAGAGGATTAAGAGGGCCCTACCCATAAGAGCTTACAGTCTAACAGGGTGGGGCAAGTAGTACAAAGGTTATAACTGTGAGGGATGAGCTGATGGCAGTGATAAATGTCTATTCAGAGGCGTGAGAGGCTTTCCTGAAGAGATAAGTTTTCAGGGATTGCCTAAAGGCAGCCAGAGTAGAGGATAGCCCGACAGATTGAGGTAGAGAGTTCCAGATGATGGGAGAGGCTCTAGCAAAGTCCTGGACAACCAGCCTGCTCGTGTATGGATCACTATTTGGCTAGTCCCTGCTGAACTGGCCAAATTTCGATCCGTATGTGGCCAGCTTTACACAGAGAAACAAATCCTGTTCGTTATTGCTAAATATAAAACAAACCAAATCAATTTTATAATAATAATATAATAATAATTTTAATTTTAAAGTCTTTTTAGCTAAAAAAAAAAAAAGTGACAGAAAGCACCTTGGGTCAAACACTATTACAGAGAAATTTCATCTTACAGCCTAGCTCCACAAAACTTTTCTTTTAGTTTTAAAAAGAGTGGAAAAGGGTTAGAACTTTTGTGGTGTTTTTTGTGCTGTCTCTGTCCCCCTTATGGAAGTTTACCCTCGCTTCCTGTCCCATTCTCACAAGGACATCTCTCTAATACAGACAAAGACAGCAGCAAAAGCAAATGTATTTCACTGAGCAGAAGAGGGTTAGAACCTCTGTGTGTTTTTAATGGCACTCTTTGCCTGTTTGCCCTGGAGACACCCTTCATTTCTTCTTGGTGTTACTGGAACAAGAAATAAGAGGTCTCTCCCCAATGGAAACAGATGGCAGAATTGCTGACACTTCTGAATCAAAAGCTAACAAAAAGTTGTGGCTGGATTTAAAGTATAACTAAAGGCAAAACTTTTTTTTGTTTCAGTTTTGAATGGAACAAAGAGGGATTAGAACCCCTGTAAGTTTTTATTGCCCCTGTTAAAGAGGTTTACCCTCCCTATTCGTCCTGTTTACCATTAACATTGAAGTAAAGCAAACAGATGGCGAAAAAGATTCTGACAGAGGTTATAACCCTCCCTTACTCTATCCAAAATGGAGAAAACAAAAGTATAATTTTGGGTTGTCCCCAGAAAAGTAATAGAGGGGAAATCTTCCAATGGGGACACTAGTTCTGGTCATCTGGGGGTCCCCAAGAAATTTCCTTAATTTGCAGGGATTTTCTCTCACTTCCTGTTTGGCAATGGGACAGGAAGTGAAGAGAAATTGCCACAATGGGACACAGATGGCGAAAAAAAATCTGACAGGGGTTATAACCCCCCCTTACGCTATCCAAAATGAAGAAAAAAAAGTTTTGCCTATACTTCTACTTTAAGCTTTAAATATTTAATATGATGGCCAGGTTTGCTTTTAACCACCTTCCGTCCGGCCATTGTATATAAACGGCCGGACGGTGGCACTGCAGAGTCGGGTGGCCGTTTATAAACGGCCTCACCGCACCCTGCTTGTGCGCACTCCCAGGAGCGCGCAGCACCGCAATCCGGTGCCCGCTGTGTCCTCCAGACACAGTGAAACACCCATTGTCGGACGGGACCTCTGTACGAGGTCCCGATCATGTGATCACTGATTGGCCAATCAGTGATCACATGCAAAGTAGTAAGGAAGATGTCACTTCTGACATCATTGCTTAGTACGTGTGAAATCTGTGAATGATCACAGAGGTCACATGGTACAAGGCTATTCACAACAGCCTTGTACTATGTGACAAGCTGTGACCAATCACAGCTCACTCAGTAGTTCTCAATGGCTGCAAGAATGCAGACAGAGAGAAAGAGAAATGATTGCTTTTACATCCTATATGGGTGTAATAGCAATCAGTGTAAAAAAAAAAAAAAAATCTTCATCACCCCCCACAAGTAGTACAGTGTCACCATGGTGACACTGTAATTCTAGGGTGACAGTATGTAAAAAATAAATAAATAATAAAATAAACAATAATATAAAAAATGTAAAAAAAAATGTTTAAAAATTATAATTTTTGGTTATAAACTAATTTGGCTTATTTTTTTTTTTTTTACTAAAAAGATAACGGAATAAATTTTGGCCAAGATTTATGAAGAAAGATTATTTATTTGCAAAATTTTATAAGAAAAACACTTTTTTTCAAAATTTTTGGACATTTTCATTTACATAGCAAAAAAATAAAAATCCCAGCAGTGAATAAATACCACCAAAATAAAGTTTTATCTGTCTCAAAAAATGGTAAAAAATTCATATGGGTACAGTGTTGCATGACCGCGCAATTGTCATTTAAAGTGTGATAGCGCTGAAAGCTGAAAATTGCCCTGGTCAGAAAGGGGGTAAAAGTGTCCGGACTGGAAGTGGTTAAGGAGGCACACCAATTCTTCTCTGTTTCAGATACCAGCTACATATACATTTTTGTTTTTTTATGCTATATAGAAAAGCCTACACAAACAAATCTGTGGTCATAAGCAGGGCACTGGAAAACTATCCAGAACTGAAATGTAACCTTTCAGAAGGTGCAAACAACCATTAGAAATTTTTCAAAGGGGTCAATACGCCTGAAATGACATCTTAAACAAAAAGCAAATAATTTTTCTATTGGACGTTTTCCGCACCTTTCCACTCTAATAACATTTCTTGGGTGAGTTCATTTTTATGGCCTCAGCTGGGAGGAACTGCTTTAGATTACTTTACAGGATGTTTTGTGTAAATATCACCCTTGGAAAGTGACAGTTAGGACTCCATGATCTCCTGTCTCAGAAGCTTCGCAAGCTTTGTATCCTCTTTTCTAAAAGCCAGCCTGTATTTTATGGCTCACGCACACAGGGCATTTGGTGAGTTTTTTTCTGCCTGTAAACACACCTCTAGGATAGCCATGCACACATACGCATTTACAGGCGGGTTAGAACAGGTTAGTTTACAAGCAAAAAAAAAAATCATCACCAGCATGTTCAAGAGAGGAGCTTTTGGGCAGAAAAAACGCTTGATGTGTAATTGCGTCTTTACGTGCTTAACCACTAGCCTACTGGGCACTTATACTCCCTTCCTGGCCAGGCCTATTTTCAGCTTTTAGCACTGTAGCACTTTGAATGACAACTGCGCGGTCATGCAACACTGCACCCATATGGGCACTGATAGGCGGCACTGATAAGCGGCACCTATAGGCGGCACTGATGATGCTTCACTGATATGCAACAATGATGGGCACTGATAGGCGGCACTGCTGGGCACTGATAGGGGGCATTGATGGGTGGCACTGACAGACAGTACTGACTGGCAGCACTGCTTGGCACTGACTGGTGGCACTGCTGGGCACTGATGGGTAGCACTGCTGGGCACTGGTGGGTGGCACTGCTAGGCACTGATGGACACAGGTGGGTGGCACAGTTTGGCACTGATGGGCACAGGTGGGTGGCACTGATGGGTAGCACAGATGGGCAGCACTGATGGGCGGCACTGATGGGCACTGGTCGGTGGCACTACTAGGCACTGATGGACACAGGTGGGTGGCACAGTTTGGCACTGATGGGCACAGGTGGGTGGCACTGGACACTTGTGGGTGGCACTGCTGAGCACAGGTGGGCAGCACTGGTGGGCACTAATCATCAGTGCCCTGATGATCGGTTCCAATCAGTCCTCTGATAATTGCTGGTTATCAGCAGTACTTTCCTCACGCTGTGACAGTGTGAGGAAAGTGCAGCCGATAACCGGCAAATGCATTTACCTGTGATCTGCTGTGTCATTGGACACAACTGATCATGTGGTAAAAGGCTGCTATGATTGGCCTTTTACCACATCACGTGATCACGTGTCCGTAGGACACAGTGATCACGGAGATCTCCAGGTGCTTGCCCCCGGGGGGAGCGCGCTTTTTGGGAGGACGTCATATGACGCCCTCCCAGAACTGGCCGGCCATGGTGAAGCTGTCATTCGGCTATCTGCGGTTGGCAAGTGGTTAAAGAAGAGATCCAGCCAAAAGATGTATTTTCTCATGCAGTGGGGCTGTGCCCACACTGCATGGATTAAATGTTCATTTTTGTTTAGGGGATCTTAAACTGAGATATACTTACTTAATCCGATGATTCTTCGAGTGCAGGACCCAGGGCCGGGACAAGGGGTAGCTGCCCTGAGCACAGAGGTTTACTGCAGGAATGGGGGTGCCTTCCTTCTGTTACAAGGCTGACAGGAGTAGTGACAGCGGCAGTGATGTTGAGAAGCGAGCGACTGCTGGGCGCAGGATCCCCTAAACTTGCACATCGTTAACCGGGGAGGGTTGGGGGCGCAGTTTGGCATCTTTGTCCTAGACGCTAGACAACCTTGTCCTGGCACGACTGGTCCCCGCCGCTCCTTCCCCACTGCATGCTAGCAGTCTTGTGAATGGGCTGTTCCTGACGTCATCACACCCGTAGACCTGCTCCAGATGTGAGGACAGCAGGAAAAGTCCACCGCTGGACATGGGGGAGCACAGTTTTCCGGAGGATCGGAGGAAGGGGTAAGTATAGCTTTTCCCTAAGCTTGCACATCATGAACCGGGGGGAGCACAGTCTGGCATCTTTGCACTAGGCGCTGGATGACTTTGTCCTGGCACTGGCAAGCCTGGTCTCCATAACTCCTTGCACCCTGAATGCTAGCGGTCTTGTGAATGGGCTGTTTCTGAAGTCATCAAGCCCATAGACCTGCTCCAGACACAAGGCCGGCAGGAAAAGTCCACCGCTGGACGTGGGGGGAGCACAGTTTTCCAGAGGATCGGAGGAAGGGGCAAGTATAGCTTTTCCCTAAGCTTGCACATCATGAACCAGGGGGTGCAGTTTGGCATCTTCGCCCTGAGCGCTGGACGACCATGTCCTGGCCCTGGCAAGACCAATCCCCGCTGTTCCCACCCCCTTGCATGCTAGTGGTCATGTGAATGGGCTGTTCCTGGTGTCATCAAGCCCACGGACCTGCTCCAGACATGAGGATGGCAGGAACAGTCCACCGCTGGACATGGGGGAGCACAGTTTTCTGGAGGATGGGGTAAGTATAGCTTTTCCCTGAGCCCCTAGACAAAATGAGTAGTTAACCCATGCAGTGCAGACACAGCCCCACTGCATGAAAAAATAAAAAAATAACTGGGCGTTATGCTTTTAGAGCTTGAGCATTCTTTCATTCCAATGGCTAGAATACATTAACATTTGGGCCCATGGAATCCACAAACGTTCAAAAACTTGACACACCTAAACACGTGTGCAAGCAGCTTTATGTGCATGTTTTATGCAGCTTTTTCCTGCTAAACGTAAAAGGCGTTCAGAGGAGAAATTAAAATACCCAATGTGCATGAGGCCATACATTTAGTGACCCTAAAACACTCTACAGCCAGTGCCAGGCTAACCATTAACTAACAGATGGTGTCCCTTCTCTATAGGTGACCCCACTTTCAATGAATTTGGGATCATGTGGCAAATGCCGCTTATTATACAGGAAACAGAAGCAAACTTGTCTTCAGAGCATTCACTAATAGAAGGGTTTTTCCTTTGCATTGTGTAAAAAGGCTGTTTGATCCTGACTTCTCTAATTCTCCCCTTCTTCCAGTGTCCCCCTTTTATCTTCTGATAGGACATATGGTGTGGCGTCACTCTGCACATGCTCAGTTTGGTGTGCATTGCTAGAGAGGCTATTTTTCTTGGGAGAGTGCATGTGATCAGGTCAGGGGTCCTGCATCCTACCTAGAGCAAAATGAAAACACCTCCTACAAGCTTTAACATGTGGTCGGCTGAACACTGATAGAAGTCACAAGACTGCTATATACTGCTGATGAGAAAAGGTATTTAGCAGTTTCTATTTACTAAAATAATTGCATTTCCATGTTCTGTGTACTGTGGGAGACCAGATATAGTGAATGCAGGGTCCTGGGTTTAGTAACACTTTCATGTATTTGCTACTGTTCCAGCTCTTGGTTAGGACTGTGCCCACATTGGTTACAGCATGTTGTTTAGCATTGAATTGTAGAGACTGGAGTGACAAGACCGGTTGTCATTTAATGGCACTGTGACAGCATTAATACAAAAAAATGTATGCCACGCTTCAAAATTCAGCTCTTCTTTCTGTGTTTAATAAGCAAGCCAGCAGTGGTGAAAAGCATCAGAGAAAGTTGGTTTCAGGTGGAAACATTATTCTATGCAGTCTTTTTTTGACAATTATTAACCACTGGCAATTGCGCGGTCATGCAACACTGTACCCACATGAAATTTATACCATTTTTTCACACAGTTAAGAGTTTTCTTTTGGTGGTATTTGATCACCACTGGGTTTTTATTTTTTATTATAACCAAAAAAAGACCAGAAATTTTTTGGGAAAAAAACATTTTCTGTTTTAAAATATTACCAATAAAAAAAACAAATGCCTATTTCTTCATAAATTTATTCCCAGAGATGTGGGAAATCAACCTTTAATTGCCATTTTAACCTGTGTGTGTCAACTTCTGTGTCTGTACCAAGGCCAAACATTCCAGGGTATGTAAACTTTTGATCAGGGCCATTTGGGTGATTTCTCTTATCATTATGATTTAAAAAAGAAGCCAAACAACTATTTGATACTAAATGTCTTCATATGATCACTATTCTTAAACTGTTACTAAACCCGGGACCCTGCATTCACTATATCTGGTCTCTCACAGTACACAGAACATGGAAATGCAATTATTTTAAATATAAACTGCTAAATACCTTTTATCATCAGCAGTTAGAGTAGTCTTTTGACTTCTATCAGTGTCCAGCAGAGCACTGGTTAAAGCTTGTAGGAGGAGTTTTCTCTAGGAGGATGCAGAACCCCTGACCTCTCTGTGAGCATTGCTGATTGGTCCTGTGCTGATCACATGCCCTCTCCCAAGAAAATAAAAATCATCTCCAGCAATACATACCAAACTGAGCATGTGCAGTGTCTCCATACGATATGTCTTATCAGGAGATAAGAGGGGTGAACTGGAAGAAGGGGAAGATCAGAAAGATAGAATCAGACATCCTTTTTACACAATACAGAGGATTAACCCACAGTGAGTATAACAAGCATGCTTTACTGCATATACAGACTGATTTTACTGTTGTGGGTTTAGTAACAAAAATTTCACGATTTCTACCAGGGTGTGCAAACTTTTCAGCACAACTGTATACGCATGCATGCGTGTAAACTACTGCACTCAAGGGCAGCACAGCAGCTAAATGGTAAGCGCTTCCGACTGGCAGTACTAGGGTTGTTGGTTTGAATCCCATCCATGGCACCACTCGCCTGGACTAAGCATGTTCACCCTGTGCCTGCATGGGTTTCCTCCACACTCCAAAGACATGCTGATAGGTAAATTGGATACTGTCTAAATTGTCCCTAGTATGTGTATGTATGAATGTGAGTTAGGGACCTTAGATTGTACACCCCTTGTGGGTTAGGGACTGATGTGAATGTACTATATATATATGGGGGCAACACAGTGACTAAATGGTTAGCACTTCTGCCTGGCAGCACCAGGGTTGCTGGTTGAAATCCCAGCCACAGCTCCACCTGCCTGGAGCTTGCATGTTCTCCCTGTGCCCGCATGGGTTTCCTCCAGGTACTCCAGTTTCCTCCCACACTCCAAAGACATGCTAGTAGGTTAATTGGCTCCTGTCTAAATTGCCCCTAGTATGTGTATGTATGAATGTGAGATAGAGACCTTAGATTGTACACCCCTTGAGGGTTAGGGACTGATGTGAATGTACAATATATATGTAAAGCACTGCATAAATTGACAGCACTATACAAGTACCTGAGATAAATAATATATGTAAAGTGCTACATAAATTGACAGCACTATATAAGTACCATAAATAATATATGTAAAGTGCTGCATAAATTGACAGCTCTATATAAGTGCCTGAAATAAATAAGTATAAAATGATATTTTTTTTTGTTTTCCTCCTTGAGGATTGTCACGGATGATTTTTGTCACACGGATGTCACTTCTTTTATAATTGCTGGTCATCACAGCCGTAGCAGTGAGGAACTTCTGTTATACCTAAGGACACTTGATTTGGGACTTTTATCCATAATATAAATATTTTTTGTTTATCAGCTTATTTTATGAGCACATATATGAGCACGATTTATGATATGTTTCAATCTATTGACTCTATATGATATTTGATTTCAGCGCTGCACCTTTATATACTTTATCATTTTTGTGGATGAGGGGGGTTCATTTTTTTTTTTTTTTTTGTGCTAGCTGTTTTTTATTGGTTCTTCAGCGCTCATCTTTTATCTACTTATTTTCTTAGTACAAAATATGTCTTTTTTTTTAATCCTGTGTGCAAGAGACCTAAATGAGGAGATCACAACTGGAATCCTCCACGTTTTTGTCAGCAAATATTATGTTTGATACTTTCTATTATCATGTACCATGTTCCTGCTTGCCCCTACTACACACCACACATGGCCAATCTACAACAAGCAGTAATCTTACGCTCTTATCTCACATTCCTTCCAGCTCTTGTCTGCCTGTTTCCTCAGTTCCTGCACAGACATAAAAAGAGGTGTTAGGAAAGCAAAGAACTGAAAACCACAATGTGATCTTATAATAATATAACAAGGAGGGAGCCTTAAACGTACCATTCGGCCATCTTTTGAATCTACTCGCAATAACGAGTCCAAAGGAAATGAGAGGATGCTGTTCAGGTTCTGGATCTAAAAGATTACATTGAAATGAAAATTCTCAGTTCATGTTTCAAATCATTTCCATATGCCTGATCGTGCACTTTGTAAAAGCAGCAATTAGCGCATTCCCGGGGCTAAGTCTGTCCTTTGTTAGCAGACTCCTAGTAGCCAAACAGCTGCTTGCCAAAACTGCTGGCATCTTAAGATGCATGTTTGGGCTTCTGGAAATGCTGATATCAGCGCAATGATGAGAATGTGGACAGAATGTGGATTTGACAAGCAGCTGCTGAGTTACAGCAGGCAAATTCTCTTGTTAACCAGGAACTGACAGCCAGGAAGTCTGCGGAGTATAATGTGGGCAGCACAGTGGCTAAATGGTTAGCACTTCCGCCTGGCAGTACTAGGGTCATTAGTTTGAATCCCAACCACGGCACCACCTGCCTGGAGTTTGCATGTTCTCCCTGTGCCTGCATGGGTTTCCTCCAGGTACTCCGGTTTCCTCCCACACTCCAAAAACATGCCAGTAGGTTAATTGGCTCCTGTCCTAAAAAATTGTCCCTAGTATGAATGTGAGTTAGGGACCTTAGATTGTACACTCCTTGAGGGTTAGGGACTGATGTGAATGTACAATATCTATGTAAAGCACTGCGTAAATTGATGGTGCTATATAAGTACCTGAAATAAATAAATAAATGTGGTTAAAGATCTATAGGTGGGGGGGGGGGCATGCTATGCAACTAAAGAGAATAACAAGTAGAGGTGTACCCAGTAGTAGAACTACCACCACAGCAGGCCACAATAGAGGCTAGAGGGTTCATTTGTGGCCTGAACACTTCCATTCCTATACCTGACAGTACCAGGGCGGACTGACAACTCATGGGGCCCCCAGGCAATAGGGGATCATGAGACCCCTGTGTCCTTACCCAAACTCAAAAGCCTATGAAAAATGTACCAGGGGCATCTCATGGGGCCCCCTACTGACCCTGGGCCCTCGGGCAGTTTCTGAGTTTGCAAATGGTCAGTCTGCCCCTGGGCGTGAAGCATGCAATGTACAGTGTAAACTGGATGCCTTCCATCTGAGCAGGGAGAGGTGGAAATGAGGCACTGGACTTAAAACTTGAACCCATCAAAAAGCAATGAATGGTTGGCTGGAGACCAGCAGCTCTCCACAAAGCAGGGGACCCCCACAAGACAAAGGAGTCACCTAAACTGAGAAATCTGCATATAAGTGAACACAGAAATAGTGCCAAACAATTGTCTCAAGAGTCAAAAAAGCCCTGTATTGTTGTCCCAAAGAACAACAGGAAAGCAAAAGGCTTCCAATGCGTTTCGGGGGTCCAAAAACTCCTCTGTCAGGTAAATGCAGTGTGAGGCATCATGCTGCTTAAGCCCTCATGCACACTGGATGTGTTTGATAACGTTGGTAATGTTAGCTGTGTAAAGTCACGATAAAAACATAAGTTTTTCAGCTTTTTTTAGCGTTTTTGCATTAGCGTTTAGCCACAATTAATGGCGTTTTTCTGCATTTGCAGTTTTTAGCGTTTTTTTGACCAAAGAAAATGTTTTTTTTTTGTAAAAAAAAATGCCGGTTTGTGTCGTTTTACCGCGTTTTGCTGCGTTTTTCAGCGTTAGAGTGTTTTTACAGCTAAAAACCTTCTCTAGAAACCCACTAGTCCTAGGTTTTTTCTCCAGCCAAAAAATGTCCCTGCCAAAATACGTTGATTACAGTCTATGTGCACATGGACACATACAGTGAAGGAAATAAGAATTTGATCCTCAGCTTGTTACCTGTATAAAAGACACCTAGTAGCCAGAAATCCTGCTGAATGATACGGGACCAAATACTTATTTCCCTCATGAACATGCAAATCAGTGCATAATTTGTTAGACATGCATTTCTTTTGAATTTGTTGTTGCTATTCTGTCTCTCAGTGTTACAATACACCTACCATTCGATTTTTAGACCGATCATTTCTTTGTGAGTGGGCAAACATTCAAAATCAGCAGGGGATCAAATACTTATTTCGTTCACTGTAGGATAACATGCTGGGGGGGCAGGGGTGGACTGACCATTTGGAAACTCAGGCACTGCCTGAGGGCCTGGGGTCAGTGGGGGGCCCCATGAGATGCCCCTGGTACCTTTTTCATAGGCTTTTTTGAATTTGGGCAAGGACACAGGGGCCCCATGATCCCCTATTGCCCGGGGCCCCCATGAGTTGTCAGTCCGCCCCTGCAGGGGGGTTTACTAGCTGTAGAAAAAAACATCAAAAGCCAAAAACAGCAGCTGTAAAAACATCCAGTGTGCATGAGGGCTAAAACTGCTGGTGGAAACACTTGGAGGGGGGAGTTGGAGATTTACTAAAACTGAAGCACATAGATTCTGGTGCAGTTGTGCATAGAAACCAATCAGCTTCTAACTTCAGCTTGTTCATTTAGGCTTTGGTATTAAGCCTGGGTTCACACTTGTGTGTTGCGCGTATATCGCATGTGATTCGCACAGGAACTGCACCGCATTTCTGTGCAAATCACATGAGAATTGTGTGTGGTGCGATTGGAGCCATACATTTTGTGTGGCTAAAACCGCACCACATCCGCACCAAAAACACGCAGGACCCTTTTTTTGGTCCGCACTAGAATCGGATTGCATGGGTATTTACACCCATGCGATCTGATTCTGCACATCGCACCGCGTTTTTTGGGGTGTTTTTAACTTAACCACTTCAAGTCCCGGACACTTTTACCCCCGTCCAGTCCAGGCCAATTTTCAGCTTTCAGTGCTATCACACTTTGAATGAAAACTTTGAGTGACACTGTACTACTTGTGGGGGGGGTGATGATTTTTTTTTTCTTCTTTTACACTGATTGCTTTTACACCCATAAAGGCTGTAAAAGCAATAATTTCTCCTTCTCTCTGGCTGCATTCTTGCAGCCATTGAGAAATACTGTGAGAGCTGTGATTGGTCACAGCTTGTCACATGGTAGAAGGCTGTTGTGAATAGCCTTGTACCATGTGACCTCTGTGATCATTCACAGATTTCACACGTAGTAAGCAATGACGTCAGAAGTGACATTTTGCTTACTACTACTCATGTGATCACTGATTGGCCAATCGGTGATCCCATGATCAGGACTTCACACGGAGGTCCTGTACAGTGGTGCCGCGTGCTCCCAGGGAGCGCACATAGGCAGTGAATGTGGAGCCCATTTATAAATGGCCACCCGCTCTTGCACTGCTCCCGTCTGGCCGTTTATGTACATGGGCCGGACAGGAAGTGTTTAACATACACACCCGCAGCAGTTCGCATGAACGGGGTGCAATTGTGATGCGGTGCGGAATTCGCACAGAAAAGGCTGCGAATTCCACACCGTATCAATGTGAACCCAGACTAAAACCTAGAAACTGATTGGTTACTATGCACAGCTGCACCAGATTCTGTCTACTTCAGTTTTAGTAAATCTTCCCCTAGATGTCATATCTAAAAATACTTTCAAACCCTTTCGAGGTGACATTACTTTGAAGTCCAGATGATGGGGGGGGAGAGCTGGGCCTCAGAAATAATTGGCTGAGTTTTGCTTTCTTGTTATTTGGGACAAGAATAAAGTACTTTTTGGACTTACTGTTTGGCTGTTTTTGGTTCACTTATTTGTCTCAGGATAACTCATTCCCCTATATTTCAGACAGGGGCAAACTGACCATTTGGAAACTCGGGCACTGCCCAAGGGCCCGGGGTCAGTAGGGGGCCCCATGAGATGCCCTGGTACCTTTCATTGGCTTTTTTAGGAGTGGGCGAGGACACAGGGGCCCCATGATCCCCTATTGCCCAGAGGCCCCATGAGTTGTCAGTCCGCCCCTGATTTCAGATACACATGGCAGCCAAGTGGTTAGCATACTAATCTAGATTAAAGTCATACTAATACAAGATGTATTCTGGTTGTTAAAAGTTTCCTCTCTTTGAACTTTGCTACTGTTTTACTGAATAAGTTCATATGTGTCCTCTACCGTGTTTTTCAATATCTAGCTGTAAAAACAATCAGATAATTAAGAAGCAACCTTCCCATTTGGATTTGGATTATGTAAACTCATTTGGTGGCATGGTATTAAAGAATTTGTCATATTACTGAACATATAAAAACGTAGCACCCTTAGGCCTCATTCACGCATACAATTACTGCAGCTGGATTTAAAGATGGTTGCAGGCATTTAGGCCACACGACCTGTACAAAATGATTACAGGATCACAACAGCTGTAGCTGTCCGCCGGTGTTCGGATCTCTATGAATAAGCCCTCATAGGTGAAACATGTTAAAGAGGAGAGAATGTGCTGCTTGATAGCTGCCTTAAAATTAGTGGTGCTGAAACTGAAGTCAAAAATTCCGGATGCACCTTGCTGAAAACTGAAACCAAATGGACAATTTTTAAAAATTAATATATTTTCAAATGCAATTAAAAAAAAAAACACTTTAAAAATTAAAAAATAAAAAACAAAATATATACCCCAGTTTTTTTGTAAAATATGAAATATGATGTTACGCCGAGTAAATAGATACCCAACATGTCATGCTTTAAAATTGCACACGCTCTTTAGCTCTGAAGAAGGGACTACGTCTCCCGAAACGTGTCCGCCTACCTCAATAAGGGTCTCCTGTTACTTTGGACCATCACCACTGACTTAATCTCTGTTTTAGTCCCCTTTGGTTTGTGAGTATGCACTTTTATATTTTTAAATAAACTCGTGTTTCACCGCGGTAATGAACGAAGAGAGTGCGCCCTGTTTTTGCTTTCCTTTACCAGTACCAAGATTTCTTCTAAGGGCTGCATCTCAATGAATGACAGTTACAGTACCCCTAGTCAGCATGAAGATTGCTGGTTTTGTTTTTTTGGATAACTAAAGGAAACACTTTTTTTTAGTTTGGGATAGAGTGGAGAATGATTAGAACCTGTCAATTTGTATTGCTTTCTGTGCCCCCTTTAAGGAAATTCACCCTCTCAATTTCTCCTGTTTACCATTATCATTGAAAGTAAAAGAATATCCCCAAAAAAGTAATAGAGGAGAAATCTTCCAATGGGGACCTGAGAGTCCCCAATGCATTCCCTTAAAGCGGAGTTCTACTCACGCTGTCAAACAATAAACGTCAGCAGCTACAAAAACTGTAGCTGTTGACTTTTAAAAAACAGCCACTTACCTGTCTCTTAGTCCCGCGGTGTGTCCCCTGCAGCCCGTTTCACCAGCCGTCCTGTATTCCAGGAGGCCGGCATCTTCAGTGTGGGCACCCGGTTGTGATAGCTTGCGGCTTCACAGCCGGGTACCCACTGCGCATGCGCGAGTAGCGCTGCGCTTCATGAATGGTCCTGTAGTCTTCTGGGACCTGTCATATCTCCCAAAAGACTAGAGGGAGGGAGGGAGGGAGGACACCTTCCACTTCCAATCGCCTAGACAATCGGACCGGAAGTGGAAGCAGGTACCCACTCCCCCTTCCCCCGCCAAAGGTGCCAATCCTTAATGGGGAGCGGGGAAGCAGTCCTTAAAGAGGAACTTCCCCTTTTTAGTGGAGCTCTGCTTTAAGTCCTGTGTGACTGTGGGATAGGAAGTGGCGGTAAATCTCCCAATGGGACACTGATACCCTTTGCTCTATCCAAAATGTAAAAAGTTTTGCAAAAGTGCAAAAATTTTGCCCATTGTTCTGCTTTAATGCATTGAAAAAGAGATTTCCTTTTTTTTTCAAATCATACTTTCCAAGGTGGATGCAGCATCGGTCCCCGCTGGCTCCAAGTGTGAGAACTCAGCGATCACATGACTGCTGATCGCTGAATTCTCACAGCCGCTCTGAGCAGAGAGCAGTGACTGTCAATTACTGTCAAAAGAGATTTAGCTGTACTTCTCCTTTAAGGTAATAAAAAAAAAAACCCTTCAGCCTTTAGTACACTTTAAATAAATATACCAGCAGTGTTGCTGGAGTGCAAGTCTTTTTGTTTGTGGTGTACACGTGGAGCAGAGACAGGCACCTGGGATTGGCTGTGGTGATGGTAATGGTGTTGGGATCTAATCGCACATGGTGCAATTACCTGCAGTTAGGGATGGATGATTGACCAGGATGAACTGTTTGCGTTCAGGGGAGATCATCTATGCAATTACAGCCTCGGACAGCTGCATCCATGATCAGACGGTTATTGCTTTGCACAGGCTAAGAGGTCGCAACTACACTGCTCCAAAAAATTAAAGGAACACTTTGTAATCAGAGTATAGCATCAAGTCAATTAAACTCCTGGGATATTAATCTGGTCAGTTAAGTAGCAGAGGAGGTTGTTAATCAGTTTCAGCTGCTTTGGTGTTATTAACAACAGGCACACTAGATGGGCAACAATGAGACGGCTCCCAAAACAGGAATGGTTTTACAGGTGGAGGCCACTGACAATTTTTGCCCTACTCATCCTGACTGTTTTTCACTAGTTTTGGCTAGGGTCAGTGTCACTACTGGTAGCATGACGCGATACCTGGCCCCTATAGAGGTTGCGCAGACAGTCCAACTCTTCCAGCATGGCACATCAATACGTGCCATTGCCAGGTTTGCTGTGTCTCCCAACACAGACTCAAGAGCATGGAGGAGATTCCAGGAGACAGTCAGTTACTCTGGGAGAGCTGGACAGGGCCGTAGAAGGTGCTTAATCCATCAGCAGGACCGGTATCTGCTCCTTTGCGCAAGGAGGAACAGGATGAGCACTGCCAGAGCCCTACAAAATGACCTTCAGCAGGCCACTGGTGTGAGTGTTTCTGACCAAACAGACTTTATGAGGGTGGCCTGAGGGTCCAACGTCCTCTAGTGGGCCCTGTGCTCACTGCTCGGCACCATAGAGCTCAATTGGCATTTGCCATTGAACACCAGAATTGGCAGGTCTGCCATTGGCACCCTGTGCTTTTCACAGATGAGAGCAGGTTCACCCTGAGCAAATGTGACAGACGTGAAAGGATCTGAAGAAGCAGTGGAGAACATTATGCGGCCTGTAACATCGTTCATCATGACCGTTTTGGTGGTGATCAGTGATGGTCTGGGGAGGCATATCTATGGAGAGATGCACAGACCTGTACAGGCTAGACAATGGCACCCTGACTGCTATTAGGTATCGGGATGAAATCCTTGGACCCATTGTCAGACCCTACCCTGGTGCAGTGGGTCCTGGGTTCCTCCTGGTGTACAACAATGCCCAGAATCATGTGGTGAGAGTATGCAGGCAGTTCTTGGAGAATGAAGGAATTGATACCATTGAATGGCCCTACGCTCGCCTGACCTAAATCCAATAGAACACCTCTGGGATATCCTGTTTCGGTCCATCTGACACCGCCAGGTTGCACCTCAGACTGTCCAGGAGCTCAGTGATGCCCTGATCAAGATCTGTGAAGAAATACCCCAGGACACCATCTGTCATCTCATTAGGAGCATGCCCCAATGTTGTCAGGCATGCATACAAGCACGTGGGGGCCATACAAACTACTTAGTACCATTTTGAGTTGCTGCAATAAAATTTCAGCAAAATGGACTAGCCTGCTGCATCATTTTTTCACTTTGATTTTCGGGGGTCTTTGAATTCAGTCCTCTGTAGGCTGATCATTTTCATTTCCATCAAACGATGGGGCATCCTTACGTTCCGCACACATTACATAACACCCAGTCCATATCAGTATAGATATCTAGCATGATATTTTTCTCCATTGAGATTGGATGTGTTTTCAAAGTGTTCCTTTAATTTTTTTGAGCAGTGTATTTGCGACCACCTGAGAATCCATCCGCAGAAATATGCTGAATTCTTGTCGCAGCTGGCACAAATCACACATGTGAATGAGGCCTTACAAGGAAATATTGTATTCAGACATCTATTCTGAGTTAGTAACACATTCTTTTGGTGTAAATCCCTTTTTCTATTTCATTCCCTCACCCCCTAAACATCAGTACACACACTCCCACAAGTTCTCTGGGTGTTTAATTGGAGCCATATGAAGAGGAAAATATTCTGCCAGTGCTGCAATATCATGTACAGTCAGAAAGGCCTGGGGGTGGGGAACAAAAGGAAACATTTCAAAAAGAGATTGATGGAGTGAGAAGTACAGGGAGAGGTGAAGGTGGAGCAGTGGTTGTGTCGGCAGACCACACAAACCCTCTCACCATGTTGCTGAAGAGGGCACACAGCTCCCTGGAGAGAACCGACAAGTTCAGAAATCCGGTGGTCAGTTCATGGTTGCTTGACGATAGCTGGTTGGAGCCTAGGGACTGCAAGGCTTCCACATAGCTCTCCTGAGCATTCACAAAGGCTAGGGGGTGAAAACACACAAAAGATGATTAACATGACAGTGACTGCACACTACACATAGAGAGGTCCAGAAAAGGGAGAGGCACTAAGAAGTAAGTGTGTTGTTTAAAGCTGGCCATACACATAGATTTTTTCCATTCAGCCTGCAGGCTAAAAGGAAGAAATCTAATAGATTCGTCCAAGCACCCTACATAGCACTGATGGATGAAACTCCTGCTGCGGCTATTGTATTTTGACAGCTGGCCCTGCCAGCTGTCAAAATACACAAACCATGGCTGTATCTGATTGGACGTAGCCACTGCTCGATTGCGTCCATCAAGGGATGTCAGGCAGGAGGTGGCCGACAGGGCCACCCAGTGATCACATTTTAGCTGGTTCATCAGGAACTGTCCAAAATCCAAACAGTGTACGGCCAGATTAAAGTGTTACTAAACCCAGGACCCTGCATTCCCTATATCTGGTCTCCCACAGTACACACAACATGGAAGTGCAATTATTTTAGTAAATATAAACTGCTAAATACCTTTTCTCATCAGCAGTTAGAGCAGTCTTGTGGCTTCTATCAGTGTCCAGCAGAGCACTAGCTAAAGCTTGTAGGAGGAGTTTTCTTTCTGCTCTAGGAGGATGCAAATCCCCTGACCTCTGTCTGGACAGTGCTGATTGGCCCTGTGCTGATCACATGCATTCTCCCAAGATAAAAAAAAAACCTCTCCAACAATACACACCAAACTGAGGATGTGCATGCCTACGGTTCAGTCTGGAGATAAGAGGTGGTCACTTGAAAAAGGGGAGGAACAGAGAAGAAAGGATCAAATGGTCTTTTTACACAATGCAGAGGATTAACCCCTTAGATTCCACAGTGAGTATAGCAAGCATGCTTTACTGCATATACAGGATGATTTTATTGTTGTGGGTTTAGCAACACTTCAAAGTGTTTGTAAACCTCAAACATGAAATGTGAACAAAGCACATCCCTCTATAGTGTGTACTTATCTCAATTAAGAGCACTAAGTGTCATATCTGTCTGCTGCCCCTTTCCTCTGCTATTAGCATGAGTCATTTCTGACAAGTTTTCTTGACACCAAGAGAAAAAAGGTGACAGGGAAGTGAGCTTTAACACACAGCCTGTGATTGACAGCCTCAGCTCTGTTCCTGTGTGAAGGAGGTGTGTCCCTTTCCTCCAATCAACTTTCAAGCTCTCCGCCCCCCTTTGTTCTGAACTCTCAGACAAGCTTTATAAATTCTGCACTTTGAACGGATGCAGAAAGAGAATACTGCAGACAAACAGATACAACTTATGTAGCAGGATTTGTTTAATCTCTGTGTATCACCTGAGGCCAGTCACTTTCACTGCATATATGTAAGAGTTTACAACCACTTTAACTTATATCCTTTTCCCTCCTCTATTGCTCCTGCATTCTAAGGCTTCATTCACACAGGCAGTGACAAATTTGCGATTACATAAGGCATTTCTAAATGCATATATATGTACGTAATGAATTTTAAGGTATAATTCACATGATCAATTTTAGCGTGCAGGCTACTAACTGTTGTGTGCCAGTAGTGGTGGGCAGCGCCTTGTGTAGTTACATTGTAAGGCACTGTTTACCCTTTTTTCTTTCTTTTTTTAAACTTTATTGAAATGTCGAAGGGACATTTAATTAATTCCTATTCACAGCAAAAAGAGCCTGTGACTTCAGGTGAGCTCCGATGCACTGCAGAAAAATGTAGCATGACTGCCACACTGCAATGTGAACAGGGTACATAGAAACAATTGTAGCCAGAAACGTTTGATGGGGCTTTAGGACTGCCGTTTTCCTGCACGTGATCAATGCCAGTTACTGCAAGGGCACATAGAAAACAAAAAACATAGAAATCCAGTTTGTTTTGGATTCTACCCACATAGTGTGGACGGGTCCTAAAGCCCCAGAAAATGCTCCTGGCTGCAATTGTCCATCAGATTTATAGTAGCCCCTGGGAATGTTCACGCACCGTTGCAGCAGCAGCTGGATAAAGATCAAACTTGAAAGTAAATAGGATTTAGGAATTAACAAGCATAAAAGGAGGACAGATATTAAAAGGTCAGATCACCCAAAATGAATATATTTCATTATTTGGTGGATGCGGGAAAGATAAACCGACTCACAGTTTCTTATACCTGTTGGAACTCTATAGCTGCACTTGAGTTCCTGATTATAAGGGGTTTACACTTTGTTTTTTCTTTATTGCATATTACAGAAAATAAAACAGTAGGAGCTGAAAAAAAGGTGGTCAGGAATACTAAAAACTCTGAGGTGGATAAGAACAGATCCAGATTTATGGCAGGGACATCTTGCTGTAAAGCAGGCCATAGATGGATCGAAAATTGGCCAAACATTCGTCCGAAAGAATAATCGGACGATTTTCGGATCGTTAGTGGGTGAATTTGTCGGCCGTTATTTGTGATTTTGACACATTTTTTTAATCGGTTATGTTGGGAAAAAAACGGCCGATTTTGTCGATCGGCCGATTTTCACAGCAATGATGGGCAAATCAGCCGATCTTTTTACCGATTAAAAAAATGCGCATGAGCCATGACCTGCAAGAAGAAGGAAAAGAAGAAGAAGATGAAGACAAAGAAAAAGAATAAGAACACCTGTATCTATTTGTATCCATTTCGGATACAGATGTTTCTATTCGGATACAAATAGATACAATGTTGCAACTGCAATACTTATAAATGTCAAATATAATAGCGGTGTCCCTGCAGAGAGCTCCGCTATTATATTTGACATTTAGAAATTATTGCGGTTGCAAAAACTGTATCTATTTGTATCCGAATAGAAACATCTGTATCCAAAATGGATACAAATAGATACAATGTTGCAACTTTGCTATACTTTTAAATGTAAAATATAATAGTGGAGCTCTCTGCAGGGACACCGTTTTTATATTTGCCAGCCGTAGACGGGACAAAAACCAGCCGATTTTTTTTACCAATAGTGGTAATGTCGGCTGATTGAACAACCGATTTTTCGGGGTTTTTTTGTTGTTTTTTTTTAAAACGGACAGTTTTCGCCCCATCTATGACCTGCTTTAGAATAACTAAGACATAAAAGAAGACAGCGTCTGATTCCAATACCATGCTAGTTACTGTAGAACTAAAATGGTATAGGCAGAATGATTCTTCAAACCAAATTTACATGACATTCAAATCTATCCTACATTGTACATATTGAGCTGACTCGCCTTTAAAACTGTAAGGTCCCTTCTGGTGCTGGTCTCATCCAGCTTTGTGTTCCTCTTGGTCTTTTAGTGTGCCCAGAAGGGACATCTGCGGCGTCCAGTTCCACTGCCTTCGGCCAGTCAAAGTCTATGGAAGGTTGCGGCTGAACAAGGCTGAACGCTGCCTGTACTAAGTGGTGCTCATTTTTAGAGCCCTATGCATTCAGGGCCGAATGCCCTGAACACTAAAGACCTGCATTCCAGGAATTCATCCCCGAATACATAGGGCTATAAAAGTGAATATCACCCAGTACAGTGCTTAGATTCATCCAGCTGCAGCCTGCCATAGTCTTTAAGTCCCTTATGCAGGCCACAGACGGGGAGAAAATCGGCCATTTTTTTTTTAGAAAAACGAAAAATCGGTCGTTCAATCAGCTGACGTTACCACCATTGGTAAAAAAAAGTCGGCTGATTTTCGTCCCGTCTACGGCCAGCAATTATATAGAATATGCAGAAGAAGAAGAAATAGAATATGCAGAAGAAGAAGAAATAGAATATGAAGAATAAGAAATAGAATATGAAAAAGAAGAAGAAGAAGAAGAAAAAGTTGCAACATTGTATCTATTTGTATCCATTTCAGATACAGATGTTTCTATTCGGATACAAGTAGATACAATGTTGCTATATTTTTAAATGTCAAATATAATATCGGACTGAAATTCTTTTTTTTTTTCTTCTTCATATTCTATTTCTTCTTTTTCATATTCTATTTCTTCTATTTCTTCTTCTTCTTTCTATTCTATTTCTTCTTTTTATTCATATTCTATTTCTTCTTCTCATTCATATTCTCTTTTTTTCCTTTTCTTCTTTTCCTTCTTCTTTCATGTCACTGTCAAATGTCAAAGATCGGCAGATTTGTCCATCATTGCCATGAAAATCGGCAGAACGACAAATTTGGCCAACTATTTTCCAGCAGGGCCGAGAATCCAAAAGGTCAAAAATCACTAAAAACGGCCGACCGATTACCGCACTAACGATCTGAAAATCGGCTGATCTTTTTTTCCGGCCGATTTTCAACCGTTTTTCATCCCATCTATGGCCCGCATTATACATGATCAGAATATCGGACGAATGATCTTCCGTTTTTTCTGCATGCTAGTCCCATATCGAAAGTGAAGAGGTTATGAAAATTCTTGGATGGAATAAAAATTCTGAAGAATGTAATGTATTTTTTATTGTATTTTTGGACAGCTACTGTACTGGTTAAACGAAAATTGTAAGATCTAGCATCGTGCGATAAAAATTTTCGTGCTTCTCCCTTCTAATTTTTGCAGACGATTGCTGTGTACTAACAATCGGATTATCGTACGATCGCTTTAAAAGCGGCATTTTTCGTACGATATTCTGATTGTGTATACAGTGCATTACAGGCAGCAGGCAGTGGAGCTGGACTTTGCACCTAAAAAGCCGGGAGGGACATATAGCAGCTAGACAGTCCTGTGTGCAAAGGGCGTTAAATAGGGGTTAGGAAGACTCTTAGATTGTAAGCTCCAAGGAGCAGGGTCCTCCTAATCTTGTATTGAACTGTATTGTTGCTGTATTGTCTCCCGTTATTGTAAAGTGCTGAGCAAACTGTTGGCACTATATAAATCCTGTATAATAATATAATAATAACACACACAAGTTTAAAGTGGGAACTATGTCATCAATGTTCATTTCCAAAGTTATCATAACCCAGGCCAACATTACTAATATATACAGTACCTTCTTTGCTCCCACCTTTAACTAAACCATGGCCATTTATTGAAAGTGAGCATGAGGCCATGCATATTGCAGCTGTGCTGAATGTTTCAAAGTCAAAACTGAGAAATACGCTTGCTACACCACCCCATCCTAAGGCATGTTAACCCTTCCTATATGTATCTGATACTCACAGAGACCCGCTGTATAGATGGATCGTACACTCTTCCGGATTCTACCCAAAACTTGGAGATCCGATTCTAAACTCTACAAAGAAAACAGAAAATTGCAAATACGGGATTACTAAGAGGGTTAGTTTGAAGGAACAGTCACAAAAATTATTTAAATTTAAGTGCTACTAAAGCCAAAACTTTTCTTTTAGTTTTGGCTATAATGTAGAAAGGATAAAAGTCTGTCAGGTTTTTATTGTTATCCAAATCCTCATCAGGGAGATTTCCCTGCATTTCCTGCGCAAAAAAAAAGAAAGTGGAAGTCTTCCCAAAATGAAGGGAAATCCCATCTCTGACAGTAATCACAGGAGCATGTGTCCCTATTGGAACATATCCCTTCTATTCCAGTTCTAGTGACAACCTTTACATTTTAGAGTTCCCCTTAAATTTCTCTTCCAGAGGGCCAATTGTAAGGTTAGATCTCCCCAAAGGGGGACACAGACAACAGTAAAAACTTGGCAAAGCTTTGAATCCTTTTCCATCCTATCCAAAAAAACAGTTTGATTGGAGTTATTCTATAAGATGAAGTGCAAAATAGACACAATGAGTACAAAGTGCATTTCGCAATGTAAAACATAAACCTTTGAGACTCATTTTCACTGGTATGTTATCAGGCATATAATAGTGTCAAATAACTGCAACCAACACAAGCAACATAAGGATTTAAACAAGCAACAAACCAACATTTCTGGGAGTGTTGATCTCCTGGTCCCCCACAATGCAGACTGGTTTCTCCTGCCACACTCTAAGGCACTACCCTGTCCTGTAGTGACATGGAGGTCAAAAGGAAAAACCACTAAATGTTGTGGTAGACCAGGAGATCGACACTTCCTATCTCCCAAAAAAGAAAGAAGAATTCTAGAACCAATTAGTCTAATATAACAGCTCAAATGCTTTTAAAAATCCCACTGAAAAGGTTGTTAGATGTAATGATGTACAGGTATGTACAGTTGCAAGAAAAAGTATGTGAACCCCTTGGGATTACGTGGAGTTTTGCATGAATTGGGCATAAAATGTGCTCTGAACGTCATCTAAGTCACAACAATAGAAGAACACAGTCTGCTGAACATAATACTACACAAACATTAGATGTTGCCATGGTTTAATTACACATAACATGTAAACATTCACAGTGCAGGGAGGAAAAAGTATGTGAGGCCCTAGCTTAATGACTTCTCCCAGAGCTAATTGGAGGCAGGAGTGAGCCAACCTTGACTCCAATCAGTGTGATGATATTGGATGTGTTGCTGACAGCTGTCCTGCCCTTAAAAAACACACCTGTTTTGGGTTTACTGGTTTCAAGAAGCACTGTCTGATGTGAACCATGCCTTGCAGAAAAGAGCTCTCAGAAGACCTACGATCAAGAATTGTTGACTTGCATGAAGCTGGAAAGGGTTACTGTCAGGGATCGCCGCGCTTCACACAGGAATGCGGGCACTAGGTCCGGGCCGGCCACGGCGAGCTCGCGCATGCGCAGTGAGTGACGCGGGCGCGCGCCGGGCAACAATGACAGCGCAGGGCGCGGTATTTAAATCGCCCTGAGCTGTCATTGAATGCCGTTTGGTCTAATCTGTTCCTGTGATACTTGTGTTACTGTAAGTACTTACCTGGATTGTCTGACCTTGCTGCCTTCTCCTGCCCTGACCTCTGGCTTGCCTGACCTCTTTTCTGAATGCCCCCTATTTGTTCTGATATACTGTTGCTGACCTGGCGTGTGACCCGACTATTCTCTGCCCGCTGTTTTGTACCTCGCATACCCCATGGTTCCCAACCCGGCTTTTTTGACCCTGCACCTGCTCAGCCATCCATCCATCCATCCCGTCGGGATCTCCCGACCTCCTCACATCAGGCTCTTCCTCTGCGGGAGCCCTCGGCAGATACCTCTACCAGTGGTGGGTGTGCCCAGTAGTCGCGACCTGGTCTCAGAGTGCTCCAAGTCCATCCCCACCATCAGGGGCCCCGGTGAACAAGTGCTCTGGGACTTAGATTCCGCACTCTGGAAGCACCCCACTGGTGGATTGCTAGAGGTGCCGCCGGGCTGTCCCTTACAGTTACAAAAGTATCTCCAAAAGCCTTGATGTTCATGTGTCCACGGTAAGACAGACGGTCTACAAATGGAGAAAGTTTAGCACTGTTGCTACTCTCCCTAGGCGTGGTCGTCCTGTAAAAATGACTGCAAGAGCACAGCGCAGAATGCTGCATGAGGTAAAGAAGAGTGTCAGCTAAAGACCTACAGAAATCTCTGGCACATGCTAACATTTTTGTTGACACATCTACAATAAGGAAAACATTAAACAAGAATGGAGTACATGGGAGGACACCACGGAGGAAGCCATTGCTGTCCAAAAAGAATATTGCAGCACGTTTGAAGTTTGCAAAAGAGCACCTGGATGTTCCACAGCACTACTGGCAAAATATACTGTGGACAGATGAAACCAAGATTGAGTTGTTTGGGAAGAACACACAACACTATGTGTGGAGAAAAAAAAGGCACAGCACACCAACATCAAAACCTCATCCCCACTGTAAAACATGGCGGAGGGAGCATCATGGTTTGGGGCTGCTTTGCTGCCTCATGGCCTGGACGGATAGTTGTCATTGATGGGAAAATGAATTCCAGAGTTTATCAAGATATTTTGCAGGAAAACATACGACCATCTGTCCGCCAGCTGAAGATCCGCAGAGGATGGGTGATGCAACAGGACAATGACCCAAAGCATACAAGTCATTCAACAAAACAATGGCTGCAACAGCACAGAATACGCCTTCTGGAGTGGCCCAGTCAGAGTCCTGACCTCAACCCGATTGAAATGCTGTGGCATGACCTTAAGAGAGTGATTCACACCAGACATCCCAAAAATATTGCTACACTGAAACAGTTTTGTGAAGAGGAGTGCTCCAAAATTACTCCAGATCGTTGTGCAGGTCTGATCTGCAACTACAGGAAACGTTTGGTTGAGGTTATTGCTGCCAAAGGAGGGTCAACCAGTTATTAAGTCCAAAGGTTCACATACTTTTTCCTCCCTGCACTGTGAATGTTTACATGTTATGTGCAATTAAACCATGGCAACATCTAATGTTTGTGTAGTATTATGTTCAGCAGACTGTGTTCTTCTATTGTGGTGACTTAGATGACGTTCTGAGCACATTTTATGCCCAATTCATGCAAAACTCCACGTAATCCCAAGGGGTTCACCTACTTTTTCTTACAACTGTATGTGATCATAGAACAGTGTTTACTGCCCCATGTACTTTTTTTTATTAGATTCTATTTTATTTATAAAAAAAAACATTTATATACATAAACAAATAAATAAAGTACATATTATTAAAAAATACCACACAACAAAGGAAAAAAAATACCCAACAAAACCAAAAAGCAAGCACATAGAGCATACCAAACAGCCATCAAGAAAAGGGTAGATAGCGGAATAATCCTTTACAAAAGACCAAGTCTACATATGGACCCTGCATTGAGAGTAATGCAGCAATACTTAGACGAGGCTAGCTCACAGCTGAACTCATATGACTCAAGGTGACCAAATTTCAGGTCGAATATCCAGTTGGACAGGATAAGCAAAAGTGCAATTTGCCTACAGGCCTCTAAAAGTGCTCATACAACAGTAATCCATACTGGAGGCTTAAGTACAGAGAAGTTAACATAGCCAAGTAAGAAAGTAAGTGGGTCTACTAAAAGGTTCATATCTAAAATCCCATTAAGCAGATCAACAACCTCCTCCCAATACCTCTGGAGCTTGGGGCAGCACTACATCAAGTGCATCAGGGACCCTAAATTGCAAGATTTGGGACATGCTGGGTCCAATCTTAAAATTCTGGGGTCCTATACACCCTATGAAGAATAAAAAAATTGGGTTAGCTAGTGCGAATGAGAGTGAGACAAAGGGAAGTGCCCAAAGGATCTCATCCCAGGCATGGTTCAAAATTGGCCCAATATCTTGTTCCCATTTTGCCCTGGAAGGCAGGGGGAATTTATGTGAAGAGTTCTCCAGAACAGCTGAATACATAAATGAGATGAGACCCCTAGTGGAAGTCACCTGTACCATTCTGTCCAACTCCGGCACCAAAGAAAATGAAACTGAAGAAAACTGAACAAGTAAAACATGTCGCAACTGCAAATATTGGTAGAACCACCTGGGGTTCAAAGGAAATTCCTTTGTCAGCTGCTCAGATGATTTAAAGTGTTACTAAACCTACAACAGTAAAATCAGTCTGTATATGCAGGAAAGCATGCTTGTTATACTCACTGTAAAACCTAACGGGTTAATCCCCTGCATTGTGTAAAAAAGGATGTTTGAACCTGTCTTCGCTGGTCTTCCCCTTCTTCCACAGTCCCCAATCCATCTGCTGATAGAGCAGAGCCTTGGAAGCAAGCTGAACATGCTCAGTTTGGTATGTATAGCTCTAGAGTTTTTTTTTTTGCATATGATCAGCACAGGGCCAATTAGCACTGTCCAGACAGAGGGCCAGGGATCCTGCAGCCTCATAGGACAATCTGGGGAAAATTAAAACTCCTCCTACAAGGTTTAACCAGTGCTCAGCTGGACAGTGATAGAAGTCACAAGACTGCTCTAACTGCTGATGAGAAAAGGTATTTAACAGTGTATATTTACTAAAATAATTGCATTTCCATGTTATGGGTACTGTGGGAGATCAGATAGAGTGAATGCAGGGTCTTGGGTTTAGTAACACTTTAACGTACAATTCTGATGGTCACCACTAGCTACAAGCATCTAGATCTTCCATATTCCATCAGTACTTTGAAACACTGGGCTTCTTACAGATCCCAAGTCCTGTGTTTTCAGCTGGCCTAACCATTCAACCCAACCACCATACAGCCATGTACTGTATATGCCAGATTACACACAAACACTAAAGCCAAATATTGGATCAAAAGAAATTGTTCAAAGACCACAAGTATTGAGAGTCAGGGTCACTGACCAACCACATTAACCATTTGTCATTCAATATCTGATTGCTGAGCTGCAAAGTAAAAAAATTGTCTTTGTGCTGCAACCTTTTAGATTATCAAAAGATCAAGCATGAGCATCGTCTCGCTTCAAAATTGAAGCATCATGTTGAGTTTCATGGAGTTGAAGCATTTCAACTCCTTCTATTGAAGTCTATGGTAACGCCTGGCAAACATGCTGGCATGCTTTTTCAGCGCATTCGCGGCGCGGTTGCAGTGTGGTTGCAACGCATTAACATTACATTAATAGGCATTTGTGGTGTGGTTTTAACTCGCCTTTAATGCATGTCAAACACACCAAACATGTACATAGGGCATTTGGGGGGAGCATTTTTAATGTAAGTCTCAAACATCTACAAACGAGTATTAACGCTATATGTGCATTTAATAAGAGTTAGCATTTTGAGTCAAGTGTGAGCAAGCCCTTACATTGGTGGTCAGTGAGAAGGATGCCCCCCACAATGGAGGTCAGTGTAACATGTCTCTAACGTTGGTGGTCATTAGAAAGAATACCCTTAACATCGGAGGTCAGTGAGATGAATGCACCTTACTTTACAGGCCAGTGGGAATATTGCCCCCTTACATTGAAAGTCAGTGGGAAGTATGCCCCTTACATTGGAGGTTACAAGGAAGAATGGCCCTTACATTAGTGATCAGTGGGAAGAAAACATTTTGGAGATCAATGGGAAGAACGGCCCTTACATTGGAGGTCAGTGAGAAGAATGACCCTTACATTGGAGGTCAGTGGGAAGAATGCCCCTTACATTGGAGGTCAGTGGGAAGAATGCCCCTTACATTGGAGGTCGGTGGGAAGAATGCCCCTTACATTGGAGGTCAGTGGGATGAATGCCCCCTACATTGGTGGTCAGTGAGAAGAATGTCTCCCCTGCATTGGAGACCAGTGGGAAGATTTTCCCCCTTACATTGGAGGTCCGTGGGGAGAATAACCCTTACATTGGTGGTCAGTGGGATGAATGCCACTTACATTGGTGATCAGTGGGAAGATTGCCCCCCTACATTGGAGGTCAGTGTGAAGATTGCCCCCTTACATTGGAGGTCAGTTGTAAGATTGCCCCCTAACATTGGAGGTTCGTGGGAAGAATAACCCTTACATTGGTGGTCAGTGGGATGAATGCTCTCCTACATTGGAGATCAGTGGGAAGATTGCCCCCTTCCTTTAAAAGGTCAGTAGGAAGAATGCACCTTACTTTACAGGCCAGTGGGAATATTGCCCCCTTACATTGAAAGTCAGTGGGAAGTATGCCCCTTACATTGGAGGTTACAAGGAAGAATGGCCCTTACATTAGTGATCAGTGGGAAGAAAACATTTTGGAGATCAATGGGAAGAACGGCCCTTACATTGGAGGTCAGTGAGAAGAATGACCCTTACATTGGAGGTCAGTGGGAAGAATGCCCCTTACATTGGAGGTCAGTGGGAAGAATGCCCCTTACATTGGAGGTCGGTGGGAAGAATGCCCCTTACATTGGAGGTCAGTGGGATGAATGCCCCCTACATTGGTGGTCAGTGAGAAGAATGTCTCCCCTGCATTGGAGGCCAGTGGGAAGATTTTCCCCCTTACATTGGAGGTCCGTGGGGAGAATAACCCTTACATTGGTGGTCAGTGGGATGAATGCCACTTACATTGGTGATCAGTGGGAAGATTGCCCCTCTACATTGGAGGTCAGTGTGAAGATTGCCCCCTTACATTGGAGGTCAGTTGTAAGATTGCCCCCTAACATTGGAGGTTCGTGGGAAGAATAACCCTTACATTGGTGGTCAGTGGGATGAATGCTCTCCTACATTGGAGATCAGTGGGAAGATTGCCCCCTTCCTTTAAAAGGTCAGTAGGAAGAATGCCCCCCTTACATTAGTGGTCAGAATGCCCCCCTGTTGGTTCTGCCAAGTGGCATTGAACCTGGAACTATGCAGGTACCATCAGGTGGGAAGTCAATCATCTACAGCTCAAGAAACACCTAAAACCTCTGGAGGAACTCTAGAGTTCCACTTTACCTGGTATACAGCATTGTAATTTAAAATTTAAATTTTAAATTTAACATCTGTCACTGGCCCCCCTCCCATTGCCCTCTAGATCGCTTTGTTGCTGTCACTGGATACTCCCCCACCCTACTTGCATTCTCTCTTCCTCCTACTTGGCCAGGTAGCAGAAATGGCAGGGCAGCACAGGCAGGAATGGCCAATGGATGACTAAGTGCAGTAGCACAGACATAAGTCCACAACTGGTGGTCATTTTGGATAAGTCTGCAAGTCAATATGACACTCTTCAGGGAATAGAGTGGGGGGGTGCAATTCTGACAATTCACAAAGTCCAACATATTGCACTGCATCTGGTAAGCCAATACAAAAATGTATTTACATATTCATTAAAGGTATAGCATCAACGAAAACAACATTTTTCAAATAATGTAACAACAAACAATATGCAAACACAAATCTTGAAGAATGCACTAATAATGAAAAAACTAAACAGAGAGGGACTTGATTTTAACGTTTTTGTCATAATATTTTTTAATACATTTATTCTTTAGCACTTCTCACTGATCATTTTTGCTCTTTGTAACACTTTCAATGTGCTGCCATTGCACCAGAATAGACAAAAAATGCAACATTTTTTCTGACCCAGTGTACCCCAAATCAAGGTAGTTGGAGCTGCCTTGCCGTAGTGTGTTGGAGTACCACCTAAAATGAAAAGCACCGCAACGCGATAACCGCAATGCAACACAAAAGCTAAAATTTAGGCCAATTCCTGTTAAATTAGCCAGAATGTGTGCCGTGGGTCACGCTGTCAGCACCAGCCAGCTCCACAAAAGTCGATTTTTTAATGGAATTGCTGACTAACCAGTGACTGTACCAATCAGTTCTGGTGTTCTGACAGCTACAGGTGCCAGCTGTCAGGATAGAATAGCTGAAAGGGCAAATTCGTCCATCTGCACTGTTAAGCATGCAAGGGGGAAATCTATTAAATTTCACTCAGTCTGTGAGCTGAACAAGAGAAATATATATGTGTGTGTGGCTAGCCTTAAGTTGGCCATACACTGTTAGATTTCTCTTGTTCAGACTGCAGGCTGAACTAAAGAAGTCAGATTCCTTGATCCAGGCTAACAGCGCACATGGACAAATTCCCTCGCTGGACTATTATATTCTGATAGAATACCCAAGCAGCGGCTGCATCTGATTGGATGCAGGCACTGTTTAGCTGAAAGTTATCCAGCAGGCTCTTTCAACAATAGTTGACAGAACGACTGACTTTTGTAGAATGGGGGTGGGCCACGGGGCCACCCACTGTGTTCGTGTTAGCTGGTTCATCAGGAATCAGCTGAAATTCACTCAGTGAATGAACAGCTTTAGATTTGCAAAGACTATGCAACATAAATGCTAGCTAAACATCATATTTGTATATATATCTGCTGATCCCTGGGCTACCTAATAATTTGAATTCTCAAATGTGACCGTACAATCAAGATTGTATCATGTATTAGCTTAACGTGGAACTAAACCCTGCTATCCCCTATAGCCAAGGGAGCTGCCATCTTGGCCTCTGCTTGATCTAAAGTTGTCATGGTACTACACATGTGATCAGTTATGATGGCTTGAATGTTCAGTTGACAGCACAAGCAGATGTGACAGTTATCATTCATGGCAAGCCTTGAATGAAACTGGTAAATAAATGATTTTAGTTCCACTTAAGGCCCCTTTCACACTGGTGGACATCATCAAGCGGATCTGCCTGCTCAGGGGGAAATTTGTCTGCTGAGCAGGTGGATGACAGGTCCAGGTCTGCTCTGCTTTTGCAGAGCAGACACAGCCCGCCGTTCTTTATAAGGCAGTTGGATGTAAACGGACCACCTGTCCATTTACATTGGACTGTCATCTGATCTGCTAGATCACTGGTCTCCAAACTGTGGCCCTTTGCTTGCTTTTATCCGGCCCTTGGGGCACTATTTCATCCACTAATACCAACAATGGGCGATTATCCCCCCCCCCCCCCCCCGACACCAGTGAAGGGGCACAATTTCTCCTAAAACCCCAACAATGGGCCATTATTCCCCCCATTGACACCAACGATGGGGCAAAATTCCTTCATATTACAAAAAAAAAAACGATAGGGAACTGATCTTTCCACGGACACCAAAGATTGAAGCATTTTTTTCCACTGATGTTGGGACCTTTTTGACTGCCAATGGCCACAGTCCAGCCCCCCTAAAGTATGAAGGACAGTAAACTGGCCCTTTAGTTTAGAAAGTTTGAAGACCCCTGTGCTAGATGGATGAAGAACAGATCCCTCATCAATTTGGTTTTAGTGGATCAGAAGCAGGCGGGTGTAAACAGACATGTCTGTTTACATCCACCTCCCCATAGAGAACAATGGAATGTCCGATTGGATCCGCATGAAAAAGGGACAGATCGATCAGTTTGCTCATGTGAAAGGGGCCTTATATATATACAGTTGTGTTCAAAATAATAGCAGTATGTTGAAAAAAGTGAATAAAGCTCAAAATCATTCTAGTATCTTTTATTTCAATACACACAAATGCATTGGGAACACTACACATTCTATTCCAAATCAAAACATGAAGAAAAATATATCAAATTTGTGTCGTTCCTCTAAAAAAATTGAAGAAAAGTGAATATTAGACTGTTAAAAAAAATAGCAGTGTTTGTATTCTTCTTTACAAACTCAAACATTCAATATATAAACTAAAAATGTTTTTAGATTTTGCTTTCCTTTTGAATCACTTAATTAATATTTAGTTGTATAAGCACTGTTTCTGAGAACTGCTGTACATCTGTGTTGCATGGAGTCAACCAACTTCTGGCACCTGTGAACAGGTATTCCAGCCCAGGATGATTGGACTACATTCCACAGTTCTCTATTTCTTGGTTTTGCCTCAGAAACTGCATTTTTGATGTCACCCCACAAGTTTTCTATTGGATTAAGATCTGGGGATTGGGCTGGCCACTCCACAACGTCAATCTTGTTGGTCTGAAACCAAGATGTTGCACGTTTACTGGTGTGTTTGGGGTCGTTGTCTTGTTGGAACACCCATTTCAAGGGCATTTCCTCTTCAGCATAAGGCAGCATGACCTCTTCAAGTATTCTGATGTATTCAAACTGATCCATGATCCCTGGTATGCGATAAATAGGCCCAACACCGTAGTATGAGAAACATCCCCATATTATGATGCTTGTGCAACCATGCTTCACTGTCTTCAGTGTACTGTGGCTTGAATTCAGTGTTTGGGGGTCGTCCGACAAACTGTCTCCGGCCACTAGACCCAAAAAGAACAATCTTACTTTCATCAGTCCACAAAATGTTGCGCCATTTCTCTTTAGGCCAGTCAATGTGCTCTTTGGCAAATTGTAACCTCTTCAGCACATGTCTTTTTTTCAACAGTGGGACTTTGCGGGAGCTTCTTGCAGATAAGCTTGGCTTCACATAGGCGTCTTCTAATTGTAACAGTACTCACAGGTAACTTTAGACCTTCTTTCATCTTCCTGGCGCTGATTGTTGGCTGAGTCCTTGCCATTTTAGCTATTCTTCTATCCATTCGAATGGTAGTTTTTCCCTTTCTTCCACATCTTTCAGGTTTTGGTTGCCATTTTAAAGCATTTGCGATCATTTTAGCTGAGCAGCCTATCATTTTCTGCACTTCTTTATATGTTTTCCCCTCTCCAATCAAATTTTTAATCAAAGTACGCTGTTCTTCTGAACAATGTCTAGAACGACCCATTTTCCTCAGAATTTCAGAGAGAAATGCACTGTAACCAGCATGTACAGAATTTGCTGCCTTCCTTCCTTAAATAAGGGAAATAATTGCCACCTGTTTTTCAAAGAATGAATGACCTCACTAATAGAACTCCACACTGCTATTATTTTGAACATGCCCCTTTCAATTAGTGATTCAATTACACAAAATCAGCAGCATGCATGTCATGACTGTTTGGTCTGTTGGATTTCTATTACTCTACTACACCTGCTAGTAAATTATTTGCCATGTAGAAATATCATTTCTACCAAAAACAGTGATCAGGTTAGTGATGTCTGACTGCTATTATTTTGAACACAACTGTATATAGCAACTAAACAGACTTCAACTGTAATTTTTTAGGTTTGAAAATGCATAGAATACAACTGACTTGGACAAAACCCTGCTTTCTTTTCTTTTTTAGTTTCTTTACATTCTCCCATTAGAAAGTAGTGGTGAATATAATTAGGAAGGTTGCTAAACGCATCAGAGGTGGAGTTTGCTAGAATTGATTTATACTTGCTACAGGAACTTAAAGAGCCGGTTCACACTGGGAATCGCGCAAGAACACGCTGTGCAATCTTGTGCGATTCACATGTAGTTCTGTGCGATGCAATTTCAGACCATTCATTTTGAACGGATTACACCACACCAAAGGTAGTGCTTGCACTACTTTTGGAAATGCACTGCAACTGAATCGCATAGTATTTCTGGACCACTCAATCCGATGCAGACAAACGCACTGCGTTTGCAACCTGCATTTGGGGATCATTAACTTAATATTGACAACCTCTGTGGATTGAAACTGCAGCACATTTTGAACGCGGTGCAGAAAATGCTCACGGAACACAAGTACCCACACCGTGTCCAGGTGTGAACTGCACTGTTATTCCCCACGAGCAGGCAAGTTTTTTCTATTGCATGCAATGTCTCTTCTACAATAAAATTCACCTGAGTGCTTTCAGTGACCCCCAGCATTAACACTGACCTGTGCATGTGCAGCTCAGCTTACAGCAGCCGGCCTGACCCATGTGCCGTAATAGTTACATAGTTAGTCTGGCTGACAAAAGACAAAAGTCCATCCATTAAAAAAAAAAAAAAAGTTATAATCCTATACCCACAGTTGATCCAGAGGAAGGCAAAAAACAAGCAAAGCATGATCTCATTTGCTAATGCAGGGGAAAGAATTCCTTCCCGATCCCCCGAGAGGAATTGGATATTCCCTGGATCAACTTTACCTATAAATGTTAGTATCCAGTTATATTCTGTGTCAGGGCGTCCCTAGGGTTGGTGTCACCCAGTGCCGGAACACTTGGTGACACCCCCTCCAATGATCCCTGCAGGATGGATCGGATCTGCGGATTGAGCATAATGGATCGGAGTCCGATCCATTGTTCCCCCCAATCCGTAGAGCCGATCCATTCTGCTGGGATCGTCGGCTTGCAACCTATATGGGGTTAACTGATCTCTCCACGAGCTCCACGAAAAGGTAAGTTTTAAAGCAAGCCGACGATCCCCAGAAGATGGATCGGATCTGAAAATTGAGCATAATGAATCAGAGTCTGATCCATTATGCTCCCCAATTCACACATCCAATCCATCTTGTGGGGATCGTCGGCTTGCTTTAAAACTTACCTTTTCATGGAGCAGGTCCGGTGTCACCCTCTGCACCTGCCCAGGAACGCCCCTGTTCTGTGTATCCAATAAAGAATCCAGGCCTTTTTTAAATAAATCTACTGAGCTGGCCAGAACCAACTCTTGAGGGAGTCTATTCCACATTTTTACAGCTCTTACTGTGAAGAAACCTTTCCATGTTTGGAGATTACATTTCTTTTCCTCCAGATGTAAAGAGTGCCCCCTTGTCCTCTGTGATGACCTCAGGGTGAATAACTCCACACTGAGTTCACTATATGAACCACTGATGTATTTATACATGTAACATCTAGCTCCTGTGTATGCGCAGGAGTGACATCATCACGCACCAGCCAATAAAGACAGCTGAAAACATACAGAAGAAGATGCTAGTACTGGTGAGGGATGAAAGGTGAGAAGAGCTGTCTCATGATTCACTTTAACAAGTAGCTGAAAGTTGGTCAAAATTTGGCTGGTTCAGGAAGAATTGTCCAAATTTCCATCAGTGTGTGTCCATCCCGCTTGAGGATAGTCAATCATTTGAGCGACTTCTGTGGAAGGGACACAGAGGAAAACTTTTGTTCTGATGTCAGAATACAACATCCCAGAAAAGTGATTCCTTCATTCAGCTCACTGGACAAAGGAACGATCTCTTACTTTTTTGGTGGAATGAAAAAAAAAATGGCCAGTTCAGGACACAAAAACACAGTAGGAGAAAAGAAAAGAGGGTATGTAATAGGTGATGGGGGGGGGGGGAAGGAGGGGTCTGTGGGAAGAACAAAAAGAGTCGTCTCTAGTTCCTGGTATGCGGAAATAAAGAAGCTCTTTTGATTTCCAGCATCTCCTCCACTCCATCCAGTACTCCTCCCCTCACCTCACCCTGCTCCCCACAAGGTGTGACAATGACATCCACACACACATGTCACCAGCACAATATCAACAAATACTGGAACAAAGGAGTCCACCCTGCAGCCAGCACTCACCTCCTCCAGAACTGTCACTCCTTGTCTACACTTGAGTGCCTTGCTGAGAAAGTTGGGTAGGGGTCCCTGGAGGTGGTCAGGGCTGATCTCCTGGAAGAGGCTGAATGCTGTGGAGTCTGGCATGGTGCTCACCTCCTTCTTCATCATCCCTGGCTACACACCCTCTGCTGACATGGCTCTGCCCAGATCCCACTCTGCACTCAGCTGGACAACTTCGGATCCACTTCTAGAGAAGGTCCGTCATGGAAAGGAGGACTAATCATTGGTTGTCCATGGTGGAGCTCATCTTCATCTTGTGCAGCCAAAGTTTATTGGTGGAAGGGAAGCTCGGATCGGTGTGCTGTCAGCAGCCCCTCTTTATGAAAGTTGTAGTGGATCAGGAGTAACAGCGGAGAGTCTCCCAGGTTGGCTGCACTGGGGAGGAGGAGGAGGAGGAGGAGGGGGATCTCCTGCTGCTCTGCCTCCCTCCTCCCGGCCGATCCCAGTCACGTGACGACTCCGGAGCAAGGAGCGAAGTCTCAGCACGTTGGCCGCACATTTCTCCTCTACAAGTATGTGACCTGCGAAGGTGAGAAGACTCCAGTCTTCCTTCACATGGCCAGGATCTTAAAGAAACATTCCCCAGCAGGGCTGGATCTAGCCTATATGATCTGGGGGTGCAGTATAAGAAGTTAGGGGGCAAAACATCAACAGTGTGACATAGATGCAGCCGGTCACACGCAGGTCTGGATCACTCTGCTGCAATTCGTTTTCAACCAAAATCGCTTCAAAGTTCCATAGAAGTCTATGGCCCAGAAAATCACACTAAAATAGCACTGGACCTTTCCCCAAACTGGTATGCATGGATGTGAACAGCCGCCACTAGAAACGAGGCTCTTCCATTGCCGTGCAATTCTGTGCAATGCCATTCGCATCAGAAATTGGACTAATGTGAACCTGGCGTCATTGCGCTTCACTACCCTGAGTCACTCAGAAATAACATCTGACAGGTAGATGTAGGCCATGGACGGGGAGAAAAGCGGACGATTTTTCGGCCAAAAAAAAAATCAGCCGAATTTCAGATCGTAGTGGGGTAATCGGTCGGCCATTTTTCGTGACTTTGACACTTTTTTTTGTCGGTCATGTTGGAAAAAAAATCGGCCAATTTTGTCATTTGGCCGATTTTCGCTGCAATGATGGACAAATCGGCCGATCTTTTTACTGATTTTAAAAAATGCGCATGAGCAGTGACCAGTAAGAAGCAGGAAAGGAGAAAAAGAGAATATGAATAAGAAGCAGAAAAAGAAAGAGAATATGAATAAGAAGAAGAAAAAGAAAGAGAATATGAATAGGAAGAAGAAAAAGAAAGAGAATATGAATAAGAAGGAGAAATAGGATATGAATAAGAAGAAAATGAAGAAATAGAATATGAAGGAGAAGAAGAAATAGAATATGAATAAGCAGAAGAAATAGAATATGAATAAGAAGAAGAAATAGAATATGAAGAGGAAAATGAAGAAATAGAATATGAAGAAGAAGAAGAAATAGAATATGAATAAGAAGAAGAAAAAGAAAGAGAATATGAATAGGAAGAAGAAAAAGAAAGAGAATATGAATAAGAAGAAGAAATAGGATATGAATAAGAAGAAAATGAAGAAATTGAATATGAAGAAGAAGAAGAAATAGAATATGAATAAGCAGAAGAAATAGAATATGAATAAGAAGAAGAAATAGAATATGAAGAAGAAAATGAAGAAATAGAATATGAAGAAGAAGCAAAATGAAGAAATTGAATATGAATAAGAAGAAGGAATAGAATATGATTAAGAAGAAGAAATAGAATATGAATAAGAAGAAGAAGAAAAAAAAGAATTTCAGTCCGATATTATATTTGACATTTAAAAGTATAGCAATATTGTATCTATTTGTATCCGAATAGAAACATCTGTATCCGAAATGGATACAAATAGATACAATGTTGCAACTTTTTCTTGTTATTCATATTCTATTTCTTCTTTTCCTTCTTCTTATTCATATTCTATTTCTTCATTTTGCTTCTTATTCATATTCTATTTCTTCATTTTGCTTCTTATTCATATTCTATTTCTTCTTTTCTCTTCTTATTCATATTCTATTTCTTCTGTCAAATATAATAGCGGAGCTCTCTGCAGGGACACCGCTATTATATTTGCTGGCCGTAGACGGGCCGAAAATCAGCTGACTTCTTTTTACCAATGGTGGTAACGTCGGTCGATTGAACAACCGATTTTTCGTTTTTCTAAAAAAAAAACGTCTGGTTTTCTCCCCGTCTATGCAAGAGGTGGTGCAGGAGTGAACAGGGAACACTAGTGTGTATTGGGATGTAATTAGGTTAGGATGAATTAAAAAAAAAAACCTGTGCCTCCTTATATCAAGCTTGTCATAGTTCCCCCATACATCAGGGTTTCTCATCAGAGTCCCTCTTTACATCAGAGGTCCCCATCAGAGTGGCACCTTACATCAGAGTGCCCCTTACATCAACTTTCCCCATCAGAGCCCCCCTACATCAACCGTCCCCATCAGAGTCCCTATTACATCAAATGTCTCCATCAGAATGCCCCCTTATGTCAACTGTCCCCATCAGAGTCCCCTTTACATCAATTATTCCATTAGAGTGCCCCCTTACACCAAGTGTCCCCATTCATCAATCAGAGTACCTCCTTACATCCAGTATCTACTTTAGAGTGCCCCTTGCATCAACTTTCCCCATCAGAGCCCCCCTACATCAACCGTCCCCATCAGAGTCCCTATTACATCAAATGTCTCCATCAGAATGCCCCCTTATATCAACTGTCCCCATCAGAGTCCCCCTTACATCAAATGACCCCATTAAAGTGCCCCCTTACATCAAGTGTCCCCATCAGAGTGTCCCCTTTCGTCAGTCAGATTACCTCCTTACATCAAATATCTACATCAGAGTCCCTATTACATCAAATGTCCCCATCAGATTTCCCCCTTACATCAAGTGTTTCCATCAGAGTGCTCCCTTACTTCAGGTGTACCCATCAGAGTGCCCCACTGCATCAGTCAGAGTACCTCCTTACATCAACTATCCACATCAGAGTGCCCCTTTACATCAACTTCCCCATCATCAAAGCCCACCTTATTTCAACTGTCCCCATCAGAGTCCTTCTTATATCTAATGTCCCCATCAGAGTGCCCCCTTACATCAGGTGTCCTCAGCAAAGTGCCCCCTTACATCAGGTGTCCTCAGCAGAGTGCTCCCTTGCATCATAGTCCCTCCTTACATCAGCTATCCACATCAGAGGGCCCCCTTATATCAACTGCCTCATCAAAGTCACCCTTACATCAACTGTCTCTATCAGAGTCCCTCTTATATCAAATGTTCCCATCAGAGGACCCCTTTATATCAGTTGTCCCTATTAGAGTCCCCTTTACATCTATTGTCATCATCAAAGTGCCCCATGGATCAGTGGATGTACTCTTGGAGACCTGGGAGGCAAAAAAAGGCAGCTCCCTAGATCCAGGCATGTTCCCCAGTAAAACATATTCTTTCCCTAGCACTTTCAGTCTACAACTTTCAATGCTGCTGCCTCCTATCAGTCCTACTGTCAGTGCTGGTTCCGTCAACTACTGGTCATTGTGGGGAAAAAGGTTTAAAGTGAATCTAAAGGTTGTAATTTTTTTTTTAAATAACAAACATGCTATACTTACAAAACCATTACACACAGCAGCCCCGATCATCTTCTTTTGGGGTTCCCTGCCAGCTGTACTGGCTCCTCCCCCTGCCAATAGCCAGCTTGCTATGGGAGAATTCGAGCAGGCTTGCTCCTGAGCCACGCTCCTGTGAATGGACATTGTCTATTCACACACAGAGCGTGGCTCAACCCTGCACCCCGCTACCTCCTCGTTGGCTTAATGGCTGTGTTTGACAGCAATGGGAGCCAATGGCTCCTGAGGTTGTGTGAGCCAATGAGGAGAGCGAGACCCAGGAGAGCTGCTGCTCTCATGCACATCACTGGATCGACATGGGGCTGAGGTAAGTATAAGGAGTCCCCCTCAAGGGGTGCTCAGACCAACAGCATAATGGCTACATTTTGCCTAACAAACCTATAGGGCACTGATGAGCCTCTATTTATAACCTTCTGAAAAAGAGTGGGAAAATCTGACCAGCAGTGTTAACCCTTCCTTCTCAGATCCACCAACTCAGAAGCTCAACCAAGGACCAATGTTGAAAAAGTTACATGCAGCATTTGGCTAGTACACAAACACAGTTGACCTGATAAACCTCAGAGCATAACACAGCAGAAGAGAAAAAACCTTTTAACCCTTTGGAAGCACCTACTTACAG
Organism: Staurois parvus; assembly: GCF_062004578.1. NCBI lineage: Eukaryota > Metazoa > Chordata > Amphibia > Anura > Ranidae > Staurois > Staurois parvus. The sequence continues at coordinate 4,967,826 of NW_028318190.1, read as the reverse complement.
TGTATATAAAAAGTCTACATACCCCTGTTAAAATGTAAGGTTTCCATAATGTAAAACAATGAGACAAAGATAACTAATTTCAGAACTTTTTCCACCTTTAATGTGACCTATAAACTGCACAAACAAAGTGAAATCTTTTAGGGGGGTGGGAGTAAACAAAAAACTAAAATAATGTGGTTGCATAAGTGTGCACACCCTCTTATAACTGGGGATGTAGCTGTGGTCAGAATTAAGCAATCACATTCAAAATCATGTTAAATAGGAGTCTGGGAGGCTGTGAAGAGGCCTACAGCAACATTAAAGGAGCTGCAGGAATATCTGGCAAGTACTGGCTGTGTGGTAAATGCGACAACAATCTCCCGTATTCTTCATATATCTGGGCTATGAGGTAGAGTGGCAAGATGGAAGCCTTTTCTTACAAAGAAAAACATCCAAGTCGAGCTATATTTTACAAAAACACATCTGAAGTCTCCCAAAAGCATGTGGGAAAATGTGTTCTGGTCTGATGAAACTAAGGTAGAACTTTTTGGCCATAATTCCAAAAGATATGTTTGGCGCAAAAACAACACTGCACATTACCAAAAGAACACCATACCCACAGTGAAGCATGGTGGTGGCAACATTGTGCTTTGGGGCAAGGTAGAGGGAATTATGAACAGTTCCAAATACCAGTCAATATTGGCACAAAACCTTCAGGCTTCTGCTAGAAAGCTGAACATGAAGAGGAACTTCATCTTTCAGCATGATAACGACCCAAAGCATACATCCAAATCAACAAAGGAATGGCTTCACCAGAAGAGGATTAAAGTTTTGAAATAGTCCAGCCAGAGCCCAGACCTGAATCAGATAAAAAATCTGTGGGGTGATCTGACGAGGGCTGTGCACAGGAGTTGCCCTCGCAATCTGACAGATTTGGAGTGTTTTTGCAAGGAAGAGTGGGCAAATATTGCCAAGTTAAGATGTGCCATGCTGATAGACTCATACCCAAAAAGACTGAGTGCTGGAATCAAATCAAAAGGTGCTTCAACAAAGTATTAGTTTAAGGGTGTGCACACTTATGCAACCATATTATTTTAGTTTTTTATTTTTACTTCCCTCCACCTAAAAGATTTCAGTTTGTTGTTCAACTGAGTTGTAGAGTTTATAGGTCACATTAAAGGTGGACAAAGATCTGAAACAATGTATCTAATTACCGTATTTTTCGCTCCATAAGACGCACCTGACCATAAGACGCACCTAGGTTTTAGAGGCAGAAAACAGGGGAAAAAAAATTCTGAACTAATGGACTGCAGACACAGTACAGGAGATGACCAGAGACTGTGGACACAGTACAAGAGATGACCAAGAGACTGCGGACACAGTACAGGGGATGACCAGAGACTGCGGACACAGTACAGGGGATGACCAGAGACTGCGGACACAGTACAGGAGATGACCAGAGACTGCGGACACAGTACAGGAGATGACCAGAGACTGCGGACACAGTACAGGAGATGACCAGATACTGCGGACACAGTACAGGAGATGACCAGAGACTGCGGACACAGTACAGGAGATGACCAGAGACTGCGGACACAGTACAGGGATAACCAGAGACTGTGGACAGTACAGGAGATGACCAGAGACTGTGGACAGTACAGGAGATGACTGCTGACCTTTGGGGAGGGGGGGGAGCGGGTACCTGAATTTGACAGGCACCTGCTCTTACTTCCGCGGAGCCCAGTGCGCATGAGCGAGAAGCACTTGCTCTTTGTGATTGGTCTGGCGGCTTCTGGGATCTGTCATGTGTCCCAGGTACCGCCTTACCATTCACAAAAAGCACCGCTTCTTGCGCATGCGCACTTGACACCCGGCTGTCAAGCCCAGCGTCCACACTACAGAAGCCGGGAAGACAGCGCGCCGCTGGATAGAGGAACTCCGCGGAAGTAAGAGCGGGTACCTGTCAAATTCAGGTACCCGCTCCCAACCTCCCCAAAGGTCAGCAGTCATCTCCATAAGGTCCCGCTGCAGAGCTGAGGGGCCGGCCCGGTATTCTGACACGGCGGCGCTGGAAATACTGGACCGGCCACTCCATATTCGCTCCATAAGACACACTGACATTTTCCCCCTTTTTTGGGGGGAAAAACTTCGTCTTATGGAGCGAAAAATACGGTATCTCATTTATTTTAACAGGGGTGTGTAGACTTTTTATATCCACTGTGCATGCCCATAAAGCATAGCGGGGTCTGTGTTTGCTCTGCATGAACTGAGTGGACACGGATTTGTCATCCATCCTGCTCTGTTCAGATCAGCAGGGGATCAGCTCATAGGTCCCCTGCTGATCGGAGTGGAATCTACCAGTTTGAAAGGGGCCTTAGAGCTGGTTTACATATATGCGAATTGAATGCGTTTTGAACCGCATCCAATTCGCAGGACATGTGAAATAACATTGGTTTCGATTGTGACCATTCATATATGTCTGGTGCAGATTTAGGCGAATTGAAATGGAATCCTGTCAGTTTTCTGAGCACTGCAGTCTGTTTCAGGTGCGAATTCAGGCTCATTGACTTCTATGGGAACGGTTCTGAATCTCACATTATTGAGTTGTGAACAGGATAAAATCATGACCTGGTCCTGATCTAAACCTGACTTGAACCGCGTAACAACTACTTTGTCAATTTGCTATGAAAAGGGTCTTCAATACGCACTGCACATGTGTGCATCCACATAGAGTGCCCCCACTAGATGAAGGTGCACATGGGCATCTTTGAACAGCAGCATTGTCAGTCTGGGGCGAGGGGAGTGTTAAATGTACTAGCAGATTTAGACACACTAACAAATTGAAGCCACACTGCTGCTAACACTTTATAAGCAGTCAGCAACTGGTTTGTTACTTTGGAATAAAGGTTTTATTTAATTAAATAAAATTTGATTATTGCAAGCACTCCATCAGTGAAATGGTTTGTCTCAGACTCTCAACCCTCTAACTGCTACATGGACAGTGCAGTCTCCAGTCAGTCTGTTAGCTTAGAAAAGGGAGGAGCAGGGGAGTATCTAGCCATCCTAGTCTATGGGGCTGTGTTGTGATGCACACTGTGTAAGGAGACACAACTCTGGCCCTGCATGCCAGGATAGCTTCTTAAGGCACTGCAAGCAAAAGCAGCCACTCTGAAACAGGAAACCTGGGACAATGATTATGGAACCAGCTTAACCACTTGTCTACCGGGCACTTTCACCCCCTTCCTGCCCAGGTCACTTTTCTCCTTTCAGTGCTGTTGCAATTTAAATGACAATTGTGTGGTCATGCAACACTGTATACATATAAATTTTTTATAATTTTTTTTTATTTTTTGAGCTATAAACGAAAAAAGACCGAAAATGTTTAAATAAAATGTGTTGTTCTTTTTTTCTCTTTCTGTTATAACATTTTGCAAATAAATAACCTTTCTACACAAATTTAAGCCAAAATATATTCTGCTACATGTCTTTGGTAAAAATAACCCAAATAGGTGTTTATTATTTAGTCTGTAGAAAAGTTATAGAGTCCACAAACTATGGGATATATCTAAAAATTGATCAGTCCTGATGTGCTGACGGCTGATCTCATTTCTTGAGGCCCAAAAAGGCCAGGACAGTACAAATACCTCAAAATGACCACTTTTCAGAAAGTGTTTAGTAAGAGGCATGGCGTGTTTTTTGAAGTTGTCATTTTTTTGTCATAATTTTGTTGAAAATGAAAAAAACGTTTTTTACACAATTTTCTTTTTTTACATACTGTTACCATGGCATTACAGCGTCATCATATAACTGGTGCGGCCATGATCAGGGACACTGACTGGTGACAGTATGTAAAAATAAATAAATAGAAATTTAAAAATTATTATTTTTACATTTTTTTTAATTTATTAAATGTTTTCTTAATTTTTTTTTTTTTTTTTTCCTACTCCTGTGACCAGAGCAATACAATGTTATCATAGTAACATTGTGCTACTCTGGGCAAGTAATTAGTATTTTTTTTTTTTACACATTGTAATTGTTTTTACCAATGAATTTCATTGAAATAAGCAAGCATTTTTACTGAATGAAATTGATTCATTCAGTAGTTTTTGTTGTGATCAGCTATGACTGGCCATAGCTGATCACATGCTACAGATGGGCTGTGATTGGCCCAGTCTGTACTTGTGATCACTCTGACCAATCACAGCTCGCAGCACTGTTCTAAGCAATGAATGGCATGAAAGGAAGCCATTCATTGTTTACAACTGTCAAGTGATCTGCTGTGATTGGTCACAGTGATCACACGGCAGCGGCCGGTGTAGTGATCTGTCATCGGCCGTGTCCAGTGGACACAGCCATTGACAGATCGTGCTGAAGTGCGGCCTGCGGGGCACACGCGCTGCGTGATCCTGGGAGGACATCATATCACGTCCCCCCAAGAAGGTAGGGTTCCCTCTCAGCCGTCAGTTTAGCTCCTTCCCCAGGCGGGAAGGAGCTAAACTGAAACATAGGACAGAACTAAAAGGAAAAGAGGCTGCATAGTCAGTAAGTGATGTGTTATTGTGAATGACTGGCACTGCTCCCCAGCCACTGTCATTCACACAACACAAGCTGCTAGCTACTCATGTAGTCATCTCTTGTAAATTCGGTGGTGGCTGCAGGAGGTATGGGGCTCCGTCTTTTACCAGTAGCAGAAGAGGCAGGGCTGCAGAATAGAGGGGGGCTGTGGGAGGTTGGGAGCTCAGTCTCAGTCAATAGAACAGAGGAATCACAGGGATGCATGAAAAGGAGGGCTGAAAAATTTAAAGGGGCAGTGGTTTCAGTGCTGACTGTACTTCCCCCATAGGAACACCCATAATTTGGGCTTCTGCCTGGAGAGAAGCTACAGTCAGCATTGATGGTAATAAAAATGGCATTTTATTTCTAAACCACAACACCGACTTTAAAGCGGAGTTCCACTCAAAAGTGGAAGCTCTGCTTATTTGCCTCCTCCCCCCCTCCACTGCCATGTTTGGCAACTTTTAGGGGGGAGCGGATACCTGGTTTTTACAGGTACCCACTCCCACTTCTAGCTCAGTTCGCCATGGCAAGTATGCCGGAAGTTCGGCCCCCTCCTTGCTCCCGCAGTCTCCTGGGAACTTTCACAGGTCGCAGGAGACTGCCGGACCAATCAGGAGGATCGGCGCAACTTGCGCATGCCCAGTGGGCACCAGGCTGTGAAGCCGCAAACTGACACAGCCTGGTGCCCACAGTAGAGATGCCGGCGCCGTGGAGGAGAGAAGGGACTGCACAGGTGAGTACATCGCTGGACTCCAGGACAGGTAAGTGTGTGTTTATTAAAAATGGAGAAACAGAAAAAGGGCGCACCGACCTAGTGCATTATCGTTTAAAATAATTTATTAAAGAAACAAAAATAGGTATCATACTCACAATGGACATATTAACACAGGCATGTCAAACTGAACAAGATGTATGATCCAAACAACATCTGAGTCCATACGATGGAACCCTGGATGACCAACTGTCTAATGCGTTTCGAGGACACAACCTCTTCATGAGAGCCAACCTTGCTCTGATGAAGAGCTTGTGTCCTCAAAACGCGTTAGCCAGTTGGTCATCCAGGGGTCCATTGTGAGTATGATACCTATTTTTGTTTTTTTAATAAATTATTTTAAACGATAATGCACTAGGTCGGTGCGCCCCTTTTCTGTTTCTCCATTTGTATCCAGTGTATTCGGACCACCCCGGTCTGTTGAGGGCAGCAAGCAGTGAATATTCCAGAAAATTCCAGGACATTCCTATTGGGTCTACTGAGTCCTTTCCTAGCGCAGGAGTAAAGTGTTTGTTGTAGTTATTAAAAGTCAGCAGCTACAGTTTTTGTAGCTGCTGACTTTTAATAAACACAAAAATAGCTGGAACTCCACCTTAACAGGGGCTAATGCCTCATGGGGGACTTAACAAGCCTTTCTAACTTCAAGTAAGAGTCTTGGGGGTTTTTTGTAGTACCAATGCATTGTTATTTTCATCACAGACAAATCATTTTTGACATATTTATCACCTGACAATAACTGATTAAAAGTATAGTCCACCTTTTGGAAAAATAAGATAATATACTGTATGTGGCCATTTTCATAAATGGATGTGGATTTGGCTGTTTACCCCTGGCTTCTGGATGGTTCGGGAAAGTGGTGGGCTGGGAGAGTTAAATCTGCAGTTGGAATATTTATGCAGTCCAAGCCAATCCCTGGAGGAGCATGCCCAAATGGTGGCTGGAAGTGAGTATAAAGAATCTTGGAGTAGATGGGTTCTTATCCAGGAGAAGGAGATTGCAACCTGATGGACTTTCTAGGCAGTTCAAGGTTCATTTTGCTCAATGAGGTCCCAGCTGTGCTAGCTGGGGGGGGCTGTTCCAAGCTGAGGGACATCTTTTTGGGATCTGGTCTGAAGAATTCACTGGAGATATGGAAGGAGGCATCCAGTTATCCAAGGATATTAGTGACTACAGACCGGGGTGTGAGTTCCCAATGACTTTGTGCTGCTGCTATCCCTCTTGCATCAGTCAGTTTGTGGTTAAAGTAGGCATGATTCAAGGTGTCCCTGTGTAGCTCAGTCCATTATTTGCTGGTGCAAGGACTGTGCTCAGACAAGCTGTAAAGAGGTATTTTCTAGTAGATTTTCAACAATTTTCAACTGTAGTGATGAGGAAAATTGAAGAAGGAAAGACATTTTTTCTCGAACAAACAAACATTCTAACTGTGAAAGTGGTTTTCATTCATGAAAAATTGTACTTATTGTAATGTATGTTCAAAAATCGACCGCAGAATTCAAAGCATTGACATGGCGTATGAATGTTTGAATTAAATCCTTTTGGCCTATTGTCTCAGTATTGTGGCTGAACACAGCTCAAGTATATATGGGTACAAAGAACTTAGCTGCTTTATTACCAGTGTTGATTGATTACCCTTTGATCTTCTGCTACAGACTGAAATGAACCCTGCATGCCAAATGCAGTCACAAATATCAGATTGTCTTCTCAGCTAAAACCTTATATGATAGCTGAAGACGCTTTAAGTTTCTATTAGTTGGTTTTAGTCCTCACTGTATTAGACCTCTCGCCTGCATTATTATTATTATACAGGATTTATATAGCGCCAACAGTTTGCATAGCGCTTTAAAATATAAGGGAGACCGTACAATTACAATACATTTCAGTACAGAAGGAATATGAGGGCCCTGCTCATGGAGCTTACAATCTAAAGGAAGGGGGAGGTGATACAAAAGGTGATGGCTGCGGGGGGATGATCTGGTGGAGGTGATTCAAGTACAGTTCTTAGGTGGAGGTGGGGTAGGCTTCCCTGAAGAAGTGAGTTTTCAAAGATTTCCTAAAGGCAGACAGGGTGGGGGCTGACCGGACATACTGTGGTAGGGAGTTCCAGAGGATGGGGGAGGCTCTGGAGAAGTCTTGGAGGCGAGTGTGGGAGGAGGTGATGAGGGAGCTAGAGAGGAAGATATCTTGGGAGGAGCAGAGTGGGCGATTTGGGCGATACCTGCAGATGAGGTTGGTGATGTAGCTAGGGGCAGTGTTGTGGATGGCTTTGTAAGCTGTGATTAGTATTTTGAATTTTATATGTTGGGTTAGTGGAAGCCAGTGAAGGGATTGGCAGAGAGGGGCAGCAGTCGCTGATCGGTTGGTAAGGTGTATGAGTCTAGCAGCAGCATTCATAATAGACTGAAGGAGGGATAGCCTGTGTAACGGTAGACCAGTGAGGAGGGAGTTGCAGTAATCGAGGCAGGATAAAACCAAGGTATGGATAAGTTGTTTTTTGGTGTCATTGATCAGAAAGGGGCAGATTTTGGAAATGTTCCGGAGGTTGAGGCGGCAGTATTTAGCCAGTGATTGGATATGGGGACCTGCATTCACACATCTGTCAAATAAGGCGAGCAGCTGTGTCCCATACATTTACATGGACTGCCTGCATGCAGCACCTGGCAGCTCAATTTTATATTGAGAAACCCTGCGCAGTGAGAAGATTAGGATCTGTATGCTGCTGCTAGCAATTAACACAAGTGGGTATGATAATAAATCAAGTAGGATACTGCCCTGCCACTCCTATAACTGTGAAAAAAATATATTAAGGTGATAAATGAGTGTGTGAACCCCACTTTAAAGATAAATGTGATTGAATATGTGTGACATGCTACAATACACCTCCCTCCTCAATGAGTGAATGTGTAGTCACATCTCTAAAATATGAGCACTCTGTGATAAATAAAAAAACCTTATGATGAAAAACATAAATCATGTGATGAAGACAGCTAATACGTGAACAAATAAATAACATGTCACTACAATACACCTTCCCCTAATGCAACACACTTAAATTTTGTGCTAAAGAATGTCCTTAAAAGGTCTATATACAGCACTCCACTATATGTGTCAGTTCGTCTTTATAAAGTCCTGGTACTACAAAACACCTTCCACATCTTAAATACAATGGTGACATTTATTTATTTCAGGTACTTATATAGCACCATCCATTTACACAGCGCTTTACATATATATTGTACATTCACATCAGTCCCTAACCCTCAAGGGGTGTGCAATCTAACTCACATTCATACATACACATACTAGGGCCAATTTAGACAGGATCCAGTTCACCTACCAGCATGTCTTTGGAGTGTGGGAGGAAACCAGAGTACCTGGAGGAAACCCACACAGGCACATGCAAACTCCAGGCAGGAGGTGCTGTGGCTGGGATTTGAACCAACAACCCAAGTACCGCCAGGCGGAAGTGCTAACCATTTAGCCACTGTACTTGCCTAGCTTGTGACCGTAGCAGGTAATTTGTGATCCGTCCTCTCCCTCCAGAACCTCACTCACTGCAATATATTGACTCGGTGAGTATAGGTAGGTCATAAGCGCTTTTTGGGTACTTTTCTTTCTCAAGCCCCTGCAATGGATTAGCCTCCTGTGAACCACTGGGATGATTATCCACTCTGTTAGGATTAGAGATGAGCGAATCGAAGTATCCGAAGTGGAATTCGAGTCGAATATCGGAAAAATTTCGATTCGTGCCGAATCCGAAAAACAGCCTAATTCGGACGCGCGAATCGAAATTTTTCCGAAAATGGCGGCTGACATGTGCGGCGACGGAGCGGGGATGTCGGGGAAGGCGCGCAGACAAGGCGCGCTGCCCCATAATGCATTCCTCAACGACATGTGATCGCATCAGCCAATCAGCAGCCAGCCAGCCAGCACTGTGTAATGGTCGAGGTATATATAGCGGCCATTTTGGAAATCTTCATTTGCCTGCAGTCATTGAACAGAGGCAGACCGCTCTGTACTAGGGACAGGGACAGAGTTAGGGCCACAGAAACGAGAATTGGGGACAGAGAGAAGTTACTTAGGGACAGAGAACCATTACTCAGGGACACAGACTTGTTAATGAGGGCCACAGAATCGTTATTTAGGGACAAAGAAACGCTAGTTAGGGCCACAGAATTCATACTCAGGGACAGACAGAATTGTTACTCAGTGCCAGAGAATTGTTACTTAGGGCCACAGAAACGTTATTAGGGCCACAGAATTTTTACTCAGGGACAGACAGAATTGTTACTGAGTGCCAGAGAATTGTTACTCAGGGACAGACAGAATTGTTACTGAGTGCCAGAGAATTCTTAGGGCCACAGAATTCATTCTCAGGGACAGACAGAATTGTTACTCAGGGACAGACAGAATTGTTACTGAGTGCCAGAGAATTGTTACTCAGGGACAGACAGAATTGTTACTGAGTGCCAGAGAATTGTTACTCAGGGACAGACAGAATTGTTACTGAGTGCCAGAGAATTGTTACTCAGGGACAGACAGAATTGTTACTGAGTGCCAGAGAATTGTTACTCAGGGACAGACAGAATTGTTACTGAGTGCCAGAGAATTGTTACTCAGGGACAGACAGAATTGTTACTGAGTGCCAGAGAATTGTTACTCAGGGACAGACAGAATTGTTACTGAGTGCCAGAGAATTGTTACTCGCACAGACACAAAATTGTTACTTGCACAGACACAGAATTGTTACTCGCACAGACACAGAATTGTTACTCAGGGCCACAGAATTCATACTCAGGGATAGACAGAATTGTTACTGAGTGCCAGAGAATTGTTACTCAGGGACAGACAGAATTGTTACTGAGTGCCAGAGAATTGTTACTCAGGGACAGACAGAATTGTTACTGAGTGCCAGAGAATTGTTACTCGCACAGACACAAAATTGTTACTTGCACAGACACAGAATTGTTACTCGCACAGACACAGAATTGTTACTCAGGGCCACAGAATTCATACTCAGGGACAGACAGAATTGTTACTGAGTGCCAGAGAATTGTTACTCAGGGACAGACAGAATTGTTACTGAGTGCCAGAGAATTGTTACTCAGGGACAGACAGAATTGTTACTGAGTGCCAGAGAATTGTTACTCAGGGACAGACAGAATTGTTACTGAGTGCCAGAGAATTGTTACTCAGGGACAGACAGAATTGTTACTGAGTGCCAGAGAATTGTTACTCGCACAGACACAAAATTGTTACTTGCACAGACACAGAATTGTTACTCGCACAGACACAGAATTGTTACTCAGGGCCACAGAATTCATACTCAGGGATAGACAGAATTGTTACTGAGTGCCAGAGAATTGTTACTCAGGGACAGACAGAATTGTTACTGAGTGCCAGAGAATTGTTACTCAGGGACAGACAGAATTGTTACTGAGTGCCAGAGAATTGTTACTCGCACAGACACAAAATTGTTACTTGCACAGACACAGAATTGTTACTCGCACAGACACAGAATTGTTACTCAGGGCCACAGAATTCATACTCAGGGACAGACAGAATTGTTACTGAGTGCCAGAGAATTGTTACTCAGGGACAGACAGAATTGTTACTGAGTGCCAGAGAATTGTTACTCAGGGACAGACAGAATTGTTACTGAGTGCCAGAGATTTGTTACTCGCACAGACACAAAATTGTTACTTGCACAGACACAGAATTGTTACTCGCACAGACACAGAATTGTTACTCAGGGCCACAGAATTCATACTCAGGGACAGACAGAATTGTTACTGAGTGCCAGAGAATTGTTACTCAGGGACAGACAGAATTGTTACTGAGTGCCAGAGAATTGTTACTCAGGGACAGACAGAATTGTTACTGAGTGCCAGAGAATTGTTACTCAGGGACAGACAGAATTGTTACTGAGTGCCAGAGAATTGTTACTCAGGGACAGACAGAATTGTTACTGAGTGCCAGAGAATTGTTACTCGCACAGACACAAAATTGTTACTTGCACAGACACAGAATTGTTACTCGCACAGACACAGAATTGTTACTCAGGGCCACAGAATTCATACTCAGGGATAGACAGAATTGTTACTGAGTGCCAGAGAATTGTTACTCAGGGACAGACAGAATTGTTACTGAGTGCCAGAGAATTGTTACTCAGGGACAGACAGAATTGTTACTGAGTGCCAGAGAATTGTTACTCGCACAGACACAAAATTGTTACTTGCACAGACACAGAATTGTTACTCGCACAGACACAGAATTGTTACTCAGGGCCACAGAATTCATACTCAGGGATAGACAGAATTGTTACTGAGTGCCAGAGAATTGTTACTCAGGGACAGACAGAATTGTTACTGAGTGCCAGAGAATTGTTACTCAGGGACAGACAGAATTGTTACTGAGTGCCAGAGAATTGTTACTCGCACAGACACAAAATTGTTACTTGCACAGACACAGAATTGTTACTCGCACAGACACAGAATTGTTACTCAGGGCCACAGAATTCATACTCAGGGACAGACAGAATTGTTACTGAGTGCCAGAGAATTGTTACTCAGGGACAGACAGAATTGTTACTGAGTGCCAGAGAATTGTTACTCGCACAGACACAAAATTGTTACTTGCACAGACACAGAATTGTTACTCGCACAGACACAGAATTGTTACTCAGGGCCACAGAATTCATACTCAGGGATAGACAGAATTGTTACTGAGTGCCAGAGAATTGTTACTCAGGGACAGACAGAATTGTTACTGAGTGCCAGAGAATTGTTACTCAGGGACAGACAGAATTGTTACTGAGTGCCAGAGAATTGTTACTCGCACAGACACAAAATTGTTACTTGCACAGACACAGAATTGTTACTCGCACAGACACAGAATTGTTACTCAGGGCCACAGAATTCATACTCAGGGACAGACAGAATTGTTACTGAGTGCCAGAGAATTGTTACTCAGGGACAGACAGAATTGTTACTGAGTGCCAGAGAATTGTTACTCAGGGACAGACAGAATTGTTACTGAGTGCCAGAGATTTGTTACTCGCACAGACACAAAATTGTTACTTGCACAGACACAGAATTGTTACTCGCACAGACACAGAATTGTTACTCAGGGCCACAGAATTCATACTCAGGGACAGACAGAATTGTTACTGAGTGCCAGAGAATTGTTACTCAGGGACAGACAGAATTGTTACTGAGTGTCAGAGAATTGTTACTCGCACAGACACAAAATTGTTACTTGCACAGACACAGAATTGTTACTCGCACAGACACAGAATTGTTACTCAGGGCCACAGAATTCATACTCAGGGACAGACAGAATTGTTACTGAGTGCCAGAGAATTGTTACTCAGGGACAGACAGAATTGTTACTGAGTGCCAGAGAATTGTTACTCGCACAGACACAAAATTGTTACTTGCACAGACACAGAATTGTTACTCGCACAGACACAGAATTGTTACTCGCACAGACACATAATTGTTACTCAGGGCCACAGAATTCATACTCAGGGACAGACAGAATTGTTACTGAGTGCCAGAGAATTGTTACTCAGGGACACCTAATCGTTGAATTAAATAGTATGTCAGACAACATGCAGAGGAGTGGCAGAGGAGGCAATGTTTTAGGAGCGAGCAGACGTGGCAGCAGAGGAAGGGGTCGAGGCAGCAGTATTCGCAGCCAGAGGCCAGTGCTCCCGGTGTCATCCAGCGGTCGTGTCTCCACCGACAACCCTGCCGTCATTGATTGGTTGGCTCGGTCGTCTTCCTCTTCCCAGGTCACCTCTGACACCTACAGCCAACGGTCGGTGGGTACGTCAGACACAACCGTTAGTTGGCATGGCCCGGGACCAAGCCCACTGAAATCACGTGTCCTCTACCTGCCCCTGTCCTTTGCTGTTCCCTCACCAAGCGAAGTATCGCATGCTGTGGGCTCAGCCCCACTGTACAGTGAGGAAGAGCTAACAGAGGGCGGTCAGGAACGGGGGGAGACATCGGCCTTTTCAGCAGCCAAGCGAACAAGTACTGGCGAGGAGAGTGGCTCGGTAGCCGGTCTAGAGACAGGTCTGTCTCCTGACCCAGACGCAGCCGAGGGGGCTAGTAGTGAGGCGGAGACCCTACTTGATGATGAGGAGGTTGATCGCACTTGGCAGCCTCGTCGTCATCAGGCAATTTCTTCCGCATCATCAGGAGAAGAGGGTGGCAGCTTGGCAGCGAGCAAAACAGTCGGTGGGTTGCCCAGGAGACAGCAGCAGGGTCGCATCAGTGTCAGTGGAGCCAAACGTCCACGGAGTAGAGCACCAGCTCCACTGCAGCCTACCACCACGGCCAGTAGTGGTGCCGTTGCGCACGGAGGAAGTAGCAGTCAGCCAGTGAAGAGTAGCGGGGGCAAAGTTTCCTACTCGGTGGTGTGGCAATTTTTCCTCAAGCCGCCCGAGGAAGTAAACGTAGCCGTATGTCGACTATGTGGCCAGAAATGCAAGCGTGGCCAGGGGGCCCATGTTGGGACTACAGCGTTGCGTCAGCATATGCAGCGTCACCATTCGGTGGCCTGGGAAAACCGTGATAAACATACGGCGGTTCTGCCTGCCCCAGCCCCCGCTCCATCACCCGCTCCGTTACTTGCTCCGTCACCCGACGTCGTCAATCGCCCTCTATCAGCCAGTCAAGGCTCCAACACCTCTGCTGAGGGGAGTTGTCGCTCATTGGCATCTTCCGCTCGTTCAGATGCTCCTTCTCCTGCTACTCCTCTTCTCGGATTCCGTCAACAGTCTTTCTTGGAATCCGTATCCAAGAGACAACAGTTTGCGAGCACGCACCCGACGGTGCAAAAGCTGAACGTCCTCCTGTCCAAGTTGCTGGTGCTGCAGTCCCTCCCTTTCCAACTGGTGGACTCAGCACCTTTCCGAGAAATGATGGCTTGTGCCGCGCCGCGGTGGAGAGTGCCAAGCCGTCATTTCTTTGCCCAAAAGGCAGTGCCAGCCCTGCATTCACATGTAGAAGAGATGGTGGGCCAGTCTTTGAGCATGTCGGTCTCTGCCAAAGTGCACGGCAGCGCCGACGTGTGGAGCTGTAACTACGGTCAGGGACAGTACATGTCATTTACGGCCCACTGGGTGAACGTGGTGCCGGCACAGCCGCACCAGCAACTTGGACAGGTCACGACGCTTTTGCCTCCACGTTTGCACGTCCTTGGTCCAGCAAGCATGTCCGCCTCTACCACCTCTTTTTCCGCCGTGTCCTCAGCCGCCACCCCCGTGCCAAGTCCCATTACCCGACCGGCATATCACATGTGCAGGGCGCAACGGTGTCACGCTGTGCTGCACCTGGTATGCCTTGGCGAACGTAGTCACACAGGGGAGGAACTGCTGAGTGTAATGAACAGAGAAATCGACAGATGGCTGTCTCCGCGCAAACTAAAAATCGGAACCATGTTGACTGACAACGGAAAGAACATGGTGTCTGCTCTGCGTCAAGGAAGGTTGTGCCATGCGCCATGCATGGCTCACGTGTTCAATCTGGTTGTCAAGCGGTTCCTAAAATCCACCATCCCACTGCAAGACATCCTTAAAATGTCACGTAAACTGTGCATGCATTTCAGCCATTCCTACACCGCAAAGAACACCCTCATTGAGCTGCAGCGGCAGAACGGAATTCCACAGCATCGCCTGATCTGCGACGTTGCAACAAGGTGGAATTCAACCCTACACATGTTAGACCGCCTTTACGAGCAGCGAAAGGCCATCACCGATTTCCTGATGTTACAAGCGGATAAAGGTACTCCCCTGTGTAACTTAGATGTCAGCCATTGGCAGCTCATGCGTGACACCTGCCGCTTGCTCAGGCCCTTTGAGGAGGCCACGCTATTCGTGAGTCGGCAGGACTATGGGATGAACGACGTCATTCCTCTGTTGCACGTCCTGGAACAAATGCTGTTAACAATGGCTGGTCAGGGTGCGGTAGACGTGGCGCACAGATCTCAACGCCACATGACCCCTGTGGGGGCAGGACAGGAAGAAGAGGAGGAGGTAGAGGAGGACATTTGTGCTCAGGAATTATTGAGTGAAATGGGTGGTTTTTCCACTCAGCGGACAGGAGTGGAGGAGCAGGAGCATCTGGTAGAGGAGGAGGAGGAGACAGAGGACCCAGACGCACCGTGGCAGTATGCTGTGGAGATGGAGGCAGGGAGTCCCTCGCATTCCTTGGCACAAATGGCCCATAGCATGCTCGGTTGCTTGCGTAGCGACAGCCGAATAATAACCATCAGACAGAGGGATGACTTTTGGCTGTCCACCTTGTTGGACCCTCGCTACCGGTCCAAAATGGTGGCCTTTTTCACACCTGCTGAGAGGGAGGCCAAAATTACGTACTATAAAAACCACCTATGTAGTCAGTTGGTCTCTGCCTTTGTGCGCCAACGTCCATCCTCAGACACTGTGGGCCCTGTGCGCTCGCGTTCCGCTGGCATGGCAGCAGGGGAGGGGTGGGGTGGTAGGAGCAGTGGCAGCTCCACCAGCAGCGGCTGCCTCAGTCTGCAGTCGATGATGAGTAGCTTTCTTCACCAGCGCAGTGAGGAAACTACTAACCAGCCGCAGCAGCAGCAGCAGCATCAGGTGGACCTGGAGCAGGAGCTCAAACAACAGGCTTGGGCCTACTTGGACAGCACCCTGCCAACCGAGGTAGACAATCCCCTTGACTACTGGGCAACGAAACTTGACCTTTGGCCCCAACTAGCTGAATTTGCCCTTGAAAGGCTGTCATGCCCGGCCAGTAGCGTGGCATCGGAGCGCGTGTTTAGTGCGGCAGGAGGTATTGTAACTCCGCGGAGGACACGACTGTCCACCCAAAGTGTGGAGAGACTCACGTTTGTGAAAATGAATCAGGCGTGGATTAGTCTGGATTTCAAACCACCAGTTCCTGACACAACTGACTAAATCCGCCATGAATCATGCCTCAAACATGTGCCACTTTCAGGTCTCCTCACACTGCTGGTGTGTTTAATTTTTTGACATAGGGTGCTGGCAGATTACGGGCCTCCTATAGCTGCTGCCAGGCCCCTAATCTGCCATAGGCCCCTATATACCGCCTCCTCATGCTGCTGCCAAGTCCAGAGTCTGTCATGGGTCCCTGTATGGCCTCCCATTGCTGCTGTCTCCATCGCCACACTCTGCTGCCATGTGCCACTTTCAGGTCTCTTCACACTGCTGGTGTGTTAAATTTTTTGACATAGGGTGCAGGCAGATTACGGGCCTCACATAGCTGCTGCCAGGCCCCTAATCTGCCATGGGCCCCTATATACCGCCTCCTCATGCTTCTGCCAAGTCCAGAGTCTCTCATGGGTCCCTGTACGGCCTCCCATTGCTGCTGTCTCCATCGCCACACTCTGCTGCCATGTGCCACTTTCAGGTCTCTTCACACTGCTGGTGTGTTAAATTTTTTGACATAGGGTGCTGGCAGATTACGGGCCTCCTATAGCTGCTGCCAGGCCCCTAATCTGCCATAGGCCCCTATATACCGCCTCCTCATGCTGCTGCCAAGTCCAGAGTCTGTCATGGGTCCCTGTATGGCCTCCCATTGCTGCTGTCTCCATCGCCACACTCTGCTGCCATGTGCCACTTTCAGGTCTCTTCACACTGCTGGTGTGTTAAATTTTTTGACATAGGGTGCAGGCAGATTACGGGCCTCACATAGCTGCTGCCAGGCCCCTAATCTGCCATGGGCCCCTATATACCGCCTCCTCATGCTGCTGCCAAGTCTAGAGTCTGTCATGGGTCCCTGTACGGCCTCCCATTGCTGCTGTCTCCATCGCCACACTCTGCTGCCATGTGCCACTTTCAGGTCTCCTCACACTGCTGGTGTGTAGAATTTTTTGACATAGGGTGCTGGCAGATTATGGGCCTCCTATAGCTGCTGCCAGGCCCCTAATCTGCCATAGGCCCCTATATACCGCCTCCTCATGCTGCTGCCAGGTCCAGAGTCTCTCATGGGTCCCTGTACGGCCTCCCATTGCTGCTGTCTCCATCGCCACACTCTGCCATGTGCCACTTTCAGGTCTCCTCACACACTGCTGGTGTGTAGAATTTTTTGACATAGGGTGCTGGCAGATTACGGGCCTCACATAGCTGCTGCCAGGCCCCTAATCTGCCATGGGCCCCTATATACCGCCTCCTCATGCTGCTGCCAAGTCCAGAGTCTCTCATGGGTCCCTGTACGGCCTCCCATTGCTGCTGTCTCCATCGCCACACTCTGCTGCCATGTGCCACTTTCAGGTCTCTTCACACTGCTGGTGTGTTAAATTTTTTGACATAGGGTGCAGGCAGATTACGGGCCTCACATAGCTGCTGCCAGGCCCCTAATCTGCCATGGGCCCCTATATACCGCCTCCTCATGCTGCTGCCAAGTCTAGAGTCTCTCATGGGTCCCTGTACGGCCTCCCATTGCTGCTGTCTCCATCGCCACACTCTGCTGCCATGTGCCACTTTCAGGTCTCTTCACACTGCTGGTGTGTTAAATTTTTTGACATAGGGTGCAGGCAGATTACGGGCCTCACATAGCTGCTGCCAGGCACCTAATCTGCCATGGGCCCCTATATACCGCCTCCTCATGCTGCTGCCAAGTCTAGAGTCTGTCATGGGTCCCTGTACGGCCTCCCATTGCTGCTGTCTCCATCGCCACACTCTGCTGCCATGTGCCACTTTCAGGTCTCCTCACACTGCTGGTGTGTAGAATTTTTTGACATAGGGTGCTGGCAGATTACGGGCCTCCTATAGCTGCTGCCAGGCCCCTAATCTGCCATAGGCCCCTATATACCGCCTCCTCATGCTGCTGCCAGGTCCAGAGTCTCTCATGGGTCCCTGTACGGCCTCCCATTGCTGCTGTCTCCATCGCCACACTCTGCCATGTGCCACTTTCAGGTCTCCTCACACACTGCTGGTGTGTAGAATTTTTTGACATAGGGTGCTGGCAGATTATGGGCCTCCTATAGCTGCTGCCAGGCCCCTAATCTGCCATAGGCCCCTATATACCGCTTCCTCATGCTGCTGCCAGGTCCAGAGTCTCTCATGGGTCCCTGTACGGCCTCCCATTGCTGCTGTCTCCATCGCCACACTCTGCCATGTGCCACTTTCAGGTCTCCTCACACACTGCTGGTGTGTTACATTTTTTGACATAGGGTGCAGGCAGATTACGGGCCTCACATAGCTGCTGCCAGGCCCCTAATCTGCCATGGGCCCCTATATACCGCCTCCTCATGCTGCTGCCAAGTCTAGAGTCTCTCATGGGTCCCTGTACGGCCTCCCATTGCTGCTGTCTCCATCGCCACACTCTGCTGCCATGTGCCACTTTCAGGTCTCTTCACACTGCTGGTGTGTTAAATTTTTTGACATAGGGTGCAGGCAGATTACGGGCCTCACATAGCTGCTGCCAGGCCCCTAATCTGCCATGGGCCCCTATATACCGCCTCCTCATGCTGCTGCCAAGTCCAGA
The DNA here is from genome assembly GCF_062004578.1 of Staurois parvus. NCBI lineage: Eukaryota > Metazoa > Chordata > Amphibia > Anura > Ranidae > Staurois > Staurois parvus. The sequence goes on along the minus strand of NW_028318190.1, from coordinate 4,949,019 downwards.
GTCTGTCATGGGTCCCTGTATGGCCTCCCATTGCTGCTGTCTCCATCGCCACACTCTGCTGCCATGTGCCACTTTCAGGTCTCTTCACACTGCTGGTGTGTTAAATTTTTTGACATAGGGTGCAGGCAGATTACGGGCCTCACATAGCTGCTGCCAGGCCCCTAATCTGCCATGGGCCCCTATATACCGCCTCCTCATGCTGCTGCCAAGTCTAGAGTCTCTCATGGGTCCCTGTACGGCCTCCCATTGCTGCTGTCTCCATCGCCACACTCTGCTGCCATGTGCCACTTTCAGGTCTCTTCACACTGCTGGTGTGTTAAATTTTTTGACATAGGGTGCAGGCAGATTACGGGCCTCACATAGCTGCTGCCAGGCCCCTAATCTGCCATGGGCCCCTATATACCGCCTCCTCATGCTGCTGCCAAGTCTAGAGTCTGTCATGGGTCCCTGTACGGCCTCCCATTGCTGCTGTCTCCATCGCCACACTCTGCTGCCATGTGCCACTTTCAGGTCTCCTCACACTGCTGGTGTGTAGAATTTTTTGACATAGGGTGCTGGCAGATTATGGGCCTCCTATAGCTGCTGCCAGGCCCCTAATCTGCCATAGGCCCCTATATACCGCCTCCTCATGCTGCTGCCAGGTCCAGAGTCTCTCATGGGTCCCTGTACGGCCTCCCATTGCTGCTGTCTCCATCGCCACACTCTGCCATGTGCCACTTTCAGGTCTCCTCACACACTGCTGGTGTGTAGAATTTTTTGACATAGGGTGCTGGCAGATTATGGGCCTCCTATAGCTGCTGCCAGGCCCCTAATCTGCCATAGGCCCCTATATACCGCTTCCTCATGCTGCTGCCAGGTCCAGAGTCTCTCATGGGTCCCTGTACGGCCTCCCATTGCTGCTGTCTCCATCGCCACACTCTGCTGCCATGTGCCACTTTCAGGTCTCTTCACACTGCTGGTGTGTTAAATTTTTTGACATAGGGTGCAGGCAGATTACGGGCCTCACATAGCTGCTGCCAGGCCCCTAATCTGCCATGGGCCCCTATATACCGCCTCCTCATGCTGCTGCCAAGTCCAGAGTCTGTCATGGGTCCCTGTATGGCCTCCCATTGCTGCTGTCTCCATCGCCACACTCTGCTGCCATGTGCCACTTTCAGGTCTCTTCACACTGCTGGTGTGTTAAATTTTTTGACATAGGGTGCAGGCAGATTACGGGCCTCACATAGCTGCTGCCAGGCCCCTAATCTGCCATGGGCCCCTATATACCGCCTCCTCATGCTGCTGCCAAGTCTAGAGTCTGTCATGGGTCCCTGTACGGCCTCCCATTGCTGCTGTCTCCATCGCCACACTCTGCTGCCATGTGCCACTTTCAGGTCTCTTCACACTGCTGGTGTGTAGAATTTTTTGACATAGGGTGCTGGCAGATTATGGGCCTCCTATAGCTGCTGCCAGGCCCCTAATCTGCCATAGGCCCCTATATACCGCTTCCTCATGCTGCTGCCAGGTCCAGAGTCTCTCATGGGTCCCTGTACGGCCTCCCATTGCTGCTGTCTCCATCGCCACACTCTGCCATGTGCCACTTTCAGGTCTCCTCACACACTGCTGGTGTGTTACATTTTTTGACATAGGGTGCAGGCAGATTACGGGCCTCACATAGCTGCTGCCAGGCCCCTAATCTGCCATGGGCCCCTATATACCGCCTCCTCATGCTGCTGCCAAGTCTAGAGTCTCTCATGGGTCCCTGTACGGCCTCCCATTGCTGCTGTCTCCATCGCCACACTCTGCTGCCATGTGCCACTTTCAGGTCTCTTCACACTGCTGGTGTGTTAAATTTTTTGACATAGGGTGCAGGCAGATTACGGGCCTCACATAGCTGCTGCCAGGCCCCTAATCTGCCATGGGCCCCTATATACCGCCTCCTCATGCTGCTGCCAAGTCCAGAGTCTCTCATGGGTCCCTGTACGGCCTCCCATTGCTGCTGTCTCCATCGCCACACTCTGCTGCCATGTGCCACTTTCAGGTCTCTTCACACTGCTGGTGTGTTAAATTTTTTGACATAGGGTGCAGGCAGATTACGGGCCTCACATAGCTGCTGCCAGGCCCCTAATCTGCCATGGGCCCCTATATACCGCCTCCTCATGCTGCTGCCAAGTCTAGAGTCTCTCATGGGTCCCTGTACGGCCTCCCATTGCTGCTGTCTCCATCGCCACACTCTGCTGCCATGTGCCACTTTCAGGTCTCTTCACACTGCTGGTGTGTTAAATTTTTTGACATAGGGTGCAGGCAGATTACGGGCCTCACATAGCTGCTGCCAGGCCCCTAATCTGCCATGGGCCCCTATATACCGCCTCCTCATGCTGCTGCCAAGTCCAGAGTCTGTCATGGGTCCCTGTATGGCCTCCCATTGCTGCTGTCTCCATCGCCACACTCTGCTGCCATGTGCCACTTTCAGGTCTCTTCACACTGCTGGTGTGTTAAATTTTTTGACATAGGGTGCAGGCAGATTACGGGCCTCACATAGCTGCTGCCAGGCCCCTAATCTGCCATGGGCCCCTATATACCGCCTCCTCATGCTGCTGCCAAGTCTAGAGTCTGTCATGGGTCCCTGTACGGCCTCCCATTGCTGCTGTCTCCATCGCCACACTCTGCTGCCATGTGCCACTTTCAGGTCTCCTCACACTGCTGGTGTGTAGAATTTTTTGACATAGGGTGCTGGCAGATTATGGGCCTCCTATAGCTGCTGCCAGGCCCCTAATCTGCCATAGGCCCCTATATACCGCCTCCTCATGCTGCTGCCAGGTCCAGAGTCTCTCATGGGTCCCTGTACGGCCTCCCATTGCTGCTGTCTCCATCGCCACACTCTGCCATGTGCCACTTTCAGGTCTCCTCACACACTGCTGGTGTGTAGAATTTTTTGACATAGGGTGCTGGCAGATTATGGGCCTCCTATAGCTGCTGCCAGGCCCCTAATCTGCCATAGGCCCCTATATACCGCTTCCTCATGCTGCTGCCAGGTCCAGAGTCTCTCATGGGTCCCTGTACGGCCTCCCATTGCTGCTGTCTCCATCGCCACACTCTGCCATGTGCCACTTTCAGGTCTCCTCACACACTGCTGGTGTGTTACATTTTTTGACATAGGGTGCAGGCAGATTACGGGCCTCACATAGCTGCTGCCAGGCCCCTAATCTGCCATGGGCCCCTATATACCGCCTCCTCATGCTGCTGCCAAGTCTAGAGTCTCTCATGGGTCCCTGTACGGCCTCCCATTGCTGCTGTCTCCATCGCCACACTCTGCTGCCATGTGCCACTTTCAGGTCTCTTCACACTGCTGGTGTGTTAAATTTTTTGACATAGGGTGCAGGCAGATTACGGGCCTCACATAGCTGCTGCCAGGCCCCTAATCTGCCATGGGCCCCTATATACCGCCTCCTCATGCTGCTGCCAAGTCCAGAGTCTGTCATGGGTCCCTGTATGGCCTCCCATTGCTGCTGTCTCCATCGCCACACTCTGCTGCCATGTGCCACTTTCAGGTCTCTTCACACTGCTGGTGTGTTAAATTTTTTGACATAGGGTGCAGGCAGATTACGGGCCTCACATAGCTGCTGCCAGGCCCCTAATCTGCCATGGGCCCCTATATACCGCCTCCTCATGCTGCTGCCAAGTCTAGAGTCTCTCATGGGTCCCTGTACGGCCTCCCATTGCTGCTGTCTCCATCGCCACACTCTGCTGCCATGTGCCACTTTCAGGTCTCTTCACACTGCTGGTGTGTTAAATTTTTTGACATAGGGTGCAGGCAGATTACGGGCCTCACATAGCTGCTGCCAGACATGTAATCTGCCATGGGCCCCCGTACCGACTCCTCATGCTGTGACGTTGCAACAAGGTGGAATTCAACCCTACATATGTTAGACCGCCTTTACGAACAGCTAAAGGCCATCACAGATTTCCTGATGTTAAAAGCGGATAAAGGTACTCCCTGTGTAACTTAGATGTCAGCCATTGGCAGCTCATGTGTGACACCTGCGCTTGCTCAGGCCCTTTGAGGAGGCCACGCTATTCGTGAGTCGGCAGGACTATGGGATGAATGAGGTCAAATCGGCCATGGGCCCCCGTACCGCCTGTTCACGCTGATGCTGGTCCCACAGTGTGACCTGGGTCCCTGTACGGCCTTCCATTGCTTCCACTCTGCCATGTGCCACTTTGAAATCTCCTCACACTCCTGCGGTTGTCCATTTTGTCATAGGTTGCTGGCAGATTACAGGCCTTCCATAGGTGCCACCAAGCCCCATATCGGCCATGGGCCCCCGTACCGCCTGGTCACGCTGCTGCTGGGCCCATAGTGTGACCTGGGTCCCTGTACCGCCTCCCATTGCTCCCACTCTGCCATGTGCCACTTTCAGGTCTCCTCACGCTCCTGCTGGTTTCCATTTTGTCATAGGTTGCTGTATGGCCTCCCATTGCTGCTGCCTCCACCGCCACACTGTGGCTCCAAACACTGGTTTTGGCCCCGTGACTGGCCAAAGGAGTGAAGTGTGCAGTGATTCTAAGATCGACGGCACTCATCTGCATGTCATACTGACAGACAGTATTATTTCTCTTCCCCAGCAGACTCCAAGGGCATTTAAATTAAAGGTACAGTGTTCTGCACTAATATTAAGTCTCTCTGAAGCCTAGAAACACCCTTTTTTAAGTTAAATTCACAGCGAATTTATTCGACTCGAATCGAATATTGTCCACGAATTCGCCGAATCAGTCGAATCGAATTTTTCATTTCTTCGCTCATCTCTAGTTAGGATCCTCCCTACAGAAGGGGACCTTCCAATATACCAGATGACCACTTGTCCTCCTCCACCACAGAGATATGCAGTAGGAATGATCAAAAGGAAACTACCATAGCATTATACAGTTTTATTTGAGTAAAACCACATAACATTGCACTTACATAATTTCCATATATTTGGCACTTTAAAACAATCTGTTCTGGAATGCTGTTGCGCTCCACATTCACCCTCGAATGAACCAGAAGTGATGCAATTAGCTCCTTCCAACACATTTTGCTCTTAATGATGGCACAATGACGAAACGCGTTGGAAGGAGCTAATTGCGTCACTTATATGTTACAATGACTTTTTTATATGTAGAATTATTATATATTTTCTGAAGAATATATTTAAAAAAATATTTCTGTGCATTAACAATTTTGTTGTTTTTTATTATTATTATTATGATTATTATTATTATTATTATTATTATTATTAATTATTCTTTCTACTATCACTGGAACGTTTATCCACAGTATTGGTCCGTAGTAATGTCTTTGACTATGTTGACAGCTCTCCTGCTACTTGTCTCTGATTAGAGCCACTGCCACCTTCTACAGAAAGAGGTTGAAGGGGGGGGGGTCCCATCAAAATTTTCCTATAGGACCCTATGTTTCTTCGTTATGCCCCAGTGCATTTTCATGCATTGATGTACACTGTAATGTACATACACTGGCAAGGTGCATTTGCGTGCCATTTAGAATAAATAGCACCACATACCAAACAACACATAACACGCGTTGAAAACATCCAAAATTTGGTAAAGTGCATGAGTTAGCCATAACAAGGGGATCTTTTTGTTTAAGTAGTTGTTATAGTGCTGAGTAGACATTCTATGTGTGAGTGGAACAGCTTTTCTATTGCTTTTATTTCATTTTAATAGACAAATTTGACACTATATACAATTTATTTTGCATCATTTATCGAAAATTGCAATGTGAGATCTTACCAACCTGAGAAGAAGAGAAGGAGAAGTGGTGGAAATGTATTACCTGGTTATATTGTATAGGAGGAAGTTTGGAGAACCAGAGATTATCAGTTGAGCTTTTCTGCTTTCTGTGATGGAAAGGTAATAAAATTGATGAGTGCGTTTCCAATTTGTTGCACAAGAGAAAAGTTGAGTCCTTTAGACTTTGTACAGTGTGAGTAGAAAATACTCCAATAGCGAATAAACAATGCCTCAGCTTGGTGTTCAATGGGAAGAATTCTGTCAGTTGAAAGAATGTTGCCTCGTATTAATGGGGGAATAGTGACTCAAGGGCTGGTGTCTCGGCCCTGATCCCAGTAGCCTCACATGTATTTTGAAGTACTTTAAATTAGGTGATTGCCAATAAATGGTTACTTCTCTCAATATCAGAGAGATTAAATTGCCCATGTAGCCAAGGCCAGTGTTTCCACTAGGCAAACTAGGCAGCTGCCTAGGGCGCAGTGCCACCTAGTGGCACCTGGTCACAGCACAGGCCAGCACTCTCTTGGTGTGAGACGCCGCCACGTCATGAATGATCCTTCAGCTAAGGGGAGGGGCGAAAGAGGGGGAGGAAGAAAAGACAGAGGAAGAGGCCGGGTGTCTAAGGACAGTGTAGCAGCTGAGTTGCGGCTCCTTCCAGTGCTCCTCTCAGACTCAGTCCCTTACTGCAAGCTGGCTGGTGGCTGCTGATCACTGTTGAGTTCCAGGCCTTCTCTTCCCATTTATCAGCGGAGCTGTTCCTGCAGAGGAAGTTAATGTCTAATGTCTGACTCTGATGTCTCGTGTCTGTGTGAGTGTGACCCAGCTGGCCATCCATCACATGTGCAATGTGTCAGTAAGTGATGACATCATCATGATCCTACAGCCTGCTCTTCGAGAGCCTGCTGGGCCTGCTGATCTGTGTCAGTGTTGGTGGTGGTGTGTTGTGTTGGATCTGTCACTGTGTGGGATCACTCAGTTCATGTGTTCTCTGTGTGTGTGTGGGCTGGGCTGCCTGCTGTCACAACGTTTTATCTCCCTCCATTGCCTGGGGAATTCCAGTCTGTCAGACCTATCTTATGGCACTTATTTTTTGCAAATTAACCACTTGCCCTCCTGAGGATTTACCCCCCTTCCTGACCAGGCCATTTTTTGCGTTACAGAGCTGCGTTACTTTAACTGACAATTGCGCGGTCATGCAATGCTGCACTCAAATGAAATTTATGTTCTTTTTTTCCCCACAAATTGAGCTTTCTTTCGGTGGTATTTGATTGCCTGTGCGATTTTTTATTTTTTTGCGCTATAAAAAAAAGAGTGACAATTTTGAGAAAAAAACAATATTTTTTACTTTTTGCTATTAAACATGTCCAGTAAAAAAATTTTAAAAATCTAATTTCGTCATAAACTTAGGCCAAAATGTATTCTGCTACGTCTTTGCTAAAACAAAATCCCAATACGTGTAAATTAATTGGTTTATGTGAAAGGTATAGCGAAAGTTTTAGCGACTTATAGCAGGACTGTGGCGGGCATTCTGACACTGGGGGGAACTGACTTCGTGTCACTGACATCCCCAGTGACACCAATACAGCGATCAGTGCTAAAAAAAAAAGCACTGACACTGTACTAATGGCACTGGGCAGGAAGGGGTTAACGTGAGGGGCAATCAAAGGGTGTGCAGGGAGTGTTTTACTGGGGGGCGGTGTCTGTGTGCTTCACTGTAATCACACTGCTCTGGATGCAGAGCAGTGTGCCTAAGTTGACACGGAGGACGACTGTTAGTAAACAAAACAGTCCTCCTCCCTGCCGGAGATGCTCGGTAATCACCGGGCGCCGCCGGGTAATCACCGTACGGGACCCGGTGATTGACAGCCGTGGCCACGAACGGCGGCACGGGTAGGGCGTGCACACGGTGTGTGCCCCCTACCCAGAGATGCAAAATCACATATATATACGTGATTTTGCGCACCCCTGCCGCCCTGTAGCAGTATATCTGCTATAGGACGGCAAGAAAGCGGTTCAAAAAATTTTGCAGTTTTTATGTTTTGTTGATTTAATATTTTCTACTGTTTTTTATTTTTTGGGGGGGGGGGGGGCGCAAGTAGATGGTTACCCGAGGAAGTCACGAGTAGACAGTGACGTAACGCGTAGGTTTGTGAGTCCGCAGTTTCCGGTGCACGGTGACGCACTTCCGGCGTGCGACGCCATCTTACTACACCTAGGAAGTCCCATTCACATGCTGTGTACCCACACATCGGTGAGGAGGGAGGACTGCCAGGAAATGTGAGTGTTGTTACTCGAATTTTTTAATAAAGGAGTCATATGATACTACACTTAGAGGGTATTTTCTTTCTTGGCTCACTGGATTGGTGAGCCATTGTGCTTCAGAGACACCTTGGCTGAGCAAGGGAAATAGGAGGCCTATAAAGGAATCCAATGAAGGAGGAAAGCTGCTGGCCCATTTGAATTAAGGATCCAGGGTGATCCTGCAAGCCTGCTGGCCCCTAGGGGTCACTGGGAGGAGGTGAGGAGGAAATCTAGCCACCGTTAGGAGAGGATTTTGGCACCGATCACCTATTGATTATCACCACACATTGCATGAATATATTTATCACCTGATGGACATTGTTTTCAATTGATTTTTAGAAAGATTGGACAAACGTTTTTTGCACTTTTTTTTTTGGCACTATAGCACTTTTTATCTTTATATAGGCTGTGATACAACCTGGTCACCATTTTTCCATTTATAAGCACGTATCTTATTATTAATTGAGACACTAGATTAATTTAGAGTGTGATCACTTGAGTTTTACAGGATACACAGATATTTATTATTAATTATTTATTTAATATTATTCTTTGATATTTGTGGAGATTTTTTAGATTGCATTATATGAATTGGTCACTTATTTATTTTGATTTTTATATAAATATATTTACTTATTTATTTATTTTGAGCGCCACACTATTTATTTATCTATTTATGAAGTAGCTGGTTTTGCCTACGGCGCAAAATAGTCTAGCACCAGCCCTGCATGTAGCCATAGCCTTAAAGATAGATGCTACACCTTTCTTTATACATGTAGGAGCTAATTATTCTCAGTTCTTGGGTTTTTTTTAAGTAAACATGACAGTGCCAGTTCACATCTTTTGAATGTTGGGTGTAATTAGCAGCATCTGTTCTTATCTGTAATATTTGTATCCGTTCTGTGCCATAACACCAGTATAACATTTCCTGCATACTAGTTTACACTATTATTCAATATATTTCATGAGTAAATTTACCTTGTGGGTTTATTTATTTGATTGTTTATATGTGAGGAGTGGCGTGATCAAACAACCAAAGCCTGCATGTGTATGCAAAAGTGTACGAAAACTAGTGGTGTATTTAGGTTTTGTGCTGCCCTAGGCAACACAAAAATCATCTGCCCCCCGCAAACACCGACTAACACCCCCCTTCCCCCCCCCCCCCAGATGGAGCCTGACATTGACCAACAACACAACTGCCCCTCACCTGGGAGAGCCATCCACTACCCCACTCATCTTCATAGCTTCATAGCTCCAGACATCCCCAGGAACGAGAGTCAGGCTCTACATACACCATCAAGCAGCCTGCAGCCTCTCTCGGATCCCACCTGGTTCCTATGGCGTGTGTGTCCCTTCTTTCATCAAGTTGAAGGGCCATCAGAGGTCTACGACCACTTTAAAGCTGAACTCTGAGATAAGCAAATATTGCTCAAGTATAAGAGGCATGTGTATTCCTCCTTGAATCTTGAATGCCTTATATATTTCTTCCAGATCTGTGCAGTAATTCAGTGTGAAATGATGCCTCCTGTAATAAAGACTAGTCTCTGCTGCTCTCCCTTTGTGCAGGGTGACTGGTCTTGTGTCTGCCCCCTTCTTTAATTTTCTGTAGGCTGCCTTTAGTGGGTGGGCCTGCTGTCACAAAGTCAATTTATATAATTTGTGGCTATTGACTAACTTATATAAATATTTTTTTTCCAGAGTTCAGCTTTAAAGGATACTTTTCTACCTTCCTATTGCACAATTATACAATTTTTTATTTACATACAAACTCCTCCAGGGTCTTTAATATGCACCTACCCAATAATGCACAGCCCCTACCTGAAATCATCACAGCCGTACCTTTACATGCTTGCCTGTCTGACAATGTGGATTCTGTCATATCTGACCTTTACTTCTATAGAACTCACCCCCTAAAGGGTCTGCTGGTTTGGTCCCAAGGTTCTTTCCCCAGCAGATGCTTCAACAGCCAGGCACACAGTCTCAATCACTTTTCTGGCTCAGTAATCAGTCTAGAAGTATTCTTTTTTATGCTTTATTGAAAAGAACTTGACCTTAGATGGGTGCAGAGTAACTGTGGGATACTCCAGCACAGGGACGGACTGACCATTTGGAAACTCGGGCACTGCCCGAGGGCCCTGGGTCAGTAGGGGGTCCCATGAGATGCCTCTGGTACCTTTTTCATAGGCTTTTTTGAGTTTGGGCAAGGACACAGGGGCCCCATGATCCCCTATTGCCCGGGGGCCCCATGAGTTGTCAGTCCACCCCTGCTCCAGCAATCCTCACAAAGATTCTGAGCACAGTCCTTGCAGCAGCAAATATTGGGCTGAGCTACACAGAGACACCATGAATCATGTCCACTTTAAAGTACAAGTTGAATCTGATGTAAAAGGAATAGCAGCAGCACACAGTTACTGGAATCTCACACACCTGTCTGTACTCACTATGTGTTTGGATAGTTGGATGCCTCCTTCCAATATCTTCCAGACACATCTCCTGTGACCAAATTATTGGGTCCCAGAGCCAGTTTCAATGTAGACGAGGGACAGCCAACAATGGATGCTCCATAGTGAGCCTGTGGGTGATGTCATTGCACAGGCTCTGCAGCCATTTTTCAGCGATCTCTCCTCTACACTAAACTCGGGCGCTGGATAGATCACGTAACTGGACCTAAGCAACTTCAGAATAGGGTATAGACTTCTTTTTTTTTTTTCAGGGTAGATAGAATAGGCTTAGAATGGGGGTGGGAGTAGATTTAACCTTAGTTAGGTTTTGACTTGCCTTCCACTTGGTGTACCTCTCCGTTAATACATTTTTTAGTTTACTGACTCTGAAAACCATTGATCTATTCAGGCCCATTACAAAATATGCACTGAGTAAATTACAAATTTTGTTCTTATTTTATTAATTTAGGTAGACATTTTAGGACTGAAACAGCTTCTTGCATACAGGCATGTATGTGAAAGAAAAAGGCTAAACTGTTGATTTCCTTAGTTGACTTTTTTCCTTTTACATTTCAGAGAAAGGACTGAGGCTACAGCACCGGACTCCATGGTGGAGAGCAAAAGTGGGAACTAAAGCTGGCCATACATTCTACAAATTTCTTCTTTCAAGCTTCTTATTCCTGAAGAACTGGCTAATATTTGTTTAGTAGGTGGTCCTGTTGGCACCTTCCACCCAACATTACTTCACTGAAAAATCGAAGGAGTCAGGTGGCTTTTGCCAGCCAAAAAGTAGCTGCTCCAATTAAAAGCAGCCATTGTTCAAGTATTTTTTCAGCCAGTGGGGCCTGCTGTCAAAATACAATAGCTGTAGCAAGAGATTTGTCCATCTATGCAGACAGATGAGAAGACTTTAAAATAAAGATTTGTTGGAAAAGAATGTGCTAAGAAAGTTCATTAGTTCTTCTAATCACTAGTTTGCCAAATTTTTCTTTTTAGCTTTTGACCACAGTGATGAGAAAATTCTAAGGAGCATGGTGGAAAATCAATTTGTAACAGTGTACGTGTTTTTTCTTCAGTAAAGTCCATTCACTATAAAAGCAAATGTTAAAAGCAAACTAAATCTTTTGAACAACACATGAATGTTCAGAAATTTTCAGAGAAACTTCCTTAAGGCTATTTTATAGAATTTTCATTTGAAATTCTATCCATCTATTGCCAGCTTTACAGCACAATATTGTGGGGTGTAGCCAACCTGCATCCATTCCTAAAGGAAACCTGCAGGGTTAGAAAAATGACAGCTGCCATTGTTCACTGGTTTATAATCCCAATTGTCACAAAAATAGATATACTGTTAAAGAGACACAGAACAACTCCCATTTCTTAAGCCTTGCCTTTACTTTTATGTTATACTGTAGCAGTTGTGCTTTAATATGATAATATTATACAGGTGAAACTCAAAAAATTAGAATATCGTGCAAAAGTTAATTTATTTCAGTAATGCAATTTAAAAGGTGAAACTAATATATGAGATAGACTCATTACATGCAAAGCAAGATAGTGCAAGCCGTGATTTGTCATAATTGTGATGATTTTGGCTTACAGCTCATGAAAACCCCAAATCCACAATCTCAGAAAATTAGAATATTGTGAAAAGGTGCAATATTCTCGGCTCAAAGTGTCCCACTCTAATCAGCTAATTAAGCCATAACACCTGCAAAGGGTTCCTGAGCCTTTAAATGGTCTCTCAGTCTGGTTCAGTAGGAATAACAATCATGGGAAAGACTGCTGACCTGACAGTTGTGCAGAAAACCATCATTGACACCCATCATAAGGAGGGAAAGCCTCAAAAGGTAATTGCAAAAGAAGATGGATGTTCCCAAAGTGCTGTATCAAAGCACATTAATAGAAAGTTATGTGGAAGGAAAAAGTGTGGAAGAAAAAGGTGCAAAAGCAACAGGGATGACCGCAGCCTGGAGAGGACTGTCAGGAAAAAGCCATTCAAAAGTGTTAGGGACTTTCACAAAGAGTGGATTGAGGTTGGAGTCAGTGCATCAAGAGCCACCACACACAGATGGATCCTGGACATGGGCTTCAAATGTCGTATTCCTCTTGTCAAGCCGCTCCTGAACAACAAACAACGTCAGAAGCATCTTACCTGGGCTAAAGAAAAACAGATCTGGTCTGTTGCTCAGTGGTCCAAAGTCCTTTTTTCTGATGAGAGCAACTTTTACATCTCATTCGGAAACCAAGGACCCGGAGTATGGAGGAAGAATGGAGAGGCACACACTGCAAGATGCTTGAAGTCCAGTGTGAAGTTTCCACAGTCTGTGTTGATTTGTGGAGCCATGTCATCTGCTGGTGTTGGTCCACTGTGCTTCATTAAGTCCAGGGTCAACGCAGCCGTCTACCAGGAGATTTTGGAGCACTTCATGCTTCCTTCCACAGACGTGCTTTATGGGGATGCTGACTTCATTTTCCAGCAGGACTTGGCACCTGCCCACACTGCCAAAAGCACCAAAACCTGGTTCAATGACCGTGGGATTACTGTGCTTGATTGGCCAGCAAATTCGCCTGACCTGAACCCCATAGAGAATCTATGGGGCATTGCCAAGAGAAAGATGAAAGACATGAGACCGAACAATGCAGAAGAGCTGAAGGCCGCTATTGAAGCATCCTGGTCTTCCATAACACCTCAGCAGTGCCACAGGCTGATAGCTTCCATGCCACGCCGCATTGAGGCAGTAATTGCTGCAAAAGGGGCCCAAACCAAGTACTGAGTACATATGCATGCTTATACTTTTCAGAAGTCCGATATTGTTGTATGTACAATCCTTGTTTTATTGATTGAATGTAATATTCTAATTTTCTAAGATTGTGGATTTGGGGTTTTCATGAGCTGTAAGCCATAATCATCACAATTATGACAAATCACGGCTTGAACTATCTTGCTTTGCATGTAATGAGTCCATCTCATATATTAGTTTCACCTTTTATGTTACATTACTAAAATAAATGAACTTTTGCACGATATTCTCATTTTTCGAGTTTCACCTGTAATATGATTTTGTAGTCTAATAGGAACCAGAATTAGGCCTACCACAATCTAGCATTAAGTAGCTGACCCAGTTGGACATATCCCTTTCTTTTTCTGCAAGACAAGATGGTGATGGGGAGTGTAGCTGTCACTCAACTATGCCAGCACAAAACACAGGAGTTGAAATGTAGGAAACTGCATTTTTCGCTGAGAGAGAATGGGTTGTAAGGCATTGGCTGAGCTTTAAATAATTACAGGCTGTTCTGATCATGGCTTTACGATGTAGGGTTAAATCACTAAAGGAACCTGTTCACTTAGCAAAGTGAATGGTAACTTTGCAAAATGTATCTTCACCTAGCTTAGTAAATATGCTATAGTCACTGACCTACAACATAACTGCATCCAATGAAATCCAGTGTGTGAACTCCCACGCTTCCTACTTTTTCCAGGTTAGTAACCCCATATGTAGCAAAGCCAGGATTTCAGAGCCTGCATCTTTAAAACTAATTAACAATGACAGTTTCCATATTTCTATCCCTATAGGTTTATTTTAGCTTAGTATCAGTTTTGGGTAAACTGTCCCCACAACTTATAAATCAAGCATAATGTAAACAGAATGTGACAATTAAAGTAAACCATAGAGAAATATTCAGGCTGCCATTGTTGACCTTCTTCTAAAAATACTAGATGCCCAACTAGAAGGACTAGATAAACTCGAAGGCTTTCATTCCTGATTTCAATGAAGAACAAAATATATTTCTCAATTGTTTACTATTGATACAATCAAAACATTCCAGTCTTTTCAATTAGAATATCAGATCCCTAGGCAGAAATTTTATCAATATGTGCAACTAAAGCCAAACATAGATAATGTGATTTTCTTTCCCGCAACTTGCTTAATTTCCCCATCAACACAGTGTTAGGCTTGGTTCACATCTGTGCAGGTGGTACCGTCGCGGGACCTGCACAAATCTCATTTTACTACATCATTTTCCTCTTACTACACATTCAGAGGAATGCGAGGCCTGCAGGCAGGCGCCATTAATTCTAATGGCACGTCACCTGCACTGGAAATCGCATCCGTACTGGGAACCTCGGTTTCCATACGGGCTGCGATTTCCGAATAAGTGCAGGGACTTCTTCCTTGCGTGTCCCGGGGCACGGGAGTCCATTCAAATGAATGGGCTCTTGTGCAGATTGCGGCCTGCATGTCTGTACATGTGTGAACCTAGTGTTAATGGGGGAATACAATCAACCTAGTCATAGATGGTTTGAATCTTGACCAGTCGCTGCTGAACTGGATGAGATTTTGAGATTTGAACCATCTATGGTCAGCTTAACTAGCAATGCAAGTTAATATTAATTGTATATTTTGGGTACTCCCTCCACCAAATTGATAAATTGACATATTTTGCTGGAAAAAAAGAACTTATTTCACAACTATATAGGCTACTTCATGGTAATCAGGTAAGTAACTCTACCTTGTAGAAGGTGTTGGAAGGCAAATCTGGGAGCCATTTTAGAAGAAACATGGCAAAGAGCTTTGGAAATAATACCCTCATTGTCTTTATAGCGAATGCAGAGATTAATGTATTATTTACAGTGAAAAGGGTATACTGCACCCCACTAAAGATGATCCAATGGTCCATCCAGCAGGTCTTTTACACATGTTATGGAGGTGTGTTAAACTATTCCAAAACTGGCAATAAGTAGTAGCTACCATAAACAAAACCTATTAAATGACTATTGCCCTGGAACCCCAACTTTGCCTTCTAGGGACAATAGATGAAGAGGCATACCCTCCCAGAAATCTTAGCCCCTGTCAACAGATTTTTTTTCAAGCCGGCAAACAAATAGCTTTGAAATGGCTATGCTTTTCCCTACAACCCCATAGGAATGACTTTTTCAACTCAACACCATACCTAGAGAAAAAATAATTTTTACACACAGAGGTTTTTGGAATACACATAATAAAATATGGTACCCTTGGCTATCTATCCTGGGTCTTGCTCCTTTGTTAGTTACTGTTCCACAGTTATTCTAATGAAACAAGAATAAATTATAATGGATGTGGGAAAATGTAAAAAAAATTGAATAAAAAGGTATTTTATTAGCAGCTTATTACATCAGGGGTCAAACTAGACTGTGACTAATTCGATACTATTATGTTTGTAATCCCTGTGTTGGGTGGATGTTTACAAGTAGGAAACTTTTACCAAAATTCAGATTTACAGTGTGACCTCAGAAAACAAGTATGAATCCCACTATCTCGCATTTTGAAAACTGTACTGTTATGTTTGGAATTGGACACTTTTTATATGTAAAAGTGCTGTATATTGTTCACTACCCTTGTAAACACAGAATTTATACTTATGTACTTATACTTATAGACCCTATTAGGATAAAGGTCAAATACCTCCAGTAATTGATTTCTGAAAGACACCAGTCCTTGGCGACCAAGTGGAGTGTTGTGTTACTCATGGTGGTGTTCTACTGTATGGAGCTGAAGTATCAAAAGATTGACACTTTGTATATATATTAAAGAGGCTTTATTTCACTTCACAAGTTTACAGAGTTGCTCATTGCTTAAGGTGGTTTTCCAATAGATACTTTGCACGTGTGTGTACATCAGGGGTATTGAATTAAAATTCAAGGAGGTCCGGTCACTAAAATTTTCTTCTGGCCGAGGTCCGAATCTTGTGTTTGTGCTATGACTCAGAGTGTAGTCACTGTATGTCTATAAAAAAAAATTAGAAATGTACAATTTCCATAGCAAGGAAGGAGGGGGTGGATGGAAGGAAGGAAGGGAGGGGTGATTGGAAGGAAGGAAGGGAGGGGTAGGTGGAAGGAAGGGGTGGATGGAAGGAAGGAGTAGATAGAAGGAAAAGGTGGATGGAAGGTAGGAAGGGTGGGGTTGGTGGGTGGGTGGAAGGAAGGGAGGGGTGGGTGCAAGGAAGGGGTGGGTGGAAGGAAGGAAGAAAGGGAGGGGTGGGTGAAAGGAAGGGTGGGTGGAAGGAAGGAAGGGGTGGGTGAAAGGATGGAAGGGGTGGGTGGAAGGGAGGGGTGGGTAGAAGGAAGGGAGGATTGGGTGGAAGGAAGGAGGGGTGGGTGGAAGGTAGGTTGGACTCACGTGACTCATTCAGATGCATCAGAGCTATCTGCTGCTGTGTTCAGTTTCCCGTCCACACATCCTCTGAAGCTGCACGGACTGCAGTGTGGGCGGGCACAGGGGAAGGCAGAGCAAATCCAGCCTCTCTCCCCTCTTCTCCTATTGGTGTGAGGATGGAGGGAGGGGCTGGGCATTGAAAAGAACACAGCAGTGGTGGGAGGGAGAGGGGGCGGTAGGGTAGAAAGAAAATTGAGCCGTCGGGTATGTTCTTTGTAGTGGTGGAGGCAGTGACAAGCAGCGATCTCCTGTATGACTTTCAATGAAGCAGCTGGAAGCCACATCTCCTCCTCTCCCTCCCGCAGCTTCCAGCTGCTTTATTGAAAGCCATACAGGAGATAGCTGCTTGTCACTGCCTCCACCGCCACCCCTCCCTTTGAGACATAAAAATTATCCTCTTTTAAGTGGCTGTGCATTCCTAAGAAGTGGGCATATATCCATCATAGAAACTAAGAAACCCAGATTACTTGTAGCTTGTTGGGTTGGAGATCACACTTATAGTATTCTGTTGGTGCAGTAATGTATAGCATAGCTGTAGCAGTGAGATAAAATCAGTTACACGTGTTGTTACACAAATGTGATATTTCGGGTCTATGGCAAACTCTAGCAAGCAGGGATCTGCTTAAACTATTATCTCACAGCTAACACTATACTTAATATAACTGCTGCGATATAAAGATCAAAGTGCTTTCTCTATGTATCAAGATCCAAGTATGTTGGGGATGCGTTGTTTCTTTGATAGAGCTGGGCAGGATTAGCACTTTTGTCATGTTTTATTGTTGTATGGGTCCCAGATAGGGAGAAATTCCCTCACTTCCTATGACAAAGATCACCTTTTACCAGTAGTGGAGGTGAGGGAAAATAACAGGGATACATCGAACAGTGAAAGTATGACACATATTCTATAACACATATTCTATAACACATATACAGTACTTCACAATCACTGTATTTGTGATCTCTGTGCACTGACATCTACATTTAGATGACAAGATGTTGTGACACCAGTACTTATTTTGATTCTCTATGTCATTCACAAACTCATCAAATGCCTTCCTTACATCCCAATATGTCCTTACATGTCAGGGTAGATCTTTCTCCTTAGTTACTTATAACACTTATTGTTAGCTCAAGCAGTTTCCTATTCTTCATTGGCAATTGGTTGTTGGTCCAGATGTCTCACACAGGTTCTGTCCCATTACTGTATCTTAAAATCTTTTTATGCTAGAAGGCTCTTTTAAGGTGATTGGAATAACTTGAGACTCACACGTGGGAACTGCTGTAAAATATAAACTTGAAAGTCATTTTTTTTTTTCATCAGCTATTTACAAGCAGGGCAGCTAAGCAGGCTGGAGTGTCTGTACATGCGGTCATCTCATAATCTCATCTCAGCCTACAAAACTGAGATGGCTTTGCATGCATAATACAGCAGCTGAATAAGCTTTCCAAGTTTGTGTGTAAGAAGCAGTTAGATAGGTAGCCATCAGTTTCTGACTTGTCTTGGAGGAAAACTGTGGTGCCCAGGTGGAAAAACTCATCATTCAGCAAGAAAGCCTATACCGGGTTTGTGAAGGACCTACAAATATAAGATCTTCACCTGATCCATATATAACTTGCCTGATTGGACTGACTTAAAATCTCTTATATCTGCAGGGATCTCTGGAGTCTTTTCCTAATGTTATGTTCAATGTCTGACATTACAGAACATCCAGGGTCACCTGCCACCCTTTTGGTACCCCTAGGGTCCATCCTAAAGCTGGGTCCTCTGGAATCTTTGTGAGGCAAAGGCACTTATTGGCTGACTCTTACTGAGCAGCTAGTTAGAACATCAACCTCTGACAGAAACCACTCAGAAGTGAGGAATTGGTAGCCTGGGCCCAGAGGAACTCCAGGACAGAAGGAAGTGTCAGTGATGAGGGAAGAACTAATTTTTTTTATTTTCAACTTTTGTTTTGTGGGTATAAAAAAACTGTACAGATATCAAGTTAAAACAACATATTCATGCCATGGACAGCGTTGGTTCAGTCAGATCTGACAGGACAAAACATTCTTGGTGCATGCTAATGTTCTTTATTAAGATTGTTGAGTAAAGATCCAGTTAAACCAGTCAGATAAGTATTATGACATCTCAGATAAAGGTCAAGAATCAAAAAGGTGGAAAAGTTAGAGAAAAGATGTTCTGGACCATGATAACTACACGTCCAATGGTTAAGGGGGTAACACTGCTTATTGGTATTGTACTCAGGGGTCCAAAATATTTTACAATTGCTGTTTTTCAGTATTCAAAATAGTTGCTAATTTCTCCTGTTTCGTGATCCAGGAGATTTTGACTTTTGTTAGGCAACAATTCTTTTAGTGCTAGGGAGATTGACAGACCTAAAATAAAAATGATGACTTTTGGTTGGTTTTACTGCAGTGTTGGAAAAGTAAATATATACCACATTTATAAGTGTGTCATAATCTGAGTCAGACAGTTTACAAGATCTCTATGAGCTGCTTCTAGTTTCCCCTATTCCTTCAAATATATCTGGAAAGCAAGGAATATTTGCAATACATCTACTGAAAGCAAGAAAGTTCAAAGATGTATACTTATTGTAATTATGATGATGATTTCATACAGCGATATGGGTATATTGGCATAGCAGTACTAATAAATAATGCCAGTTTTCTGTGGCTTTGGTACATGTATAGTACATAATTGTCATTATATATTGAATATATTAAATATTAACTGTAGTGAAGAACAAAAACTAAAGTGCACCGGAGCTCTGAGGAAGAAGGGATCCCCCTTCAAAACGCGTCAACTTACCCTGAGAGTTTCCGCTCTTGATGGGATTCGCATGTATCTCCTATTCCAGTGCTTTGATTTGGATTTTTATATGTATGTCTTATTCATTGCTACTTTTGTGAATATAATTTTTATTTCAATAAATTCACCTTTTGCTTACTGAGGTAATGTGCAAGGTTGGTGTGCTTTTGTTTTTGTTCTTCACTGCAGTTTGTATTGGGCTTCCCCAGCCTCGTGTTAGAGCTGCACAACCTTTGATCGCTTTTTGGACGAACTTTCATATATTGTTCCATCTGCCCACTTATGATCTGGGTCCCTGAGTGCAGGAGGTGTTGTATCTGTTTCCACTTATAATAAATATTAAAACTGTGTTGTTTCAGAACATTGGAACTAATAACTGATTTTCTGAACATGAGCTACCTGAATGTCAACTTTTTCTAGCTATGGCTTGGCAGCCAACCAGTGTATTTCAGTTATGCTTCTGTCATCTCTCCAGACTATGAGATCTTTAAGCCAGTCAAGCCAGTATTTAGACATACTGTATGTGGTTAACCTGAGTTTAAAGAGATTATCAATTTATATCCTCCCCTACCCCATTCCACTCTTTTACTCATATGTCCCTGAAAAAGACGTATGAAAAAGATATTGGTAAGATAGAATGGGTCCAAAGATGGGTAAAAAAAATGAAAGGTCTGATGGATAAAACATTTCTGCCTTTCAGGTAAGTTCCCATTGACACCATTGATCTTTTTAGCTATCTGTAAGGGGGTAATTCTTCCCAATGATCATAAGTTTACAGAGCATTCTTCCCACTCACCGTCTCATTGATGTTTCATAAGCTGTAGCTATAGTACATTTTAGCAGGGGTTCCCTGAGACCGAAAAGTTATTTCAAGGGTTCCTCTGTGTTGAAAAGTTTGAGAAAGGCTAGTCTAGAGGAAAGAAGGGAAAGGGGAGACTTGACTGAAACCTTTAAATACATCAAAGGGGTGAATAAGGTTCAAGAGGGCAGGATTTCTAATATGAATCCATGATCAAGAACACAGGGAAAGCAAAAAAAAAAAAAAACATGTATAAATTAAAAAGTGGGAGGGGGGCAGACACGATGGAACACTTTTTTCTGCCATCACTGTTCTGTTCCTATCTAGGAAGCGATTGACTACTAGATTGCACAACCAGTGGTCAAAATGCTTGTGCTTATGCCAGTGGCGGACTGACAACTCATGGGGCCCCCGGGCAATAGGGGATCATAGGGCCCCTGTGTCCTTGCCCAAACTCAAAAAAGCCTATGAAAAAGGTACCAGGGGCATCTCATGGGGCCACTTACTGACCCCGGGCCCTCGGTCAGTGCCCTAGTTTCCAAATGGTCAGTCCGCCTTTGGCTTATGCCCAGCCATTTGCTCTGCGCTCCCTTTCCTTCTATAGATCTTCCAAGTACAAGCTCATACCTAGAGGTCCATAGGAAGAAAGCAGAGTGCAAAGTGCATGTGTGGGTCCAGCCTGGAAGATTTTGGGATCTGGGATCTGTCTGTGTGAAAGCAGTGTCTTTATCTGCAGGATATTGTTGGGCATTTATTCCATGGACTTCTTCACAGACCAAATACTACCAAAACTATGAAGCTAGAAGTCCATGGCAAAGCTACATCTATAGTGCTGGACTTCTGTATAAAGGGTATCAGATTTTGTCCTCCTTGGGTCACCATCTTGTAAATATATATCATCTACATAAAGACTCATTATATCATGCACTGATCCCAGATTTAAACCAACAACATAGTCTGCCTGCCTTACCCTATTGGCCTGAACCTCTACAGCTATGGTAATGAGTCCAGGAGATGGAGAGCAGCTCTGTTTAGTACTCCTGCCCCCAAAAAAGGAGAGATGTTACAATCATTTGCACAAATTTGGACACAATGGTGTGAAAAACAATGTTTTACTCATCTAACAAAGTTAGGGAAAAATAAAAACTCTCACTAAAGTAAATAGAAAGCCTTGGAAGTATCCAATGAGACCATCATGCTTGAACCTACATTGTCATATGTGGTTTGGAAGTTCAAAAAACATATTTTATTATTCATTGCCATCAAGAAAACTGGGGAAAAAATCCTCAGTAGTGCAGATGCATGACTAGCTTATGCTTCTGACAAGGACCACAAATCCTCATATGAAATAGCTGCCACCTAGTAGGGAAGAATGTTGTGCCGTAAGTATGTGCTGAGATTAATAAATATACTGAGACCAGGGGCGGACTGACAACTCATGGGGCCCCCGGGCAATAGGGGATCATGAGGCCCCTGTGTCCTTGCCCAGACTCAAAAAAGCCTATGAAAAAGGTACCAGCGGCATCTCATGGTGCCCCCTACTGACCCCAGGCCCTTGGGGAGTGCCCGAGTTTCCAAATGGTCAGTCCGCCCCTGGCTGAGACCAGGGGCGGACTGACAACTCATGGGGCCCCCAGGCAATAGGGGATCATGGGGCCCCTGTGTCCTTGCCCAAACTCAAAAAAGCCTATGAAAAAGGTACCAGGGCCCCTACTGACCCCGGGCCCTCAGGCAGTTCCAAATGGTCAGAGACTGTCCTTATATAATACTAGATGAAATAAATAATGTATCTAGTGCTGGGACAAGATCACAGTGGATCCTCATGTGAACTACCTCAGCAGGGTAGGTTCCAGGTCCTGCCCTTATGGTGCCCCCTCGCTGCTCAAGTACCAAAGGTGGTTGCCTCTTCTGCCTAACCCCATCCCAAACGTATGTACCCTAAGAAACACTACAGGAAAATAAGAACATTTAATACAGAGTGTCTTCATGGAAATGTGTCAACACAGCATTCTGGGCTTTCAAATAATAGGACAGCCCAGCAGGAGCTGCTCTTTTTTTGACCAATGGATACTCCACACAGAACCTTATGAACTAAAGACAGGGAGGGGTATGCCTTTCTTTTCACTCTTTCAGCTGGATATGTTATGAATGAAGCTGAACAGCAGGAGACTGAATATACTTTCTTTACAGCACAGACCTTTGCAGTTATCAGACTCTAGAGCAGTATTTCTCAACCTTTTTCTCTTGTAAAGTATTTTCAGTCTCGAGGCATCCCAGTCTAAGACTTGGCTCAAATTACTGCACACCAGAAACGTGCGCAAATTCACATGCATTCCCAACACGCAGACAAATGTGCTGCTTTTTAGCAGATGTGCAAGGGTGCCATTAAATCTTCATAATACCCCCATGAATTGGCAAATGCAGTGCATTTTTGGTGTAGTGTGATTTTTTTTAAAAAGGGTCGGGGACTTCTTTCCCTATATTTCTGCTTGTAGGGCAGCCCATTGAAGTGAATGGGCTGCCCTACATGCAGCTGCTCAGATGTGAACCAGGGGCTTGTTCACATGGGAGCTTGGGGGACAGTAAAACCATGTGGGTGAACCATGTTTTTACCACCCCTAACTGTGCTTGCTTTAGGTACAGAGGCAGCAGCCATAGTCATGCACATGCTGTTGCTGCAGCTGGAAGTATAGCCCAGGTAAATAGGGCCACACTGAAACCACCCCACAACCGCCTTGCATTGCATGAATCTGCTTCATGGTGATAATACATTTACGGGGTTGAAACAGGAGATGAGGTGGTGACATATTGCCCTATCTCTGCCTGTCAAATGCCTCTGAAAATCGATCTGACCATGGATCACTTTTCAGAGGAATGGCAGGGCTTGCCGCTATTGTGAACAAGCCCTAAAAAAGCAGTTCTGATATACAGGATTAGGGGTTAGAAATAAAATAATGTACATACATATACACGTTCACATACATACATACACAGAAGCGTAACTAGAGGGCCATGAAGGGCCCCCCTGACCTCTGGTCCCGGGGCCCTTCCCTCTGTGCCCAGGGCCCTTTCCACTCATCCACTGGGTCATTTACTCCTGTCCTAAACCCCCTTCCTGCTGTCTTAAGTAGGGTTGCCACCTTTTCTTCAAGCCAAACCTGAACACTTTAGGGGTGCACTGGAATTTTTTTTTGTAGTATGCACGATACATATATTTTTTGACTAAATAACATTTATATTCTTATGGATTTAATCACAAGAGTCCCCCCTTACATCAGAGTCCACAGAGTTTCCTCTTTACATCTGAATACAGAGTTCCCCTTTACATCTGAATACATAGAGTGTCCCCTTTACATCTGAATCCACAGTGTTCCCCTTTAAATCTGAATCTACAGAGTTCCCCTTTACATCTGAACTTGCAGAGTTCCCATTTACATCTGAATCTGCAGAGCTCCCCTTTAAATCTTAATCTGCAGAGTTCCCCTTTGCATCTGAATTTGCAGAGTTTCCCTTTACATCTGAACTTGTAGAATTCCCCTTTACATCTGACCTTGCAGCGTTTGCCTTTACAAATGAATCCACAGAGGTCCACCTTAAATCTGAATCTGCAGAGTTCCCCTTACATTTGAACTTGCAGAGTTTCCCTTTAAGTCTGAATCCGCAGAGTTGCCCTTTAAGTCTAAATCCGCAAAGTTCCCCTTTACATCTGAACTCGTACAGTTCCCTTACACTGTAAGGGGTACTCTGCAGACACTGATGTATGGGAGAACTCTGGGAACTGTAATTTAAGGAAGAACACTTAGAACTCTGATGTTAGGGGGAACACTGCAGACTCTGGTGTAAAGTATAACTCTGATATAAGTGGGTGTCTGGTAACCAGAGCCCCCACTTACATCATAGTTCCCAGCATCCCCCTTTAATCATGGTTCCCAGAGCCCCATTACATCAGAGTCTGCAGAATTGCCACTTACATTGTAAGAGGAGCTCTGTGGACTGTAATGTAAAGGGGAACTCTGATGTTAGGGGTGCTCTGGGAACCCTGCTTTAAGGGGGAGGGGGGCTATGATGTAAGGAGGAAGGCTGTGGACTCTGGTGTAAAAGGGAACTTTGATGTAAGGGGGGGGGGTCTCTGCTCACAAAAGCCTCCCTTACATCAGTCCACAGAGCACCTCTTACATCTGGGTCCCCTTTTACATTACAGTCCGCAGAGCTCTCCCTTGCATTAGTGTACTCAGAGGCTGGCGAGAGAAGTGAGGGAGGTAGGACACTTCAAACACCATGGATGGTGAGCTTACTTACCCCAGGAAGGCGGTTCAGGCAGGCATACAGTAAATCATCCAGAATGTAGTTGCCTGCTGCTGGGCTTTCCCACCCACTCATCCCTTTTGTAAAGCACAGAGCTCCTGGGGATTGGATTGTAGGTGGGGCTGCAGGCACACACAGGAGGAGAGGGGCTAGAGGAGGAGGGGCTCATCCAGCTCTCTTCCTATTCTCCTATTTGTACAGGAAGGGGGGGGCAGGCTGTCAGAGTTGGCACTGGACAGTGTGAGATAGAGAGTAATAGACTCTCTTCTTACAACTGTAGCTAGTAGCCCTACCTTGGAGCCACAGTGTGGGCTCTGGGGGCCCCCAACAGTGGCGGAACACCAGGGCATGGTTGCAAGTGCAACCTTTGTGACCCTGGTAGTTCCGCCAATACACATACATACATACACACACATACAGCCTTCCTAAAGAGGAGCTCCAGTCTCTCCCCATATTAAAAGTCAGAAGCTAGAAATACTGTAGCTACTGATTTTTAATATAAGGACACTTACCTGTTCAGGGATCCAGCGATGTCCTCATCCGAGCCGAGCTTCTACAATGAGCTTCAGGTCCAGGCACTGGCATGTTAACTAAGGGAAAACAGCTTCCCGCTGTGCATATGCCAGCTTTGTGAATAGTACCACAATCTTTTAGGACCTGTGATGGGTCCCAGAAGGCTGCGGGTGAAGGGAGGGGTGAAGCAGGTACCCGCTCCCTCCCCCAAAAAAGGTGCCAATTGTTAATGAGGAGGGGGGATAGGTAGCTTTAGGGTGAAGTTCTGCTTTAAAATCTACAGTACTGTATCTGCCAGATGCTGCACTACAGGGGGAGGTAGAGAGGTCCAGACTCAGGTAGCCACCTCTCCATTCCACTCTGCTCTTCATTTCAGCAGAGTAGCTGAAATAAAGTACAGTTCAGGGCAGGAGCAGGAGCTCAGCTCTGATGTGAATGCCTCTCCTAACCAGCATGCTGCAGCACCCCTGATGACCTCAAGCAACACCCAATTTAGAAAGGCTGCTCTAGAGCTCCTCTTGCTGGCTGAGGTTGGTATATATGAACTCTTTCTATGCAATGTTTCTTTTCTAGCTGGCATACAATGTTCCCAGAACAATGAAGTGTTCTTTGACATTTTGGATACAGTAGGTAAATGTTAAGTAAAATTGTCAAGTTTTTATTTCTCCCTGTATCTCCACTAAGAAAAAAAAATCACCCTCTCTATTTGTCCTGTTGATCAATGTCACAGGGACTAAAAGTCCTAAGTCTGCTGCTAGGTGCTGCCATCCTGGATGTGATGTTAGCAGTCCCAGCAGAATCACAACTGTCACTTAAAATGTTACCAAACCCTGCATTCACTATATCTGGTCTCCCACATTACACACAACATGGAAGTGCAATTATTTTAGCAAATATAAACTGCTAAATACATTTTCTCATGAGCAGTTGGAGCAGTCTTGTGACTTCTATCAGTGTCCAGTTGAGCACTGGCTAAAGCTTGTAGGAGGAGTTTTCTTTCTCCTCTAGGAGGATGCAGAACCCCTGACCCTCTGTCTGGACAGTGCTGATTGGCCCTGTGCTGATCACATGCACTCTCCCAAGAAAAAAAAAACCTCTATAGCAATACACACCAAACTGAGCATGTACAAAGTGACTCACACAATATGTCTTATCAGGAGATCAGAGGGGGACACTGGAAGAAGGGGAGGATCAGAGAAGTCAGGATCAAACAGCGTTTTTGCACAGTGCAGAGGATTAACCCCTTAAGTTCCACAGTGATTATAACAAGCATGCTTTACTGCATATAGACACTGATTTTACTGTTGTGGGTTTAGTAACACTTTAACTGACTTTCTCTAGTATTCCCCTTCGCTCCTCACAAAGTTATGTAGGGAGGAGAGGTGTGGAGGAGCTGGGCCAGCATAGACAATAATTGGTCTCAGAAAAGTAGATTAGTACTGAGACAAGGTCCATTTTTTAGTCCCCAATACTAAAAGACCAAAGTGGGCCCCCTCTTCCATGAACTGTGAACTGCCCCAGCAGCATATATTGCAGGTCCTGCCCTTTTCGAACCCCCTCCACTGTTGATGTAGCCAAGGTGTTTGTCTCTGTGGCCACCCCTAGCTTGGCCCTGGAGATGAGGGCAATGGCATGCAAGGAGCTGAGGGGCTGTGCTAGGTAATTGACTCTACTGAAGTGGTCACTTTTTCTAGCAAGAGACACATTGGAAGTGAATAAAAACCATTTATTGAAAGGAAAAGAAAAAGACTGCATATGTTGAAAATATTTGATTTTTCTGTGCTTTTATCTTTAGGTTTTTTTAAGTTGGTAACAGGGCCTCTTACATGGCCTCTTAAACTTTATTCTTTATAGATCTCTATTGTTTCTAGAAGTTTTAGTCTGGAAAAAGGAGGACACTTGTTCTGTCAGAAGAGGGGTATTAACATGGGTAATGTTTTGAAAATAGGGACAGTAAGAAAAATCAAGATGTACTGTATGTCACAATATAAAGCATTTTATTACACAAATGTTATGCAGAAAAAGAATGGAAGCAGAAAGTCTACAGTGCCCTCTCTGGGCAGCAAGGGTAACTACAACTACGTTCTGAACTTAATAAAAATAAATATTTTACAACGCCTTCAACAGAATTCTTTGATGAAAAAATGTTTGCACATGAAAAACACTATCTTGTTTTCTTCTCTTCGCTTTAGCAACACATTTAACATCTAAGTAGTACTACATTCATTACATACAATTACTCCCAATACAAATATAATGTAACTCAGCTAATAGATCATTTATGACAATATGTATATATAGATGTTAATGAACAGTGTACGCAGATTATAGCTTTTAAAAACTCCAAGGTGGTGATAGATAACTTTGAAAGACAATTAGGCAGAAAAAAAAAATAATCTGGCCCGTACGGGGATCGAACCCGCGACCTTGGCGTTATTAGCACCACGCTCTAACCAACTGAGCTAACCGGCCAGCTGATATGCACAGAATTGTGTGTACAGAGCCTGCTGTGTATAGACTGTGCAGCTTGACTGATACCAAATGCTTCAATACTAGTGAACACAGAAGAAACAGTTTTCATAGGTTATTAAATCCCTCCTGAAAACAACCATGGGGATGTAAATATGTACTACAGATTTGCAGGATGTGCTATTGTTAAGCAATAAAATATATTTTTTTTATTTTGCTGTTTTTTCTGGCTTTTTCTATGTCTTTTTCATCCAAGGTAAAATAACTTACCAAACAGACGTTATAACAGGTTATATTGTATTTAGTTTAGTTGCAGCACATTGGAAAAAAAATTGTAATTTCCCTAAGTACCTTCACCTATTTTTACCCACTTGCCCTCCAGAAGATTTACCCCCCTTCCTGATCAGGCCATTTTTTGCGATACGGCGCTGCGTTACTTTAACTGACAATTGCACGGTCATGCAATGCTGTACATAAAAGACATTTGATATCATTTTTTTCTGCACAAATAGAGCTTTCTATGATCTGATCTGATCACCTTATTTTTTGCGGAATAAACAAAAAAAGACTGAAAATTTTGTAAAAAAAACCCAATATTTTTGACTTTTTGCTATAAAATCTATCCGATAAAAAAATAAAATTTCATCATAAATTTAGGTGAAAATGTATTCTGCTACGTCTTTGCTAAAAAAAAAACCCAATAAGTGTATATTAATTTGTTTACGTGAAAGTTATAACGTCTACAAATGGCGGTATATATACGGGAATATATATTTATACTAGTAATGTCAGTGATCAAGTGATCAGCGACTTATAGCGGGATTACAGCTGGCAATCCAACCCTAGGGGGAATTGATTAACTGCCAATTACATCCCCAGTGACACTAAAACAGTGATCAGTGATAATAAAAAGCACCAACACTGTACTAATGACACTGAGCAGGAAGTGATTAACATCTGGGGCGATCAAAGGGTTAACTGTGTGTTAGGGAGTGATTTTATTGTGTACTGTGTTGTGTTTTACTAAGCAGAGCTGCTGCTTTCTATCTTTCTGCTGTGCAGAGAGATAGAAAGCAGCACGTCCATGCTGACAGGAGAGAGATCTGTGTTGTCCCAGCTTTGTCAACGGTCACCAAGTCTCGGCCAAAAATCACCGGACAGGACCCGGTGACTGACATCCTCAGGAGCCAATAGCAGCACGTATATTTACGTGATTTTGCCCAACGCAGCCGCCCTGTAGCAGTACACCTGCTATAGGGCGGCGGGTAAGCGGTTACAGTGGTTGTAAACCTCAGATATGAAATCTAAGCAAAGCATATCACTCTATAGTGCGTACTTGTCTCAATCCAGGGCACTAAGTGTTAATTCTGTCTGCTGCTTCATTCATATGCTATTAGCATAAGTCACTTCTGAAAAGTTTTTCTGACATCAAGAGAAAAATGGTGACAGGGGAGGGACCTCCAGCACACAGCCTAGGATAGACAGCCTCAGCTCTGTTGCTGTGTGTTGTGTGAAGGGGTGTGTGTCTCTTCCAGTTCCGGGACAAGGGGTGGGCAGAAGGGGCACCTGCCCTGAGCGTGTCTTAATTATGTAGAGGGAGGAGGGCACACTAGGAGATTGCTGCACAGCACCTTCCACATCCCCTCCAAATGGTGCCTTGCCCAGGTGAGGGAGGTGACACCTACCGCACGGAGTGACACCGGACATGCTCCATGAAAAGGTAAGTTGTAAAGCAAGTCGACGATCCCCACAGGATGGATCCGATCCATCCTTCGGGGATTGTGGGCTTTCTTTACAACTTACCTTTTCGTGGAGCGGGTCCGGTGTCATCCCGTATAGGTTGCATGCCGACAATCCCCGCAGGATGAATCGGATCTGCGGATTGGGGAGCATAATGGATCAGACTCTGATCCATTATGCTCAATCCACAGATCAGAACCATTCTGTGGGGATCGTTAGCATGCAACCTATACAGGGTGACACCCCACCCGCTCCACGAAAAGGTAAGTTGTAAAGGAAGGCGACAATCCCTGCAGGATGGATCGGATCTGCGGATTTGGGAGCATAATGGATCGGAGTCCGATCCATGATGCTCAATCCGCAGATCCGATCCATTCTGCGGGGATCGCTGGAGGGGGTGTCACCAAGTGTTACCGCACCGGGTGACACCAACCCTAGGGATGCCCCTGGATCTACCATCCTGCTTACAGGTCAGTCTGTATCTTACACTCCACCCCCCTGTAATACCAACCCCTTGTGGCTCCCCGGCTTTCCTCACACTAATCTCAGGGTATTTCTTCCTTCACCTCTGTTAGCCCATATATTTCTGCAGGACAGAATGTGCACTGCTATTAGGTTCTTCAGTTCTCTGTGTGTGCCACAACCACTGCATACTTTTGAGCTTGGCAATGTACACACTGTTTTTAGCCCACCCATCCACCACTCCTCCGGGGGGGTATTTGACATCTGGGCACCGGATGACCTTGTCCCGCCAGTGGTCCCTTCCCTCCAATCAGCTCTCAGCTCTCCTCACTGAGCTCTGCATGGTGTGACTTTAGCTCCCCGCCCTTTTTTTCTGAAAGCTCAGACAAGCTTTATAAATTCTTGACTTTGAACAGATGTAGATGTAGCACTACTCCTTTAGGAGTCACTGAGGTTTTTTTTTTTTATGGGGGGGGGGGGTCTCCTTATAGTCCTGCACAGCCAGGCAGCATTCGCACACTGGACACAGTAAACAGTCCTTGAGCTTGTTTTTGTAGTTTTATTAAGGGGTATTGAACTTGGATGGGGTTGAGGGGTCTATGGGATGCCCAAGGAACTGTGAACATGAGGACAATTTCCTTAGCAACTATGTACAGAGGTGGATAAGTGAATGAAAGTCTCTCCTTTGAAGAGCTCTTCTGTTGTACCTCCGCAGACCCCAGATGAATTCTCCTCCTCACCCAGCTGCCTGAGGGAATCCCTGAGCAAGGGGACCCAGAAACTGCCACAGTAGTAAAGCAGCCCCAGATGAGGAATAGTTGGGTTAGCTGCCTGACTGCCCTCTCCCCTTATCCGGCCAGGGGGTGCAGGATTACTCACTCCCCTGTAAGCTTGTGGGTTGGTGGCTGCATTCAGGCCTTACGCTGGGCTGGCTCCTTCCCTGCTTCCCA
Organism: Staurois parvus; assembly: GCF_062004578.1. Taxonomy (NCBI): domain Eukaryota; kingdom Metazoa; phylum Chordata; class Amphibia; order Anura; family Ranidae; genus Staurois; species Staurois parvus. The sequence goes on along the minus strand of NW_028318190.1, from coordinate 4,918,261 downwards.
GGTTGTCCTCTCTCAGGGGACCGAGAGATCCTCCTTCCCAGCTCCTGCATGCAGGTAGGCCCCTCCCTGGGCCCCCTCCCAGGCTCCACACTGCAGCCTTCTCATATAATCTTCTACCTGACATACACTGACTATCACGTACCTGGTGACAGAGGCCAATGGAGAGAGGGCTTCCCTTTTGGCTAAGTTCCACACTCCCCTGAAGGTGGGACAGCAGGAGTCAGGCTGGTGCGACTATAGGTTTCGGACTAACAAACGGACTCTGGTCTGCAGAAGTCGTGGAAGTAGTAAGGAAGTATCCTTCCTGTAGATCTTTAACTGCTTCATCTGTTGGCATAGGGCCTCTAGTGCAGAAGCACCTCTCTCGGCCTCAGACATATTGGCTGGTTGATACTATCATGTACCTGGTGACAGAGGCCAATGGAGAAAAGGCTTCCCTTGCAGCTAAATTCCAGACTGCCCTGAAGGTGGGACAGCAGGAGTCAGGCCCAGAGTAGCACAGGTCGCCTGTGGGAGTGACTGTTTGGTGGTCCACCCAGGAGCACAGCTGATGTGCTGAGATGGGGTCTGCAGGCAGGAAGTGCCTGTGCGAGGTATGCAGGTCTTCCAGAGAACAGAGGATCACATGGGGTCTGCAGGCAGGGAGTGCCTGTGCGAGGTATGCAGGTCTTCCAGAGAACAGAGGATCACAGGATAACCAGTTCGAGCCAAGGTCGGATGCCAGGTGGGGATCGGAGCAGACGTAGTCAAAAGGGATAGCCGAGGTCATGCACAGAGAGCACGAGAGAAGATCCGTCAGAAAAGCTGGGATTAGGTCGAGGTTAAACAGAGCAGACAGGTCCAGGAGCAAGCCGAGTTGTTAACAGGAAATCACAAGTCAGGATAGCAAGGGAACGAAGGTACTAGGGAGCCAGAGATCAACAAGCACCTGAGAGTAGTGCAGGGCATCCTTATAAAGGCCGTTTGGCGCCAAATTTGAGCCGATGTGAACTTCTGTGGCCATGCAAGGTACTGGCAGGGGTGGCAGGTCTCCTAACACCTCTGCCGAGGACAGAGCCCTGACACTGACTCTGCTCCCAGTGTGATTCTTAAAGGTTACCTTGGTCACCATGCCCAGCCTCCTGCCAAGTAATTAGCCAAGATCCCTCAAGTGTGCAGATCCAAGCTTCCTCCCCTCCCCCATCCCTCCTCCAGAATGCTCTCCAGTGGCTCTGACCTTCGGAACCTCCCTAGGCTGTCCTGAGGTGAACTCCCGCCTCACTCACAGGCTGACTCATCCCATGCTGCTACTCATCCTCTATCTAAAAAACCTATCTAGCTATCTTGGAGGGAGTTACATAGAAACGAGAAGCTCAGGAGGAGGTCTTCTGAATTTGTCTTACCGAAAACGTCAACAATGTCAATGGCTCTCCTTCTGTTATCCTTGGTCTGGCAAAACATATAAATCCCACTTGATCCTTGAGAACAATGGAAGGAGATCACCCAGCCTGTTCCAAGTGTAGCACCCTCTAGTGTGCTACTAGCATAATGTAGTGAATTATAGGTAAAATCATTGTGTATGGCTCATGGTAATTGTTTGTGATTGAGGTCGGGTTATTTCAGGTCAGCTGGATGACTCAACAAGTTGTGGCTATATCGCCTCCTCCTGACTCTGGAGGACCATGGAACCTTCCAGAGGTAAGCAGGAAGGGGTGAAGACCTAATATGCATGTTCATGGAGTCCGACCAATCCCAGGTTTGGAGGTCCTGGTAGAATGGTGAACAGGCCCATAAATATGAGAGAGTCGGTCTGACAAGAGAGTCAGGGGGAAGATTGAGTGATGAGGAGACTGTCGGGGTCCCTAGGTCTAGGGGGGAGGGCAACCTATAGGCTGGGCTCACTCTGGCTCAGGAGGTTACATTTAGCAGTGAGACATGAATGGGATCGAGACCTAGAGCAGCAGGAAGCAAAGAGGACAGTGTGAGTACAGCAGCACTTTCTGGGATCCACAAGGGGAAAGACTGCCACACGTGCTGGGCTCAATCCTTTATCCTTGTCCCAAGAGATCTTCTGAGAAACCAGGAGGGCTGGTAATGCTTGCAGGCTGTGGAGCTGGCAGCAGTTCTATAGGTGGAGAGAAGATGTCTCTGCATGTAGCGAGAGTTTTAAGAAGTAAAGCTGCTTTTTGTGGTGCTGCTAGTTCCTTGCCCGTAAAGGGCAACTGCTACCGATCCACAACGTAGAGGGAGGCTTGCACAGTGGCCCTCATGAGGGTAGCGCTACACAAGGTTCCTCATAACTTCGTTCCCTTTTGCTGAGGTTAGTTACAGAGTATTGAGAAAATGTTTCATTTGAAGGAAAGGTAAATGTGATAATGTTTACATAGAAAGGCAGGACCTACTACTTATAAGTACCTATAATCAGATAAAGACATATGAGGCAGGGATCCTCCAGAAAAGACCTTTGGCCTTTGTACATGCATATAGATGCCCAGACCAGGGGCGGACTGACAACTCATGGGGCCCCCGGGCAATAGGGGATCATGGGGCCCCTGTGTCCTTGCCCAAGCTCAAAAAAGCCTATGAAAAAGGTACCAGGGGCATCTCATGGGGCCCCCTACTTACCCTTGGCCCTCGGGCAGTGCCCGAGTTTCCAAATGGTCAGTCCGCCCCTGGCCCAGACACAGCTGTCATCTTCTCACCACATGTCAAAATGCTTTTCCAACTAATCACAACATGATAATGATCTGATACAGTGCTTTGTTTGGTGCCATGTACAATCAGACCTTCTACTTGGCTCTGTTCAATAACAGTATTAGACACTACTTTGCGGCTATTTAGAAAGCATTGGTGATAGAGGGTCAGGGCCAAAGTCTAGCAGCTAACCTATACATTCTTTGTAATATCTAATCCTGCTGAAAATGATAAGCATAAAGCAAATTGTTGTTTTATTTGTTTAATGCAGAACTGCAGATAATAAGATGAAAATGAACAGCCTACTAAACAGAATAATAAAAACAACTTTTGGTGCAATATTCAGTTTCAATCCAGAGAATTCCCCTGGTCCTCAGTTTGATGGCCAGCATCATTCAAGAAGAAAAAAGAAAGAAAGAAAGAAAGAAAGAAAAAGAAAGAAAGAAAGAAAGAAAGAAAGAAAGAAAGAAAAAGAAAGAAAGATATCCATTATAATTTACCACCAAATGAAAGCCCAATTGGTCCTAAAAAAACAAGGTGTAATCCACCTGGATATACAAAGTAGCTGTGATCATATGTAGAGTTTTACTAACACATGTCAAAATTGCAAAATTGGGTCATGGTTTGTTTTACCCTCGGTCATGTAGTGGTTGAACACATATACAGTGCCTTGAAAAGGTATTCATACTCCTTGAAATGTTCCACATTTTGTCATGATCCAACCAAAAATGTAAATGTATTTTATTGCGATTTTATGTGATAGACCAACACAAAGTGGCACGTAATTGTGAAGTGGAAAGAAATTGATAATGATAAATGGTTTTCAAAATTTTTTACAAATAAATATGTGAAAAGTGTGACATGCATTTGTATTCAGCCCCCCTGAGTAAAGACTTTGTAGAACTACCTTTTGCTGCAATTTCAGCTGCACGTCTTTTTTTCAGCTCTGCACATCTAGAGAGTGACATTTTTGTCCATTCTTTGCAAAATAGCTTAGACTCTGTCAGATTGGATGGAGAGCATCTGTGAACAGCAATTTTCAAGTCTTGCCACAGATTCTCAATTGGATTTAAGTCTGGACTTTAACTGGACCATTCTAACACATGAATATGCTTTGATCTAAACCATTCCACTGTAGCTCTGGCTGTATGTTTAGGGTCATTGTCCTGCTGGAAGGTGAACCTCCACCCCAGTCTCAAGTCTTTTGCAGACTCTAACAGGTTTTCTTCTAAGATTGCCCTGTATTTGGCTCCATCCATCTTCCCATCAGCTCTGCCCAACTTCCCTGTCCCTGCTGAAGAAAAGTATCCCCACAACATGATTCTGCCACCACCATGTCTCACAGTGGGAATGGTGTGTTCAGGGTGATGTGCAGTGTTAGTTTTCCACCACAAATAGCATTTTGCTTTTAGGCCAAAAAGTTCAATTTTGGCGTCATCTGACCAGAGCACCTTCTTCCACATGTTTGCTGTGTCCCCCACATAGCTTCTTGCAAACTGCAAACTGGACTTCTTATGACTTTCTTTCAACAATGGCTTTCTTCTTCCCACTCTTCCATAAATGCCAGATTTTTAGAGTGCACGACTAATAGTTGTCCTATGGACAGATTCTCCCACCTGAGCTGTGGATCTCTGCAGCTCCTCCAGAGTTACCATGGGCCTCTTGGCTGCTTCTCTGATTAATGCTGTCTTTATCTGGCCTGTTAGTTTAGGTGGACGGCCATGTCTTGGTAGATTTGCAGTTGTGCCATATTCTTTCCATTTTCTGATGATGGATTGAACAGTGCTCCATGAGATGTTCAAAGCTTGGGATATTTTTTATAACTTAACCCTGCTTAAAACTTCTCCACAACTTTATCCCTGACCTGTCTGATTTATTCCTTGGCCTTCATGATGCTGTTTGTTCACTAATGTTCTCTAACAAACCTCTGAGGGCTTCACAGCTGAACACAGAACAGATGTATTTATACTGAGAATAAATTACACACAGGTGGACTCCATTTTCTAATTAGGTGACTTGTGAAGGCAATTGGTTCCACTAGATTTTAGTTAGGGGTATCAGAGTAAACTGGGCTGAATACAAATGTACACCACACATTTCAGATATTTATTTGTAAAAATTTTGAAAACCATTTAGCATTCTCCTTCCACTTCACATTTATGTGCCACTTTGTGTTGGTCTATCACATAAAATCCCAATAAATGCATTTACGTTTTTGGTTGTAACATGGCAAAATGTGGAAAATTTCAAGGGGTATGAATACTTTTTCAAGGCACTGTAGTATCCTGACTAACAGTAATTAGCAGAACTCAACTGCATTTACTAGTAACAGTATATAAAGGCAGTTCTAACTTGCTATAACAGTCCCAGTTTTATCCCACTGGTCAGTGATTGATGTAAAGAAAAATGTTGGCCGATAAAGTTGGGGCCCTTGCAGAAAGCACAACAGTTCCCAACAGACAGTAGATTAAGTTGCATGATGCTAGTCTCTTACCGGTCCCAGGACATCCTCCTCTGGGTCTCTGGACATGTACTCTGAATCAGTAAAATTCAAGTTCAATTCAGTCAGGGATAGAAGTTGCAGTGATCTCTCACTTTCAATCCTGTTGAGGCAGTCCTTCTTTTCCTTCCTTACAAGTCATGGTAGTGCTCTCTAGGAAGATGCAGTACAAAGATCAGGTGGCATGATAACTGTAACTTAATTTTTCTTAGGGTTGACTGAGCGGGTATCGTCTGCACCTTCTGCCTGACATCTTCAAGCTCTCACCTTCGATTATTGCTGAATACCTGATTTGGCGGCTCTGCCTCTGCCAGCTGCCAAGCTAGAAGTCCATGGCTGGAAGAGGGTGCACATTTCCAGACTGAGCTGTAAGGGTCACTTCTTTCTGATTATTTCAAGCGCCGTCTCTGCCCGCCTCCCAGCAGCAGTCTGTGGCTGAGAACAAGTGCACGGTGCTTTTTTTGGCTGTACCCTGCCTCCTTGTGATCTAGCCAATCCCTACTGTGCCTGATCTGGCAGGCCGACCCATACTCCACCCTCTGATGTGGACACACATGCAGCACTGTGCTACTTTGAAAGTGGCAAATTGGAGGAGACACATACTAGAGGTTGCAAAATTGGTAAATCCACTGCACAACTTGACAATGGCATATGAACCTCCGTTTCATGTTGAGTCTCTGATTGAAAAAGACTGCCACTCCTCTGAAAAGCATTCCACACACAAATTGCTTTTCAGAGGCATTTGACAGGAGGTGAGGAGGCGATATGTTGCCTCCTCACCACCTGTTTTAACTCTCTAAATGGGGGGTTGGCAACCCATTGATCATGGCCAGGTGATGGGTTTATCGTTGATCCTGCTTTGCCAACCCCTAGACTGCTCCTTCCACATTGTATAGTGGTGCAGGGAAGGAATTACCTTGTATGCTGATCCCAGCTGTTTTTTTTCTCACATCCATCCCAGGCGCTACTGTGTGACATCACATTGCATGGATGAGCGAGGAGGGCCGGCCAGGATCAGAGCACCAGGAGAAAGAAGACTCATGTGTCTCTGGAGATTCCCTACTCTGCATATGAGGAAAGTTTCTGCTCTCCTGTGTGCCCCTGTACACATATCACAGCGCTACTGACTGACTTCCTCTGCCCTAATTGACACCATCCTCTGCCTTACTAACTGTCACCATCCTCTGCCTTACTAACTGTCACCATCCTCTGCCTTACTAACTGTCATCATCTATTACCTTACTAACTGTCACCATCCTCTGTCTTACTAACTGTCATCATCTATTACCTTACTAACTGTCACCATCCTCTGCCTTACTAACTGTCATCATCTATTACCTTACTAACTGTCACCATCCTCTGCCTTACTAACTGTCATCATCTATTACCTTACTAACTGTCACCATCCTCTGCCTTACTAACTGTCACATCTACTGCCTTACTAACTGTCACCATCCTCTGCCTTACTGTCACCATCCACTGCACTGCTAGCTGACACCATCCTCGGCCTTACTAACTATCACCATCAACTGCCTTACTAACTGTCACCATCCTCTGCTTAACTAACTGTCACCATCCTCTGCCTTATTAACTGTCACCATCTACTGCCTTACTAACTGTCACCATCCTCTGCCTTACTGTCACCATCCACTGCACTGCTAGCTGACACCATCCTCGGCCTTACTAACTATCACCATCAACTGCCTTACTAACTGTCACCATCTATTGCTTTACTAACTGTCACCATCCTCTGCCTTACTAAATGTCACTATCCTCTGCCTTATTAATTGTCACCATCTATTGCCTTACTGTCACCATCCAATGCCTTACTAACTGTCACCATCTTCTGCCTTATTAACTGTCACCATCTATTGCCTTACTAACTGTCACCATCCTCTACCTTACTGTCACCATACTCTGCCCTACTAACTGACACCATCCTCTGCCTTACTAACTGTCACCATCCACTGCCTTACTAACTGTCACCATCCTCTGCCTTACTAACTGTCACCATCCACTGCCTTAGTAACTGTCACCATTCTCTGCCTTACAAACTGTCAACATCTACTGCTTTAAGCAGGCCATAGACATGGGGGCAATCTTTTTTTTAAAAAAAAGTCATAAACCGGTCGTTCAGACGGCTGACGTTGCCACTAATTAAAAAAAAAAGTCGGTGGGTTTTAGTCCCATCTACGGCCATCAATTAATATAATAGTGGTGTCCCTGCATAGAGACCCGCTATTATATTGGACAGAAGAAATAGATTATGCAGAAGAAGAAGAAGAGAAACAACAATGTATCTATTTGTACTTGAATAGAAACGTCTGTATCCGAAATGCATACAAATAGATTCAATGTTGCAACTTTTTTTCTTCTCCGTCTTCTTCTGCAAAATCTATTTCATCTTCTCCTCTTCTATTCCTCTTCTTTATTATTCTATTTCTTCTTCTCCTGCAAAATCTATTTCTTCTATTTCTTCTTTTTCTTCATAGTCAATTTATTGTCAAATCAGCCAGAAGAACAGCCGATTTGACCATAAATTACCGCGAAAATCGGCCGATCTAACAAATCGTCCCAGGGTTTTCCAGCTTGGACGATTTTCAAATTCTCTTAAAATTAAGAAAAACTGACATTTTTCCCCACTAACGGTACGAATATCGGCCGATAATTTGGCAAGAAAATCGGAAATCTATGGCAGCCTTTACTAAATGTCACCATCCACTGCCTTGCTAGCTGTCACCATCCACTGCACTACTAACTGACACCATCCTCTGCTTTACTAACTGTCACCATCCACTGCACTTCTAACTGTCACCATCCGCTGTCTTACTAACTGTCACCATCCACTGCACTACTGACACCATCCTCTTCCTTACTAACTCTCTCCATCCTCTGCCTTACTAACTGACACCATCCACTGCCTTACTAACTGTCTCCATCCACTTCCCTACTAAATGACACCATCCACAGCCCTACTAACTGTCACCATCCACTTTCTTACTAACTGTCATCATCCTCTGCCCTACGTACTGTCACCATCCACTGCACAACTGACTGACACCATCCTCTGCCTTACTAACTATCACCATCCTCTGCCTTACTAACTGTCACCATTCACTGCCCTACTAACTGTCACCATTCACTGCGCTACTAACTGTCACAATCAACTGCACTACTAACTGTCACCATCTGCTGCCTTACTAACTGTCATCATCCTCTGCCTTACTAACTGTCACCATCCTCTGCCTTACCAACTGTCACCATCCTCTGCTTTACTAATTGTCACCATCCTCTGCCTTACTAACTGTCACCATCCACTTCCTTAATGTCAACATCCACTGCCTTTTCTGTCACCATCCTCTGTCCTGTCACCATCCACAGACCTACTAACTGTCAACATCCACTTTCTTACTAACTGTCATCATCCTCTGCCCTACGTACTGTCACCATCCACTGCACAACTGACTGACACCATCCTCTGCCTTACTAACTGTCACCATCCTCTGCCTTACTAACTGTCACCATTCACTGCCCTACTAAACTGTCACCATTCACTGCCCTACTAACTGTCACAATAAACTGCACTACTAACTGTCACCATCTGCTGCCTTACTAACTGTCATCATCCTCTACCTTACTGTCACCATACTCTGCCCTACTAACTGACACCATCCTCTGCCTTACTAACTGTCACCATCCACTGCCTTACCAACTGTCACCATCCTCTGCCTTACCAACTGTCACCATCCTCTGCCTTACCAACTGTCACCATCCTCTGCCTTACTAACTGTTACCATCCACTTCCTTAATGTCAACATCCACTGCCTTTTCTGTCACCATCCTCTGTCCTGTCACCATCCACAGACCTACTAACTGTCAACATCCACTGCCTTAATAACCGACAATCGACTGCACTACTAACTGACACCATCCGCTGCCTTACTAGCTGTCACCATCCTCTGCCTTACCAACTGTCACCATCCTCTGCCTTACCAACTGTAACCATCCTCTGCCTTACCAACTGTCACCATTCTCTGACTTACTGTCACCATCCTCTGCCTTACCAACTGTCACCATCCTCTGCCTTACTAATGCAGGTCATAGATGGGTCGAAAACCGTCCGTTTTTAAAAAAGAAAAAGAAAAATCGGTCGTTCAATAGGCCAACGTTACCACCAACGGTAAAAAAAAATCGTTCTGATTTTCATCCCATCTACGGCCGGCATTTTATTACTTCTGTCCCTGCAGAGAGCTCTGCTATTATATTTGACATTAAAAATTACAGCGGTTGCAACATTGTATCTATTTGTATCCATTTCGGATACAGATGGTTTTATTCGGATACAAATAGATACAATTCATGACCTTTTCATGTCAAATATAATAGCGGACTGGAATTCTTATTCTTCTTCCTCTTTTTTTTCTTCTTCTTCTTCTTTTTTTCTTCTTCTTTTTCTTGCAAGTCACTGCTCATGCGCAGATTTTTTATCGGTAAAAAGATCGGCCGATTTGCCCATCATTGCCGCGAAAATTGGCCAATCGGCAAAATCGGCCGATTTGTTTCCAACTTTACCGATAAAAAAAATGTGCCAAAATCCAGAAAAACAGCCGATCAATTAACCCATTAACGGTGAGAAAATCGTCCGATTATTTTTTCGGCTGAAAAATCATCCAATTTTCGACCCATCTATGGCCTGCATAATTGTCACCATCCTCTGCCTTACTAATTGTCAAGATCTTTCTAACTGTCACCATCCACTTCCTTACTGTCAACATCCACTGCCTTTTCTATCACCATCCTCTGCCCTGTCACCATCCACAGCCCTATTAACTTTCACCAACAACTGACCTACTAACTGTCATCATCCATTGCCTTATTAGCCAACAATCGACTGCACTACTAACTGACACCATCCACTTCCTTACTAGCTGTCACCATCCTCTGCCTTACTAACTGTCACCATCCACTTCCTCACTAACTGTCAACATCCACTGCCTTACTATCACCATCCTCTTCCCTGTCGCCATCCACAGCCCTACTAACTTTCACCATCCACAGACCTACTAACTGTCATCATCCACTGCCTTACTAACCAATGCCATCCACTGCCCTACTAACCATCAGCACCCTTTGCATCCTCACGACTGACACCATTTACTGTTCTACTGACCCCCATAATCTGCCCTACAAACTGTTGACTCCTGTACTCTGCCCTTCCTATTACTGACATCTATACCTGATTTTGTGCCACCCTATAGCAGAAGTACTACTACAGGGTGACATAGGTGTAGAAAATCACGTATATATACGTGATTTTGCAGTTCCGGGTAGGGAGCACATGCACCTATAATGCTATTAAGATGGCCCTGACAGAAAGCATGAGTAAGCAACACAGAGTGCAGGGGTCAGAAGTAAGTAGCACAGAGGTCAGTTGTATGTAACACGCAGTATAATAGTCAGTAATATGCTAGGCTTTTTTTCTTAGAGAATAGGTGCAGGAACTCCCCCTTTCTGAGTCACCCCTTGTCTTCGCCTCTACCAACCTCTGATCTTCATTCCTTGGTTCCGCCATCTACCCACCTCCCAGTACTGTTCCGTTGAAAGTATACAGAACCAAGTATCATTTTGTGGTGCTAAATAAAATTGTATTGAATTTGTTAATGATAACAAGAAAAGTAGTAAAGTAGATCCCCAGCAGCAAAAATAGACCCCCAGCAACAATAGATTCCCCCAGCAACAATGGTCCAACCACAACAAAATACCCCCCTCGTCCAGCAACAACAGACCCCCAACAGCAACAACAAATCTCCCTGCAGCCAGTATCAATGGACCCTACAGCAGCAAGCAACAATAGACTGCTCCCTCAACAGTATATCCCTCCCAGCAACAAAATGACCCCTCAGAAAAAAAGACCCATGCCCAGCAATAATAGATCTCATAGCAGCAACGACAGACCTCCCCAGCAACAATAGACTCCCCTGCAGAAATAGATCCCCTCCAGCAACAATAGATCCCCCTGCAACCAGCATCAATAGACCCTGCCTCACACTCCAGCACACCTTGCCATTACATACATTCATTGCTGGAGGTGCTCCCCCGCGTTTCCGCTGATAAAAAGCCCTGGTAATATGTAACAGACAGTGTAGAGGTCAGTAGCATCTAACAAACAGTGCAGGGGTCAGAAGTAACTAACTTATATCTCATCTCCCCTCCACAAGCAAAACTAACCCATTTCCAGTGCAACTATTTACCCTTTAAAATAAAGTCACTTACAGCACAAATTCCCCTCTCCCTCTCTAAACTTCATTTACAGGACCGCAACTGCAAAGGTGCTCAGAGGAGAGAGGAAAATTCTCTATGGCACAGGTGTCAAAGTGGCGGCCCTCCAGCTGCTGCCAAACTACAAGTCCCATGAGGCATTGCAAGATTGACAGTTACAAGCATGACTCCCAAAGGCAGCGGTATGATGGGTCTTGTAGTTTCGCAACAGCTGGAGGGCAGCCAGTTTGACACCCCTGATCTATGGTCTCCCCTCGGCTGTGTCATATGGCACTTTAGATCTGAGGAGGAGCCTAGGAATTCCCTAGTGCCATTCTTATCTGAGGTCTGAGAGGGAGGTCAAATGCTAGAGGATGGCACGATAGGGTAACAATCTACCAGGGGCGGACTGACAACTCATGGGGCCCCCGGGTAATAGGTGATCATGGGGCCCCTGTGTCCTTGCCCACACTCAAAAAAGCCTACAAAAAAGGTACCAGGGGCATTTCATGGGGCCCCCTACTGACCCCGGGCGCTCGGTCAGTGCCCGAGTGCTCGAATGGTCAGTCCGCCCCTGCAATCTACCCATCACATGTCTGTAATCAACAGGTAGATCACAACTGACTTGTTGCCGACCCTCAGCTTAACGTCATATCTCCCTTCATATTGCCGACATGTAACCACATATCTGAATGTCCCAGAGCAATTGAAAATTCCTTCCAGTTTTTTCACATAGCAAACATACTTCTACCTTACAATCCATGACATGCCAAAATAGCCAGTAACCATTCCTCCAAATTCTTTCATTGTGTTTCTTGGGAAACACGACTGTATGTTACAAATCTCCAAAATGAAAGAGCATAACTACTATGGGAGGGCAGCACATGCATCCATGATGTGATAATGAATTACATGGCACAGCTCTTGCATAAGCCAAAGACAGCCTGTTAAGGCCCCTTTCACGCTGACAGTCTGATCAGTCCGCCTGTCAGTTTTTTAGGTGGACCTGATAGACCTCTATGGACCGGTGGGTGTCAGTGGAATAGTGTCTGCTGACACCCGCAGGCATCCGATCCTATCCTGCACACCAAAAACAGACGGATGGGCCATCTGTCTGGCAGATCAGATGACAGTTGGGTGGAAACTAGGATTGTCACCTCATCCCTTTAAAACCGAACAGATATTAATTGGACAGGTTTTGTGGCTGATTAACCACTCGCCTACTGGGCACTTCTACCCCCTTCCTGCCCAGGCCAATTTTCAGCTTTCAGCACTGTCGCACTTTGAACAATTGCGCAGTCATGAAACATTGTACTCATATGAAATTTTTATAATTTTTTTCACACAAATAGAGTTTTCTTTTGATGGTATTTAATTGCTACTGGGTGTTTTATTTTTTGCGCTATAAACAAAACAAAAAAGAAAAAGTTTTTCTTTGTTTCTATTATAAAATTTTGCAAACAGGTAATTTTTCTCCTGCACTGATGTGCGTTGATGAGGCTGCACTGATAGGCAGCACTGACGGGCACTGATAGGCAGCACTGATGGGCACTGATAGGCAACACTGATGGGCACTGATGAGGTGGCACGGATAGGCAGCACTGATGCGCACTGATAGGAGGCACTAATAGGCGGCATTGATAGGCAGCACTGATGAGCTGACATTGATGATGTTGCGCTGATGATGTTGCACTGATAGGCGGCACTGATGGGCGGCACTGATGGATGGCACTGATGAGTGGCTCTGATGGGTGACACTGATGGGCGGCACTGATAGGCAGCACTGATGGGTGGCACTGCTGGGCAGCACTGCTGGGTGGCACTGATTGGCACAGGTGGGTGGCACTGCAGGGCACAGGTGGGTGGCACTGATGCGCACAGGTGGGTGTCACTGCGAGGCTTAGGTGGGCGGCACTGATGGGTACAGGTGGGCGGAACTGATGGGCACAGGTGGGTGGCACAGGTGGGCTGCACTGCTGGGCACTGATCATCAGTGGCCTGATGATCAGTGCCGATCCCTTCGCTGACAATTGCCAGTTCTCGGCAGTACTTTCTTCATGCTATGCCAGAATGAGGAAAGTGAAGCCGATAACCGGCAACTGTATTTATCCGGTGATCTGCTGTGTCATTGGACGCAGCTGTTCACGTGGTAAAAAGGCCACCGTGATTGGTCGTTTACCGTATGACGTGATCAGCTGTGTCCGTAGGACACAGCGAACACCGATGGCCCCAGGTGTGCACCACTGGGAGCATGTTCTGAAATGACGTCCATGGACGACGTGCCAGAACCATACAACCGCGCTGTAGCCGTCTTTCGGCTATAGCGCCATTGGGAACTGGTTAAGGTGGTCATTAAACTCGCTTAGAGCCTTATCTGCATTAAATTAGCTCCAGAACTTATGTAATTAATATGTGTTTAGTTTTTATGGGATGAGGTGGCAACTCTAGTGGAAACAGACAAGCAGTCCGTTTGCATCCGACCGCCCCATTGAAGTCAACAGACTGTGTCTGTGTCTGCTCTGCAGCAGTGGAACAGACATAGACCTGTCACCTGCATGCTCATCAGGGATCAGCGGAGGGATCAGGCAGATCCACTGATGGGTCCACCCTGTCTGAAAGGGGTCAAAGTCATGCACACAAATATAAAGAAATAGATATATAAATAATTTAAAAAAGCAAATGATAGTAATTACTGTGGTGACCCAGCAGTGAAATAAGGTCAATGAACATGACAAATAGTTGATTAAACTAGATGGAATGAGACGCTTCTGAGCTAAGCGTATGAAAATCAGGTGCCTAGTTATCCTTGAGTGCTTTATTAGTACAAATAATAGTATTCTATTGCTTCACACAAACTTCATGTTTTATCAGGTAGTGGCTCTGAAAGGTGACTCTGGCTCAAATGAGCGCACAACACACAATTATAACACTGAAAGAAATAGAAATGTTTGATTTATTTGGTGTTCAAGTCATGAAAGGTAAATTGAAGTCATGAAATAATGGCAGAAACTGCTTCTCTGGGATCCCATGCCAGCCCACAGTAGCCATGACCTCTGCTAAGGATTAGGTGCTCTGACCTCTGTCTGTCTAGGCCAGTCTTTCCCAACCTTTTCAACACAGAGGAACCCTTGATAGAATTATTTTCAGTCTGCTAAAACTTACTATACCTACAGCTCATAATAGATTAGTGTGCTGGTCTGTGGGAAGAATGTTCCTTACACTTGTGATCATTGGGAAGAATTCCCGCATTATAGATAGATAAAAAGATCAATGATGTCAGTGGGAACTTATCAGAGAGGCAGGGCCGGAAGTAGCCTGTCTAGTGTGGGGGTGCAGTAAAAAATGTCAGTGGGGCAGAGGATGGAAGGTCAGCAGGACAGTGTTCAGGGGTTCTGATAGGGTCAGCAGTTTGTAGAGGAGAGTTCAAGGGTCAGTATTAAGCAAGGCAGAGCTCAGGGGTCAAGTGTAAATGACGCAGAGTTCAGGGGTCAGCAGATGACACAGAGCACTGGTTTTGCCTTAAAGTGGGAGGAGCTTGTTGTAAATGTAAAACATAATGTATAGAATACAAGGAGTAACATACAAAACAACATATAGAGTACACCATCAGGTTGAGGCCACCTGTTCACATCCGATTCCCCCTTACATCAAGAATCACCATTAGAATTCCTCCTCCCTCATAGTCCCAAGAGTTGCCCCCACACAACCTCAGGGTTCCCAGAGTAATCCCCCTTACATCAGGGTTAACAGAGTAAGTCCCCTTACATCAGGGTCCCCAGAGTCACCCACCTAACATCAGGGTCCCTGGGGTTCCTCAGCATTACCTCAAGGTCCCCAGAGCCCCCCTTTCCTGCATCACTTACATTAGGATCCCCAGAGTAGCCCCCCACACATCAGGATCCCCAGAGTAATCCCCCTTACACAAGGATCCCCTCTAACATCAGGGTTCCTGGGGTTGCTTAGCCTTACATCAGGGTCCTCAGAACCACCCTAATATTAGGGTCCCTAGAGTCACCCCCCACACATCAGGATCCCCAGAGTAATCCCCCTTACATAAGGATCCCCAGAGTCACTCACCCCTAACAACAGGGTTCCTCGGGTTGCTTAGCCTTACATTAGGGTCCTCAGAACCACCCTAATATTAGGGTCCCTAGAGTCCCCCCCTTAAAATCAAGGTCCCTAGAGTCACCCACCTTGTTTCAGGGTCCCCAGAGAAATCCCTCACATTAGGGTCCTTAGAGAAATCCCCCCCAGAGTGATTCCCCTTACATCAGGGACCCCAGCATCACCTCCCCCCTAACATCAGGGACCCTGGGGTTCCTCAGCCTTACCTCCGGGTCCTCAGAGCCCCCCCCCCAATATTATGGTCCCTAGAGTCACCCCCCCCATCAACAAGGTCCCTAGTGTCACCCCCCTTGTGTCAGTGTCCCCAGAAGAGAAATCCCTCACATTAGGGACCTCAGAGTAATCCCCCCCTGAATCATCCCCCTTACATCAGGGTATCCAGCGTCACCCTCCCACCCAACATCAGGGTCCCTGGGGTTCATCAGCCTTTCCTCAGGGTCCCCAGAGCCACCCTAACATTAGGGTCCCTAGAGTCACCCCATTTTCATCTGAGTCCCTAGAGTCACCCCCTTAAAGGAGAGCCCCCAGAGATTTCCTAATTACATCAGGATCCCAGAGTGCCCCCTTTATATCAGGGCCCCCACCTTCCTTACATCAAGGTCCTAAGAGCCCCTCTTGCATTATAGGCAGCAAGAATGAAAGATTTGTCTAAAGCTGGCCATAGACAGATCAAAATATAGCAGGTTCAGACAGAAATAGCCAAATTTTGATCCATGTGTGGGAAGACCGGCTATGCTGAAGTCGATCTATTGATCGACTTCAGCGTAACCAGTTTGTCTGGTTTTTTTTTTGTAAGATTACTGCCCGCAGGCTATAGCTGCAGGCAATGATTAATGTATTCTGGCGGCTGGGAAAACTCCAGTTGTCAGAAAACAATTTCTCCACGGGAGGGGTTTCTCCATCAACACAAACTATGTTGATGAGGAAATCGAGTGATATTCTTTCCTTCAACCTGGGGTTGAAAGAAAGAAAATTGCATAATGTATGACTTACCTAAAAGTAGTCAAACAATTGCATGGAAGTAAAGGGTTGAATTAAAGTAAACATTCTTTCCTGATAACAGAACCTTCAGCCTCATTTACTGCCCAGCTGATTGTGTACTTCCACCTCCACTCTATATTGACAGGTCCAGCAAGCAGGCATGAGCCATCAGTGTACATTTCAGCTCAGCTTTATTTACTGCTAAGCTGTCAGTGTGCAGCTGGAGTGGAGCTGGGAATACACGATCAGCCTGGCAGTATATCAGGCTGTGTGTGGAGAAAGTTCTGTGATTAATGGCCACTATTCAGTGCTCCTACTCCTTGACCTCTCTGCGGCCTTTGACACAGTCGATCACCCCCTCCTCCTCAAAAAACTACACTCCCTCGGCCTCAGAGATTCTGCTCTCTCCTGGCTCTCATCCTACCTGTCACAACGCTCTTTCAGCGTTACCTATAATGCTACCACCTCCCCCTTACTCCCCCTCTCTGTTGGGGTCCCTCAAGGCTCCGTCCTCGGGCCCCTTCTCTTCTCTATCTACACCTCCTCCCTTGGCCAACTCATACACTTTCACGGCTTTAACTACCACCTATATGCCGACGACACACAAATCTATCTCTCAACCCCCCACCTCACCCCCTCAGTCTCTGCCCGAATCACACACCTACTGAGCGACATATCAGACTGGATGTCACTCCACTCCTTAAACTGAACCTCTCCAAGACCGAGTTTCTTGTCTTCCCCCCAGCCCGGACACCACCCCCCATTGACTTCTCCATCACATCCCACAACGCCACCATCAAACCCGCCCCGCAGGCCAGAGTACTTGGTGTCATTTTGGACTCCAACCTATCCTTCCAGCCCCAAGTCCAATCTTTAACAAGCTCATGCAGACTCCACCTCCGCAACATCGCCAAAATCCGCACGTTCCTAACCCCAGAAACCACTAAACAGCTCATCCACTCCCTCATCATATCACGGCTCGACTACTGCAACTCCCTCCTCACTGGCCTGCCTCGCCGCTGGCTATCCCCGCTTCAGTCGATCCTGAATACGGCTGCCAGACTCATTCACCTTTCCAACCGCTCCATTTCCGCCACCCCCCTCTGCCAATCCCTCCACTGGCTTCCGATTGCGCAACGGATCAAATTCAAAATCCTAACACTGACGTACAAAGCCGTCCACCATACTGCCCCGTACTACATCACTGCCCTAATATCCAAGTACCACCCAGCACGCACACTCCGCTCCTCACAAGACCTGCTTCTCTCTAGTTCCCTGGTCTCCTTCTCCCATGCCCGCCTCCAGGACTTCTCAACGGTGTCACCCATCGTCTGGAACTCCCTGCCCCAACCAATCAGATTATCACCTACTCTCCTCTCCTTTAGGCGCACCCTGAAAACCCATCTCTTCAGGGAAGCCTACCCCACCCCTGCTAACTTGCCGACCTCCTCCACTCTTCCTACCACTCCATCCCCCACAGCTATCTCCTCCTGTGCCACCATCCCCTCCCTCCTAGATTGTAAGCTCGAAAGAGCAGGGCCCTTGATCCCCTCATGTTTTGCATTGTATTGGTATTGTTCTGTCACATGTTCTGTCCCCCTTTGTAATGTACAGCGCTGAGTGAACTATCGTCGCTTTATAAATACTGTATAATAATAATAATAATAATGGGAGAAGGTTTCCTTTAGCCCTCATGCACACTGGATGTTTTTACAGCTGCTGTTTTTGGCTTATGACATTTTTTTCGACAGCTAGTAAACCTATGTGTCCATGCACACATAGACTGTAATCAGCGTTTTTTGGCAGGTACGTTTTTTGGCTGGAAAAAAACCCCAGAACTACAGTAGTGGGTTTCTAGAGGAGTTTTTTAGCTGTAAAAACTGTCTAATGCTGAAGAACGCGGTAAGTCCTCATGCACACTGGAGGTTTTGATAACGCTGGTAATGTTAACTGTATAAAGTAGCATTAAAAACGTGAGTTTTTTCAGCTTTTTTTAGCATTTATGCATTAGCATCTAGCGGCCTTTTGCTGTGTTTAGCAATGTTTTCCCTCATTTTTCTGCGTTTGCGTTTGTTTGCATTTTTTAGTGTTTTTTTTTACCACAAAAAATTGAGGGGGGTATTAAAAACATCCAAAAACGCCTTCTATTTCTGCTTCTTCTGCATGTTCTGTTTTTTCTTCTTCATATTCTATTTCTTCTATTCCTTCTTCTGCATATTCTATTTCTTATTCTTCTGTATATTCTGTTTCTTGTTCTTCATAATCTATTTCTTCTATTTCTTCTTCTTCTGCATATTCTATTTCTTCTTCTTCTGCATATTCTGTTTCTTCTTCTTCTTCATATTCAATTTATTCTTCTTCTTCTTCTGCATATTCTGTTTCTTCTTCTTCTTCATATTCTATTTGCTGCATTTTACCGCGTTTTTCAGTGTTAGAGCGTTTTTACAACTAAAAAACTCCTCTAGAAACCCGCTAGTCCTGGGTTTTCTTCCAGCCAAAAAACGTTGATTACAGTCTATGTGTGCATGGACGCATAGGTTTACTAGCTGTAGAAAAAAATGTCTAAAACCAAAAACAGCAGCTGTAAAAACGCCAAGTGTGCATGAGGACTTAAACGCCACAAACCGACGTTTTTGGACCTTTTTTTTTACCAAAAAAATATTTTTCTGGTTAAAAAATGCAAATGCAGAAAAATGCCACTTAACGTGGCAAAACGGCGCTAGACGCTAATGCAAAAACGCTAAAAACTGCTGACTTTACACAGCTAACGTTACCAGTGTTATTAAAATGCCCAGTGTGCATGGAGCCTTAATTCCACACTGTATTCTGTGTCTTCTTTTACAAGGAGATGTGAGCATTCTAAGAGATGTGCTGAGAGTGCGCGCCACAGCGATCACATGAACCCAAAACCCCGCCCCGCATTCCCGACATCTGAAACCCCTTAAAAGGCCAGGAGGCACTGCCGTCAAGAGGTTACAGTAAGCCTTCAACCTTTAATAACTTTAATTTTGCCCTGCCTCCCATCTCCCTTTGTCTGTAGCACTACCTTGAAAGGTTCTCCCAGTAGTTTCCCTGCCGTCAAGCACACAGTCACAGTCACTTTTTGGATCAGTGAACAGTCCAGGGGTATTCTCTTTCTGGTGGTTTTGATTTTGGGTAAATTGGATGGGGATAAGGAATTGAGTGGGATACTTCAGAACTAAATACAAATAGGAGGACGCTCTCTCTTCTGTATAACAAAGAGCCAAGTCCTTACACAAGTAAAGGAATGCAATAAGTGTAGTAGCAATAGCTTGAGGAGATTAATCTTCCTCTCTAGACAGTCCTAGCAATGTCCTTCCACTAAGAATTAAATAGACTGAGCACTCTGGTGTGAGTCTCTACGATCTCTCACACCAGTCTGTACTCACAAATGTTTTCAGAAGATTGGCTGCCTCCATCCAATCAGTGTTAATTTTGTAAACGAAAATATTTTCATCCTAGTTTTTGTCAGCTGCATGTTTTCAGTGGTGAAAATAAATTTAGAATTAAGTCAATTGATGAAAACTGTGACGAAAATCAATTCCAATTTTCAGTTACTCTAAAATCTAATGGGTTTAGTTAAATTGTAATGCTTTATTTAAGCATTTCTCTAGAGTTTCCAAACTCATTATATACTCCTGGAGTAAAATGGTATTAAAGTTTGAACATGTACTGCAGACACAGATTTATCTGTTGTGATATACTGTATAACGTCTTTATAAATAAAACCAAGTTTCATAAACAAAAAATATTGCTTTTTGACAATATTATATTTAAAATAAAAAAAATATATATAAACTCTATTGGGTGTAATGCCAGGATGCCAGTGGGGAAGGGGAAGTAAATGGGAGTGAGGGAGTGCACAGGGCAGGGTGCATTATACTTTGGGGATAGGGAGGTGACCAGCAAGTCGGAATGGGGAAGTAAATAAGAGTGTGGGAGTGCACAGGGCAGGGTGCATTATACTTTGGGGATAGGGAGATGACCAGCAAGTCGGAATGGGGAAGTAAATGGGAGCGAGGGAGTGCACAGGGCAGGGTGCCGTATACTTTGGGGGTGGGGAGGTGACCTACAAGTAGGGATGGGGAAGTAAATGGGAGTGAGGGAATGCATGGGGCATAGAGTTGGACGGTCTGGGGAGGCTATTATTTTACACATGCTAAGCACTGCTACCTTGCTGGAAGGGGAAACACTCACCACGTCACATCCTGACAGACACAAATACGATGGAGGAATTCGTCTTCTGTGGTTTGAAGGGCATTATGCCAGAACTCCCAGGCAGCAGGCAGACAGAGGGAGCTTGCATCTCAAAGCCATACAGCTTGAGTAAAGGAGATTTTAGTCAACTGAAGTGTACTGGAGAGTTTAATCAACTAAAACACAACTAAAACATCTCAGATGACTATAACAAAAGTGTCATTTTAGTCAAAAGTCTATGACTAAAACTAAATCAAAATTTTACGTAAAAATCAACAGTGCTTCCAAAGCCTTCCAGACACTCCCAGCGATACCAGACCAGATCCACAGACGACAGACCTCCTCTACCAGCTTCAGCAACTTTCAGCAAAATCACCCCCCTCACCCCCACGATGATCATCAACCACATGGCAGGCGGGCCTAGGGGCAATCAGCCCCCCCCCCCCCCCCCCCACCAGGCTGTGATCTCCTCCTCAGGGACAAGGCAATTCTGTACCAGGTCACAAACTATGTACAGTTGCAAGAAAAAGTATGTGAACCCCTTGGGATTACGTGGAGTTTTGCATGAATTGGGCATAAAATGTGCTCTGAACGTCATCTAAGTCACAACAATAGAAGAACACAGTCTGCTGAACATAATACTACACAAACATTAGATGTTGCCATGGTTTAATTGCACATAACATGTAAACATTCACAGTTCAGGGAGGAAAAAGTATGTGAGGCCCTAGCTTAATGACTTCTCCCAGAGCTAATTGGAGCCAGGAGTGAGCCAACCTTGACTCCAATCAGTGTGATGATATTGGCTGTGTTGCTGACAGCTGTCCTGCCCTTCAAAAACACACACCTGTTTTGGGTTTACTGGTTTCAAGAAGCACTGTCTGATGTGAACCATGCCTTGCAGAACACAGCTCTCAGAAGACCTACGATCAAGAATTGTTGACTTGCATGAAGCTGGAAAGGGTTACAAAAGTATCTCCAAAAGCCTTGATGTTCATGTGTCCACGGAAAGACAGACTGTCTACAAATGGAGAAAGTTTAGCACTGTTGCTACTCTCCCTAGGAGTGGTCGTCCTGTAAAAATGACTGCAAGAGCACAGTGCAGAATGCTGCATGAGGTAAAGAAGAATCCCAGAGTGTCCGCTAAAGACCTACAGAAATCTCTGGCACATGCTTACATTTTTGTTGACACATCTACAATAAGGAAAACATTAAACAAGAATGGAGTACATGGGAGGACACCACGGAGGAAGCCATTGCTGTCCAAAAAGAATATTGCAGCACGTTTGAAGTTTGCAAAAGAGTACCTGGATGTTCCACAGCACTACTGGCAAAATATACTGTGGACAGATGAAACCAAGATTGAGTTGTTTGGGAAGAACACACAACACTATGTGTGGAGAAAAAAAGGCACAGCACACCAACATCAAAACCTCATCCCTACTGTAAAACATGGCGGAGGGAGCATCATGGTTTGGGGCTGCTTTGTTGCCTCAGGGCCTGGACGGATTGTTGTCATTGATGGGAAAATGAATTCCAGAGTTTATCAAGACATTTTGCAGGAAAACGTACGACCATCTGTCTGCCAACTGAAGCTCCGCAGTAATTCAACAAAACAATGGCTGCAACAGCACAGAATACGCCTTCTGGAGTGGCCCAGTCAGAGTCCTGACCTCAACCCGATTGAAATGCTGTGGCATGACCTTAAGAGAGCGATTCACACCAGTCATCCCAAGAATATTGCTACACTGAAACAGTTTTGTGAAGAGGAGTGGTCCAAAATTACTCCAGATCATTGTGCAGGTCTGATCTGCAACTACAGGAAATGCTTGGTTGAGGTTATTGCTGCCAAAGGAGGGTCAACCAGTTATTAAATCCAAAGGTTCACATACCTTTTCCTCCCTGCACTGTGAATGTTTACATGTTATGTGCAATTAAACCATGGCAACATCTAATGTTTGTGTAGTATTATGTTCAGCAGACTGTGTTCTTCTATTGTTGTGACTTAGATGATGTTCAGAGCACATTTTATGCCCAATTCATGCAAAACTCCACGTAATCCCAAGGAGTTCACATACTTTTTCTTGCAACTGTATACACTTTCCCAGCAGCCTTCTGTGCTCTTTCTCATAGGGATTGGCTGATACAGTATATATATTGATGTTGCTCATTTGAATTACTCCACACCTATGTTCCAGAACCATTCAGTGGGTTCTAGAAGACAGGAGGAGTAATCAAACCCGCAGCCTGTGAAACAAAGAACAGCCCTAAGCAATCGCAAATAGCCGCAATGATTATAGTGAGCCAGTGTTTGGGTACATCTTCCTGAGTTTAGTTCCTTGTTTTAGTTATATGTCTCATGGCTTCATCTCATGGCTTACAATAATCAGGGCTTGAGAGTCAAGACCAAACAGACTCAATCCAACAAGATACCCTTAAAGCAAACTGCTCACACTAGGCAAGGTACTAGGTTTCCAGGCATTGGTCCTGACAGGAGACTGGGGCTGCAGGTAAACACAAGGAAGATAAATACAGGATGTTTACTGTTGCTGCATCTGCTGGTCCATTTAAAAAAAAAAATCTTTTCATAAACATTATTGGTAAAACATGTAAAATACACCTAAAACACACCAAACTAAACTGCATATAAAACACAGAGGTGTAAAAGTCTAATTGAATTTTCATGACCTCATCTCTGTAATTCAAAAGATAACAGCTTCTGCTCTGCCAAAGAGAAGGTGTAACAGCAGAGATTACATCATATCCTCTTCTGTCTCCCTGCAGTAAAAGGCAACTACAGTTCCCATCAACAACAGGGAATTGTAGTGAATGTGGGCGGGTACACTTTACCTATACATGTTGAATGTGTCTGAGAGTCCTGGTCCACCCACCATTGCAAATGGGGCAGAATTACATCACTGCTTCCTGGAGAGAGAACTACAGAAGGGATGTACGCAGACCAGTGGCTGGGGGAATAGGAGGCATAGCAGCCATCGGTCTTACGAACAGAAAATCAAACAGCATTAATGGTTTGATTTGAAAATGAACAGACTATTTCAGAGCAACTACTGAGTGAACAAGAAGATGGATGACATATTCAGTGAAGGTAGTAAGTTTTTGTCTGGAGTTCTGCTTTAACTGCTTGCCCGCTGCCCTATAGCAGAGCTACTGCTACAGGGTGGCAGGGCTGCGCAAAATCACTTATATATACGTAATTTCGCATTTGCAGGTAAGGGGCACACACACGCACGCCACCCTACCTGTGCCGCCATTGGCAGCTACAGCTGTCAATCACCGTGTCCCGACCAGCACCCGACAATCACTGAGGATCGCAGTGAACAGTTGTAAACAGCACAGATCTCTCCCCTGTCAGCATGAACAGGCTGCTTTGTATTGCTTTGCACAGCAGGGCAATACAAAGCAGCTTGTCTGCCTAGTAAAACGCGCATAGCACACAGCTAACCCTTTGATTGTCTCAGATGTTAACCCTTTCCTGCCCAGTGTCATTAGTACAGTGTCAGTGCTTTTTATTACCACTGATCACTGCATCAGTGTCATTGGAATGGCAGTGGCAGTGGCAGTTAGTCAGTTCCCCCCCAGTGTTAGAATGCCTGCTGCAGTCCCGCAGTCCCACTATAAGTCGCTGAGCCATTACTAGTATATAAAAAAAAAATAAAATTCCAGTATATATACCATCATTTGTAGATGCTATAACTTTCACATAAGCCAATTACTGTCATGGCATTTTAGGGGCCTCAAGAAATGAGATAGGCTGTCAGTACATCAGCACTGATCAGTTTTAAAATATATATACCATAGTTTTTGGATGCTATAGCTTTCACACAAACTAATTAATATACACTTATTGGGATTTTTTTTTAGCAAAGACATGTAGCAGAGTACATTTTGGCCTAAATTTATGAAGAGATCTTATTTTTTTTATTTTTTTATTGGATAGGTTTTATAGCATAAAGTCAAAAATATTGTTTGTTTTTTTTTTAATTTTCAGTCTTTTTTTGTTTATAGTGCAAAAAATAAAAACCGCAGAGGCAATCAAATACCACCGAAAGAAAGATCTATTTGTGGGGAAAAAAGGAGACATACATTTAATTTGGGTGCAGCGTTGCATGACCTCGCAATTGTCAGTTAAAATAACGCAGCGCCCCCCTGCGTGGGCATCATTTGTTGCTCCTGTGTTAATTGTTATAAAATAATAAAAAAACATTGAAATACAAAATAACGCAGTGCCGTATCGCAAAAAATGGCCTGGCCAGGAAGGGGGGTAAATCCTGTGGAGGGCAAGTGGTTAGTGAAATGCAAGTCCTCTTTTAGCTTTACAATTCTTACTTTGGAGCAGAAGCATCCTTTTTGAGCCATTAGGTGGCATCATTGCATCATACATCTGGAGTATATCTCATACTGTATTTACATATAACATTAAAGTACTTGGTAAATGAAATCACTAAAAACAGGTTTCAAATTTTACTGTCTTTACTGAAAGAGAGGAATGTAATCTGACTTGCAGTCAGTAGCATTTAACAAGACATCACATTTTTAATGCTGTCTTATTACATATTCGATTACCACAAGCATTTTGCAAGGCAAAATGGCCCAAGCAAGGTCTTCAATGAACCTGGCTATTGAAGTTCTATGATCAGCATGAGCTCATCTTTTAAGGGGTGATCCTAGATTACCTATTTCAGGAAACATTTGATGGGATGCATTCACTTTTAATCTGAAAATGAAGATTCCAATGTTATGCTTACATTAAGTATTTAACAATGGACTGTATAAAACTTAATCAAGATGTCAGTGTAAAGAGAGATGATGATGAAGATGATGCAGTTATCATTCAGGTCATTTAGTTTTCTGATTAGTAGATTTTTTGGGGGATTGTTACTATGGATTACTGTACATTGCTCTTTACCTTTTTGAATAATTCCATGCACAATGCACACTGCATAATAATTAGAATAATTTACCTACACTCACTGGCCACTTTATTAGGTACACCTAAAAATAGCGGGTATGGTAACAAGTAGTGCCATCATCCCTTGTATGACTAAGGGGCGGACTGACAACTCATGGGGCCCCCGGGCAATAGGGGATCATGGGGCCCCTGTGTCCTTGCACAAACTCAAAAAAGCCTATGAAAAAGGTACCAGGGGCATCTCATGGGGCCCCCTATTGACCCCAGGCCCTCGGGCAGAGCCGGAGTTTCCAAATGGTCAGTCCACCCCTGGTATAACTACATAAAAAAATCCTTCCTTTTTTATGGGATTGTTATGGCACAGAACAGGGGATAAAACCATTTGATTGGTAAAAGTTTAGAACAATATTTTATTTAGCACAAAATTTAAAAATTTCCATAGACATACAAGATATGGTGGTTATACATTACACGTCTGTTACAATTGGTGTACAAGCAAAAAAGTGGGGTTCAAATCATAAATAGGACACACGTTGGATTCAAATCATAAATAGGACACAAGTGGGGTTCAAATCATAAATAGGACACAAGTGGGGTTCAAATCATAAATAGGACACAAGTGGGGTTCAGATCATAAATAGGACACAAGTGGGGATCAAATCATAAATAGGGAACAAGTGGGGTTCAGATCATAAATAGGACACAAGTGGGGTTCAAATCATAAATAGGACACAAGCCAGATTCAAATCATAAATAGGACACAAGTGGGGTTCAAATCATAAATAGGACACAAGTGGGGTTCAGATCATAAATAGGACACAAGTGGGGTTCAAATCATAAATAGGACACAAGTGGAGTTCAAATCATAAATAGGACACAAGTGGAGTTCAAATCATAAATAGGACACAAGTGGGGTTCAAATCATAAATAGGACACAAGTGTCCTATTTATGATTTGAACCCCGCTTTTGTACTTGTACACTAATGTTCACTGTAATGTATAACCGCCATATTATGTATGTCTACAGAAACGTAACATTTTTGGTAAATAAAATATTGTTCTAAACTTTTACCAATCCAGTGGTTTTATCCCCTGTTCTGTGCCGTAACAATCCCATTAAAAAAAGGAGGGTTTTTCTTATGTGGTTATTAGGTACACCTGTTCAATTGCTTGGTAACACAAATTGTTAATCAGCCAATCACATGGCAGCAACTCAATGCATTTAGGCATGTAGATGTGGTGAAGACGACTTGTTGGTGCCAGAGGGGCTGCTCTAAGTATTTCAAAAACTGCTGATTTACTGGGATTTTTTCACACAACCATCTCTAGGGTTTACAGAGAATGGTCAGAAAAAGAGAAAACATCCAGTGAGCGGCAGTTGTGTGGATGAAAATGCCTTTTCTGATGTCAGAGGAGACTGGGCAGACTGGTTCGAGATGATAGAAAGACGACAATAACTCATGTCGATATGGAACAAAATCTCTGAGGACTGGTTCCACCACTTTGTTGAATCTATGTGATGAAGAACTAAGGAAGTTCTGAAGGCAAAAGGGGGTCCAACCCGGTACTAGCAAGGTGTTCCTAATAAAGTGGCCAGTGAGTGTATATTGTAAAATGTGTATATTGTAAGACAGCAGGTTAATAAGCATCGCTGGGGACAGGAGCATTATCTAAAGCAGCCTTTTTCAACCAGGGCGCCATCAGGTTTCTTCAGGGGTGCCTTGGCAAAATGCCTAAAAACTTCCCAAAAATTGTATACAAGCCAGCAGATGGATGAAGCCTGCCTTTTAGTTACCCCAAGCCACAGGTTTTCATTGTACATTGTATCATAGCCTTCTAGCTACCAGTGTCCTAACATCCAATGATGTCCTCAGTTGATAAGAAGGAAGTTGGGTGCTTGCACAGCATCCTTGTTTGCCCCTCTCCATCAGCACTGGGGTCCCATTAGCTGAATCAGGGAAAATACCATTGGAATACTAGCCAGTACCAGTGTAAGAAGTTGGGTGTGCTTTGGAAGAATAAATCTCTAACGTTGGGTGTCCTGCGTGTGTGGATTTTGCTGTGTTATGTGAAACTATTAGTTTAATTGTTTTACATTTTAGAATGGGGTGCCTCGAGATTGTGCAGAATTGAAAAGGGTGGCTTGACTATATAAAAGATTGATAAACACTGATATGGACAGTCCCTGAAACCAGTCTTCCTTCTGCAACAACTCGCCTCTATTCCCATGCTAACAATGCCATAACAGCTCCTGTGGACAAAGGCAGAAAGAATGCAGTGACACAAGTCCCAGAGTGGCTCAGTGTGCAATGGATAGGGCAGTAGGCCACACTACGAGCCATGATCTAGAAGGGTCATTAGGCATGTGACAAATGTTATGCCCTCTGTAACCTCCTAACAGTTTTAGAAAGATTGTGACAATTTTATTTTTTATTTATCATCATCAGGGCTTTTTTTTTCAGAGAATAGGTGCAGGACCTCCCCCCTTCCAAGTCACTCCTTGTGAAACAATGGACCCCCCAAAACAAAATACTCCCAAACCAGCAACAATAGTTCCTCAAGCAACAATAGCTACCCTTACTACAAAATAACCCATCAACAACAATATACCCCCCTTCAGCAATAACAGATCCACCTCAGCAACAATAGATTTCTCAGCAGACAGCAACAATAGACCCTCTGCAACTAAATACCCCAACAACAATAGAACCAACACAGCAGCAATAGATTACCCCCAGTAACAATACACCCTCCCCCAAGCAACAATAGACCTCCTCAGCAAAAAAAGACCTTCAATTTCCACAGGGCTTTTTTTCTAAAAGAATTGGTGCAGGAACTCCTTCCTTCTGAGTCACTTCTTGTCCCCACCCCCCTACCCACCAATGAGCACCTTCACTTTGTTCCACCCCCTACCCACCAATGAGCACCTTCACTTTGTTCCACCCCGTACCCACCAACGAGCACCTTCACTTTGTTCCACCCCCTACCCACCAACGAGCACCTTCACTTTATTCCACCCCCTACCCACCAACGAGCACCTTCACTTTGTTCCACCCCCTACCCACCAATGAGCACCTTCACTTTGTTCCACCCCCTACCCACCAACGAGCACCTGCACTTTGTTCTACCCTCTACCCACCAGTGAGCACCTTCACTTTGTTCCACCCCCTACCCACCAACGAGTACCTTCACTTTGTTCCACCCCTTACCCACCAACGAGCACCTTCACTTGGTTCCACCCCCTACCCACCAACGAACACCTTCACTTGGTTCCATCCCTACTCACCTCCCAGCACCACTGCTTTTAGAGAATACAGAGTCAAGTATCATTTTGTGGTGCTAAATAATTTGGAATATGTTAATGATTACAAGAAAAGCAGAAAAATAGATCCCCCGCAGCCAGCAGCATTAGCCCCCCCCCCCCAGGCAAAAATAGATTTCTCTAGTAACAGTGGACCCCCAAAACAAAATACCACCCTAGCAACAATAGACCCCCAGCAGCTACAGCAGATCTCCTAGCAGCCAGCATGAATAGACTTTCCAGCATCCAGCAACAACAGACAATAGACCCCTCCCTCAACAGTAGACCCCCATCAGCAATAGATACCCCACCAGCAACAATAGACCTCCCCAGCAACAATAGACCACCACACAAAATGTATCCCTTTCAGTGACAATAGATCCCCCAGCAGCCAGCAACAACAGATCCTCCAGCACATTCCAGCACCCCCTGCCATTACATACTTTTAGTGATGGAGCTGCCGGAACTGCTTCCCCCCCCCCTTGTTCCCACTGAAAAAAAAGCCCTGACTTTTCAGCACACCCCAGCGCTCATTGCCCTTACATACATTCTGTGCTGAAAGTGCCGGAACTGCGTACCCCCATGTTCCCACTGAGAAAAAACCCTGATCCTCATTGTCAGTCTCCCCTGCAGATATTGCTTATGCTGCTAACTGAATGAAATTGTGATTTATCACAAAGACCATAGGAGAATTTATCCCCTTTCCCCCAGCTTGTATGGTGAGCTGGATTTAACAAATGAACTGAGCAGACTGGATTCAAAAACATTTGCTCACTTCTAATTGGGAGGTATGGAATGCAACTGCTAAGAGGCAACTTTGGAAAAAGCTCCCTCATACCCACCAATAGGGTAGATCAGAAGTTCGAATCACTCCCACAGCAAATGATATACTACAAGGAACATGCAAACAATCAATTCTTCTGGTATGGAAATGCAACCTTAAACCTGAAGAAGGAAGTCGACCCTTGAAACATGTAAACCTGAAGTTTTGTTTTTTGGGACTGTACAGAGTACTCTACTCTCTCCTCAACTTTTGCCTAATTTTTAGAGGAATCTGGCAATTTTGGAATGATTTAGGGCCAGTAGAATCTTGTTACAAGCAATATTAGTTTTATGTTTTGAGTATATTTTTATGCATTTTTTTAATTTATAAGCTGACCTCGCTTTCTAAGCTATATCAGTGTGCTTTGTTGCATTTGTTGTAGATCAGTAAATTAGTTTTAGGCACCGAAAACACAACCCTGGGTATGGTGTGCTCTGTTTTTGATGCAGAAACACCACTTTAAAAGAGTATGAGAGTTAAAAACCAAAACAAACAATCATACTCACCTAAAAGGATGCAGCATCTGTACCAACTCTAAGACTGAGAACTGAGCAATCAAAGACAGCTGATCACTCAGATCTTGGTCTTCAGTGAGTAGAGAGCGGTGACTGTCGGTCTTCAGTGAGTAGAGAGCGGTGACTGTCAGTCACCAGGTCTCTGCTATGCTCTGTTCCTCCATTGCTTACTGGATCGCTGGGCTGTGGAGGAATGAAAGCGGCTGGCTAAGGCTCTCAGTGGTGTGCTGCCGGTCAGGCATCTGGGAGGATCCCGGCATTAAAATTTGCTGGGATAATATATTTTTTAACACTTAAAGTGTTACTAAACCCACAACAGTAAAATCAGTCTGAATATGCAGTAAAGCATACATGTTTTACACACTGTGGAACTTAAGTGGTTAATCCTTTGCATTGTGTAAAAGGGAAGTTTGGTCCTTTGACATTCCCCATTTCATCTCCTGATAGAACACAGCCTTGGGGACACTCTGTACATGCTCAGTTTGGTGTGTATTGCTAGAGAGTTTTTTCTTTTTCTTGGGAGGATGCATGTGATCAGCACAGAGCCAATCAGCACTGCCAGACAGAGGGTCAGGGGTTATGCAATCTCATAGGGCAGTGAGAGGAGAATTAAAACTCTTGCTGCAAGCTTTAACCAGTGCTCAGCTGGACACTGATAGAAGTCACAAGACTGCTCCAACTGCTGATGAGAAAAGGTATTTAGCAGTTTATATTTACTAAAATAATTGCACTTCCATGTTCTGTGTACTGTGGGACACCAGATATAGTGAATGCAGGGGCCTGGGTTTAGTAACACTTAACGTTTAAAAACATCTCAAGGGACATGAAATATCAGTGCAATGTGTCTCTTGTGCTGCTGGCCCCTGCATTAGTTGAAATCTTCCTCCTCCAATCTTGCCCCACCACCACCATCACAATAGAGCCGAGGGACCTGTCATACCTGTCATATGCACTCAGCCAGAGTATCAACTATGCCTGCCTTTTTCACTTCCCCCTCCTTCATTCATAGAATCTATGAATGGAGGATAGGTGGATGAAGAAAAGGTCTAACTCCATTTATATATTGTATTTCATTGAAAGAAGTGATAGTACAGCTTTGATAAGTGGACAGGCATTATTTTCTTTTTCTTAGGCTTTCACCCCTTATTTTCAATGATCCAGCCAGTAAATCTGTTTTCAGCTTGTTTAGGGTCCTTTCACATTGGGCTGCTCCATTTCCATCATCAGGGGATTTATGAGCAGATCCCCTGTAGGACTGTCACTTATTGGAATGGATGTCAGTTTTGTGGCATCCAAGCCATTCGTTTTTTTGCCCACATTTTGACAGCAAACTGTGGTAGACCTGTGTTGGCTCAATATGCTGCTGGATATAAGTACTTGTGTCATAGGTGTCCGTTTATGAACCAGCAGTAATAGATTGCTGCTCAATTCTCCGGCATTCTCGGAGAACACAGTTCTCCTGTGAATGCAGTTTATGAAGCAGTTCTTCGAACGAAGGGAGAACGGTCTCCAAATGCTGGAGAACGGTCTACAAACTCTGGAAAACGGCTCATTTTACTATAATCTCGCAAGATTACAGTAAAAGATCAGTTTACTAAACAGAGGTAAATTATCTCTGCTTAGTTTGCGGTCCCTCCGATTCTCCAGCTCTGGGCTGGAGAATCTGGAGGGAGAACACAGATCTCCAGTGAAGGGCTGACATGATCTCCTGAGTGTCATAAACTGTGAATGACCAGAGAATAGCTGAGATCCGTTGAATCGCAGCTGTTCTCTGTGTCATAAACGGACACCATAGTCTGTTTTCTTTTTCTTCTGGACCTGGACAGACTCGGAGGTAGGTGGATGTAAATGGGCATAGCCTTGCCTGCTCATAGCCTTGCAAGTAGCTTTCAATCAAGTCTGCCTGAAAAAAACGAACTTCATCAGAAAGCCCATGTAAAAGGAGACTTAGGCTGGTCATACATGGGTCGATTTCCGAACAATTTTTTGTTCAAAAATCGGACCTAAGAATAATCGACTGATTTTCGCTCTGTTAGTGGGGCAATGGCGCTAGCCAATTTTTGTGGTTCCTCCCCATTTTGTTTATCAGACATGTTGGAAAATTTATGAAAAACAACCGATTTTCAAAATGATTGGTGGCACCATCGGATTACAGAACCAACAATGTTTTTGATTTTCGGTAAAAAAAAATAGTTTGGAATTCGACCCATGTATGGCCTGCTTTACAGACAAAGCTGCCCAGAAAAAGTGCCAGTTAGAGGTTTGAGACCAACACTGACAGGGGTTAAATGGTAAAAACTGTTTTAACTGTTTAAAAAGTGTTAGCTGGAGGTCAGCTTTAATTTGTTAGCCAAATCCATCTAAATTTGTTAGTACATCTTAGGGCTCATTCACACAGGAAGAAAAAAAAGCTGCATCTAGATGCGTACAACAAATAGTTTTGTATGTATCTAAACAAAGCACTATAGAAATCAATGAGCCCATACACACAGCTGCGTCTGCATAAAAACAGTTGCACTGCATTTATGCGGGCCATAGATGGGATGAAAAATGGCGGAAAATCATCCAAAAAAAAAATCAGCCGATTTTTTAGATTGTTAGTGCGGTAATCGGTCGGCCGTTTTTCATGATTTTTGCCCTTTTGAATTATCGGTCCTGCTGGAAAATAATCAGCCAAATTTGTTGTTCTGCCAATTTTCGCGGCAATGATGGACAAATCAGCCGATCTTTTTACCGATTTTAAAAAATGTGCATGAGCAGTGACATGAAAGAAGGAAAAGAGGAAAAGGAAAAAAATAGAATATGAATAAGAAGAAGAAATAGAATATAAAGAAGAAGAAGAAATAAAAGAAATAGACTATGAAGTAGAAAAAAAGAAGAAATAGAAGAAGAAAAAAAAAGAATTTCAGTCCGATATTATATTTGACATTTAAAAGTATAGCAACATTGTATCTATTTGTATCCGCATAGAAACATCTGTATCTGAAATGGATACAAGTAGATACAATGTTGCAACTTTTTCTTCTTGTTATTCACATTCTATTTCTTCTTCTACATATTCTATTTCTTCTTCTTCTGCATATTCTGTTTCTTCTTTTTCTTCATATTCTATTTCATCTTATTTTGCATATTCTATTTCTTCCTCTTCTGCATATTCTGTTTCTTCTACTTCTTCATATTCTATTTCTTCTATTTCTTCCTCTTCTGCATATTCTGTTTCTTCTTCATATTCTATTTCTTCTACTGCATATTCTATTTCTTTTTCTTCTGCATATTTTGTTTCTTCTTCTTCTTCATATTCTATGTCTTCTTCTTCTGCATATTCTGTTTCTTCCTCTTCTTCTTCATATTCTATTTTTTCTATTTCCTCTTCTTCTGCATATTCTATTTCTTCTTCTTCTGCATATTCTGTTTCTTCTTCTTCATATTCTATTTCTTCAATTTCTTCTTCTTATTCATATTCTATTTCTTCTTTTTGTTTTTCTTATTCAAATTCTATTTCTTCTTCTTTTAAATGTCAAATATAATAGCAGAGCTCTCTGCAGGGACACCGCTATTATATTAATTGCCAGCCGTAGAGGGGACGAAAATCAGCCAGTGGTGGTAACGTCGACTGATTGAATGACCGATTTTTCGTTTTTCTAAAAAAAAAAAACGTCCGGTTTTCTCCCCGTCTATGGCCTGCATTAGTAGCACACAAAAATGCTCCAGATTTTACTATGTAGGTCAGCAGATGTTACGTATGTAGATCTGTAGATTTTACTACGTAGGTCAGCAGATTTTATGTATGCTGATCTGTAGATTTTACTACATAGGTCAGCAGATTTTACGTATGTAGATCTGTAGATTTTACTACGTAGGTCAGCAGATTTTACGTATGTAGATCTGTAGATTTTACTACGTAGGTCAGCAGATGTTACGTATGTAGATCTGTAGATTTTACTACGTAGGTCAGCAGATTTTACGTATGTAGATCTGTAGATTTTACTACATAGGTCAGCAGATGTTACGTATGTAGATCTGTAGATTTTACTACGAAGGTCAGCAGATTTTACGTATGTAGATCTGTAGATTTTACTACGTAGGTCAGCAGATTTTACGTATGTAGATCTGCAGATTTTACTACGTAAGTCAGCAGATTTTACGTATGTAGATCTGCAGATTTTACTACGTAGGTCAGCAGATGTTACGTATGTAGATCTTTAGATTTTACTACGTAGGTCAGCAGATTTTACGTATGTAGATCTGTAGATTTTACTACGTAGGTCAGCAGATTTTACGTATGTAGATCTGTAGATTTTACTACGTAGGTCAGCAGATTTTACGTATGTAGATCTGTAGATTTTACTACGTAGGTCAGCAGATGTTACGTATGTAGATCTGTAGATTTTACTACGTAGGTCAGCAGATTTTACGTATGTAGATCTGTAGATTTTACTACGTAGGTCAGCAGATTTTACGTATGTAGATCTGCAGATTTTACTACGTAGGTCAGCAGATTTTACGTATGCAGATCTGTAGATTTTACTGCGTAGGTCAGCAGATTTTACGTATGTAGATCTGCAGATTTTACTACGTAGGTCAGCAGATTTTACGTATGTAGATCTGCAGATTTTACTACGTAGGTCAGCAGATTTTACGTATGTAGATCTGTAGATTTTACTACGTAGGTCAGCAGATTTTACGTATGTAGATGTGTAGATATTACTACGTAGGTCAGCAGATGTTACGTATGTAGATCTATAGATTTTACTACGTAGGTCAGCAGATTTTACATATATAGATCTGCAGATTTTACTACGTAGCTCAGCAGATTTTACGTATGTAGATCTGTAGATTTTACTACGTAGGTCAGCAGATTTTACATATGTACAGTAGATCTGCAGATTTTACGTACGTACATGCAAAAACGCATATATACATGCATAAACAAGACTACTTTAGGTGCATATTTTATACAGGATCTTTGTTTGGTGCAGAAAATATGCATCTAAGCTCTGCCAGCAATAATATTTCTTTCATGCAGAAAATATGCGTCTGGAGACACCAGGTGAAAATAGAGGAATAAAGCAAAAAAAAAAGAAATTGAATGCAGGCAGCAAATTTAGGGCTTGTTTCCACCAGGTACATTGTGGGAATACATGCAAAATTGTATGTTTTCCTACATTGCACAAAAATACCATGCCTTTTGCAGGCACGCGTTGGTTCCATTACTTACTTCTTATGCACCTGGCAAAATGTATCATACCGCAGTACCATGCATTTTGGTGCAAAGTAATTTTAAAAATCACTCACCTTTCTATTTCTGCATGTTTCACAGCATAGGGCAGCCCTTTGAAATAATAGGCAGCTCTAAAATGCGATGTGTTGGAACCTACAAAGAAGTGCGTGCGCTCAGACACACCTTCTGGTGTGCACAAGCTCTTAAGGATTGGTATGGACCAATATATTACATTTTTGGCATGCATTAACTGGGTAACACAGTTATGGCAGCCTTCTGCAGTAAGGTTTTACATTTTTTATTCACAAGTTGCTGACCACACTATAGCCGATTGATGGCTACAGTACGGTTGTCCAGTTCTGGCAGAGCGTCATATGACGTCCTCCCAGAAACGCGCCCCCTGTGTGCCCTTTGCGGCACGCATCCGGCACTCTCTGTCATCACTGTGTCCTTTGCACACAGCTGATCACATGTCACAGTAAAGGGCCAATCACAGCGGCCTTTTACCACATGATCAGTTGCGTCCAATCACAGCTAATCATGATGTAAATACACTTGCTGGTTATTGGCAGTACTTTCCTCACAAGTACTGCCGATAACTGGCAAGTGTGAAAGGAGACATCTAGACTTACAATCAATACTATCAATACCAATCAGTGTCCATCAGTGCTGCCAATCTGTGCCTATCAGTGCAGCCTCATCAGTGCCTACTCATCAATTCCCACCAGTGTAGCCTCATCAGTGCAGCCTGTCAGTGCCCATCAGTGCTGCCTATCAGTGCCCATCAGTGCAGCCCCATCAACGCACATCAGTGAAGGAGAAAAAATACCTATCTGCAAAATTTTATAATAGAAACAAAAAAAAACTTTTTTTCAAACTTTTTGGTCTTTTTTTTATTTGTTTGGCAAAAAATTAAACACCAAGTTGTGATTAAATACCACCAAAAGAAAGATCTACTTGTGTGAAAAAAATGATAAAAAATGAATATGGTTATAATGTTGCATGACCTCGCAATTGTCATTCAAAATGCAACAGCACTGAGCCTGGGTTCACATTAATGCGGTGCAGTATATCGCATGTGATTCACATTGGAACCGCACTGCATTCTTGTCAAATCACATGTGATTTGTGTGCAGTGCGATTGGAGCTATACATTTTGTATGGCTCTAATCGCACCAGCACCAAAAACGTGCAGGACCCTTTTTTTTGTCCGTAGTAGAATCGTATCGCATGGGTATTCACACCTATGCGATCTGATTCTGTACATCGCACCGCGTTTTGTGGACCACTTTCAGGGTGTTGTTAACTTAACATACACACCCACAGCGGTTCGCATGAACGGAGTGCGATTCTGATGTGGAATTCGCACTGAAAACGCTGCGAATTCCGAATCGCATCAGTGTGAACCAGGGCTCAAAGCTGAAAATTGGCCTGGGCAGAAAGGGGATAAAAGTGCCCAGTAGGCAAGTGGTAAAAAGAATCAGAGAATCACAAACGTGTACAGATAAAATGTATATATCATGTTATATTAATGTTGCAATTATACACCTAGTAAAAGATCTAGGCTAGGCGTTTCATATTACTGTCAAAGTATCTTTGTATGTGTGTAAAGGTCTCTACAAGAATATTTCTTGAAACGGGTGAACTTTTGCACTTTGTAAGAACAGGCGTTAACAAAGAGTGTTTTTGAAGCAATAAAATCTAAAGCATCTGCAAGTCATCCAGCATGCAGGCTTGATAAAAATTCAGGACAGGAGAATATAATGACCCCAAGGCCTTTCTTCTTCCAGTACCATGTAGTTTGAAACAATGCATTATTATTATTATACAGGACTTATATAGAGGCAACAGTTTGCGCAGCACTTTACAATATAAAGGGAGACAGTACAGCTACAATACAGTTCAATACAAGAGGACTAAGAGGGCCCTACCCATAAGAGTTTACAATCCAAGAGGGTGGGGCAAGTGGTACAAAAGGTTATAACAGGGGGATGAGCTGATGGAAGTAATAAATGTCTATTTAGAGGCGTGATAGGCTTCCTTGAAGAGGTCAGTTTTCAGGGATTACCTAAAGGAGCCAGAGTAGGCGATAGCCAAACAGATTAAGTTAGAGAATTCCAGAGGATGGTAGAGGCTCTGGCAAAGTCCTGGAGATAAGCATGGGAAGAGAGGAGGCAAGGGAGATCGAGAGCAGGGCGGTTTGGGTGATATTGGAGAGAAGATTGGTAATGTGGCTCAGGACAGAGTTGTGGATGGCTTTGTATGTTGTTGTTAGTATTTTGAATTTAATTCGCTGGGCAATCAGAAGCTTGTGGAGGGATTGGCAGAGAGGGGTAGCAGATACTGAGCGGTTGGTAAGGTAGATGATGCTGGCAGCAGCATTCATGATAGATTGAAGATGGGATAGCCTACGAAGAGGTAGGCCTATGAGAAGGCAAGAGATAACAAGGGAGTGAACAAGTAGCCTGGTGGTTTCATTGGTTAAAAAGGGGCAAATTTTAGAGATGTTACAGAGGTGAAGCCTACAACCTTTTGATGGTGATTGGATTTGGGCCAAAAGGACAGGTCTAGGATTATACTAAGTACCCTGGCTTGAGGGGAGGGACTGATAGTTGTATTATTGATTTTGATGGAAAAGGCATGTAGGAGTGCACGAAGGGAGGGAATATTATCAGCTCAGTTTTAGAGAGATTTTGTATAAGAAAGTGGTGCAACATCCATGCTGATATGTCAGTTAGTAAGTTAGTAAAGCGAGAGGAAACTGAAGCAGTGAGGAGTAGAGAGATAAATTTGGGTGTCATCGGCACAGAAGCGGTATTTGAAGCCATGGGAGGTTATTAGGTGTCCAAAAAAGGAGGTGTAGATAGAGAAGAGGAGGGATCCAAGAACAGAGGCTTGGTGGACCCCTACAGAAAGGAGAGGAAGTGGAGAGGAGGAGACAGTTATAGGTAACACTGAAGGAGCACTGTGACAGGTAGGAGGAGAATGCATAGTACACAAAGTGCAGCAACTTCCTTCAGACATTTAGCCCTGGTTCACATATATGTGGCCGAGTGGGCCACGTTTTGCACGGGCATGAGAACCCATTCATTTGAATGGACTCCCCTGCACTTCTTTGGAAACCGCAGCCTGCACAGGAACCATGGTTCCCAGTGTGGTTGCGATTTCCAGTGCGGACAGCGCGCCATTAGAATTAATGGCACCCGCTCGCGGGTCCGCATTCTTCTGTGTGGGAGGTGCAGCTGCACGGATTTTTGTGTGGATCCGCAGCGGCACCACCCGCACATATTTGAACCAAGCCTTAGGGCCTGAGCTCCTCTAGGCTAACCTTCCTGGCCATTTTATCATTGAGACAGGAATTACATTTTTGTCACATAAACCTCAGCTCTCAGAGAGAATCAGAGGGTTCTGTCTCCCAAGTCAGTTCCACAGACACAGGGACTGATTGTCCCATGTTACCCACAGCCATACAGGTAGTGTGTGAACCAGCACCCTCAAGCTGTGCTTATCAGACACTGGGAAGGGCCAGAGGCTTATCATTCAATACGCCTCCCAGACCATACTGGTGGGTAATAATGGGCCGAACACCCCCCTGTTTGGTTTGTGGTCGAACATTCAAACATAATGAAAGTTCAACCACTAACCTTGAACAGAGGGGACAATTCACTAGTATGTGGTAAGATCGTGCACAGCTACTAAAAACATTCTTTATTGTTTCAGCTGTCAGTGGGGTTCCCCGCTGACAACTGAATGTAAAAGGAATTGCCCTTCGGGTCTGGTATGGA
Source organism: Staurois parvus (assembly GCF_062004578.1). Taxonomy (NCBI): domain Eukaryota; kingdom Metazoa; phylum Chordata; class Amphibia; order Anura; family Ranidae; genus Staurois; species Staurois parvus. The sequence continues at coordinate 4,878,931 of NW_028318190.1, read as the reverse complement.
TTTTTAGGGGAACCCCCATGCTAAAAAAATTGGCGTGGGGTTCCCACAAAATATCCATACCAGACCCTTATCCGAGAATCCTCAGGTCAGGAAAGGGAGGGGATGAGCGAATGCCCCCTTCCTGAACCATATCAGGCCACATGCCCTCAACATAGGGGGGCTTTGGGGCAGGGGGACTACCCCCCAAAATAACTTGTCTCCATGTTGATGGGGACAAGGGCCTCTTCTCCACAACAATGGCTGGTGGTTGTGGGGGTCTGCGGGCGGAGGCATATTGCAATCTTGAAGCCCCCCCACCACCAACCTGAAAAAGATTTTTTACAAATGCTCTGCTCTCGACACTGGCTACCGCCATCTGACAGGATGACAGTTCTTAAATAGTGTCATGACATCACAAGGTGGTGGGTCACCTCCGCGCCCTTGTGACATCACCATGAAGTGTGATTGGCTAAAGCATTGCATGTGACCTGTGGACAGGTGCATTGCTTTGGCCACTCACAATGCACTGTCAGAGCCCTTGCCAACAGCCAATGCTTGAGTCGAAATAACATTTGACTTGAACATACAGCCCATACAACGTTCGATTTGAACATACAGCCCATCAATACTGGTGAGATATACCAGCATTTTGCTGCAAGGTGCACAAATTATATGCTTAAAGGCAGCCATAGATTTCAGATTTTCTTGCCGAATTATCGGCCAATAAAAAAATCGGCAGATATTCGTACCGTTAGTGGGGAAAAATGTTTGCTGTTTCTCTTAATTTTAAGAGATTTTGAAAATCGTCCAAGCTGGAAAATCCTGGGATGATTTGTTAGATCGGCAGATTTTCGTGGTAATTTATGGTCAAATCGGCTGTTCTTCTGGCTGATTTGACAATAAATTGACTATGAAGAAAAGAAGAAATAGAATAGATTTTGCAGGAGAAGAAGAAATAGAATATTCAAGAAGAAGAATAGAAGAAGAGGAGAAGATGAAATAGATTTTGCAGAAGAAGACGGAGAAAAAAAAAAGTTGCAACATTGTATCTATTTGTATGCATTTCGGATACAGATGTTTCTATTCAAGTACAAATAGATACATTGTTATTACTCTTCTTCTTCTTCTGCATAATCTCTTTCTTCTGTCAAATATAATAGCGGGTCTCTATGCAGGGACACCACTATTATATTAATTGACGGCCGTAGACAGGACTAAAACCCGCCGACTTTTTTTTTTTTAATTAGTGGCAACGTCAGCCATCTGAACGACCGATTTACGACTTTAAAAAAAAAAACGGCCGATTGTCCCCATGTCTATGGCCTGCTTTACTCCTCTTCAGCACCCTCTAAAAAAGAAGGGTCACACTTAGTTGTTTAATTTAAAACCTTTGCAGTCTTCTTTTACAATGAATTTTATTGCAGAAGAGATAACATCAGAGAATCAGTCAAAAACAGATGCGCTGACCAACAGGAATAAAACGTACACGTTTTCTGATGAATAATACAGGGTATGTACTGATGGATAGACAAGAAAATAAACTTAGTACACAAGCGCAATATATAAAAAGGGAAAACAAAACAATAAGTTGCAAAAAAGGTAGACATTTAGAGACCAATGAGATAATAAACTAAAAGAAAAGATTATCACTAAATCTGCATACAGAAGGTGGGGAAGATGGAATATGGAGCCTCACTGAATGCATATTGGTACTCTATACTCAGGACTCCTGATGGAGTCTGACATGTGGATATAGTATTGCTGGTACGGTACTTAAGACAAAAATAACAATCAGCACAAATATCATAAGAACACGCTGAGCAGAAGGAAAGAGAGGAACGAAGAGAAAGAAGACAAAGGACAAGAAACAAAGAAAGGGCTCCAGGGGGACCGTGATGAAAGAAGAGAAAAAAAAAATAAGTAAATCTTATATCGACAAAAGGGACAGGTCAAATCTCGACGGTTGGGCTATATCCAGCCAGGGACTCCAGGTCTGCAGAAACTTTGTATGGGTGTCTAACAGTATAGCCGTCAGCTTTTCATTAACCATTATAAAGTTCATCCGATTTTTGACAGCCTCGAAGCTGAGGAGGGGGGTCTTCCAAGCCCTCGCAATCGTCAGTTTGGTAGCCATGAATAGATGCGATGCCAGCTGCCATTCAGGATGAAGGAGGCCCACTAATGGTTTAAATAAGAGTGCTTCATACGGGTTGCACTTAATGTCTGTGTGAAGCATAAATCCTGATCCACAATCTTCAAACTTTGGGGCAAGTCCACCAAATATGGGCCATGGTGCCTATTTGTTGATAACCCCGGAAGCAAGTCAGGGAGTATGTGGGGATAAAATGAGCCAGACGAGCAGGCGTGTAATACCATCTATAAAGAACCTTATAGGCTTTTTCTAGAATGTTAACAATCATAGAACATTTAGATAATGCTTGGGTCATGGTCTGCCAATCCTGCTGATCCAGAGTGCCCCCGAGTTCCGACTGCCAATGCTGATGATAAGAACGAACTGGAGGCGTTCTATAAGAAATAATGGCGGAGTAGACCAGAGAGATTAAGCCCGGAGTATGGGGTCTATGTCTGCATTGACTATCAAAAGGGGTCAACCTGTAGGGTCTCGAATGTGCCTGTATTAATGTGTTAATAAAGTGAAGGTAGCCAAAATGTTCCCGGAATGGGATATCATAAGGGAGCGCAGAGTTTCAAAGGTGAGTATCCGAGTGGGAGAGAGCAAGGAATGTACATCGTAGAAGCCATGGGCTAACCACCAAGCAAACTGTCTGGGATTGTCACGACCCAGGGGAAATAATGGATTATGTAGCCAAATGAGCGATATGTAGCGAAATGAGACCAGCGGAATATTTAATAGAATCCCAAAGTCGAAGCGTAAGCGTCAATGTCGGACTAAGGAATGAAGGGCGATGAATAGGAAGAAGCCACGGCAAAGAAGAGAGTGGTATTGGGTGGGAATCCATCAAGTCTACAGTAGCCCACAAGGGAATATTGTGAGATGCATGAAGATGGGCTAAGGGGGCAATATTGGTCACTAAATAGTAAGCCTGAAGATTCAGGACAGATAACCCACCCTCGGTCTTATGGGCAAATAAGATTTATTTGCTAATTCTGGGTCGAGTGGAACCCCAAATAAAAGACAGTTTTTTTCGCTGATGAATACGCAGTATATGTGAGGGAACAGGAACTGGTAGAACTCAAAACACGTACAATAATTTGGAAAGATAAGTTATGTGAATCGCATTGATTCTACTGAACCATGAAAGCGGATAATGAGACCAGGAGGACAACATCTCTGTCAAATCATTAAAGACAGCGGGGAGATTAGCCCGATAAAGTCCTTCATAAGTCGGAGTGAGCTTGATTCCTAAATACGGCAAGGCCGAAAGCCATTGAAAAGGGAACGCATGTTTCAGAGTCGCCAACATTGATGATGAGAGGGTAATCGACATAGCCTTAGATTTGGCAGGGTTGACATGGAAGCCTGAGAGAACTGCAAAGGAATCCAAAACCACAAGTAGGTTTGGCAGAGTAACCCCTGGATTTGTAACTGACAACAATATATTGTCAGCGAACAGAGATAACGTATGCTGAGAACCAGCTACATCCATTCCCTTAATATCAGGATGCATACGAATGGCTTCTGCCAAGGGTTCTAAAGCCAAAATAAATAGTATGGGGGAAAGTGAGCAACCTTGTCTAGTTCCCCTGCCAATCGGGAATGTTGGGGACTCAAAACCGTAACATTTGAGTTTTGCTTGGGGGGACGTATAGAGCGAAGAAATCCAACGCAAGAACGAGGGACCAAAGCCAAAATGATGAAGGACCGACATTAAATAAGGCCAGGACAAAGTGTCAAAGGCCTTGTTAATGTCTAGAGATAGGAGCATCATATCAATTTTACGAGTATGAACCAGATGTTGTAACTGCAAAATGCGTCTGATGGCATTCCCCGCTTGACTGTGGGGGACAAAACCCCCCTGGTCTTTCTTAATCAGACGAGAAAGGAAAGAATTCAATCGAGTAGCTAAGATCTTGGTTAGAATTTTCATATCGATGTTAATAACAGAAATTGGCCTGTAATTTGCCCAAGAGGAATGATCTTGATCAGGTTTTGGGATCATAACCACGTTAGCAGTCACAGAGTCAGGGGAAAAAGTTGAATCTCCCTTCATCGCATTGTACATAGCAGCAACGTGAGGAGCAAGCACATCAGCTAACTTTTGTAATATAAAGCCGTGTACCCATCTGGGCCTTGGCGTTTGCTCGTCTTCAGATCTGCAATGCAATGCAAGAGGAGCAAGCAAATCAGCTAATGTTTTGTAATATAAAGCCGTGTATCCATCTGGGCCTTGGAGTTTGCTTGTCTTCTGATCCGCAATGCAATGCAAGACTTCCGATATTTGAATATCACGATCCATCAAGTCCTTATGGGCCTGAGTCAAAGTAGGCAGAGACAGGTGGGACAAGAAGTCAGAGATAGACTGGGGATCAGACTGTGTGGGATCTGTATAAAGTCTAGCAAGGCGATGCCAGAATTCCTCCAACACCGCTACAGGATTACTTGTGAGAACATACCATTGCAAGTATGGGCCAAATGTTGTAACTGTATAATACGTCTGATAGCATCTCCGGCTTGTCTGTGGGGGACAAAACCCACCTGATCCTTCTTAATCAAGCGAGAAAGGAAAGAATTCAAACGAGTGGCTAAGATCTTAGTAAGGATTTTCATGTCAATGTTAATAAGAGAAATTGGTCTGTAATTTGCCCAAGAGGAATGATCCCGATCCGGTTTGGGGATCATAACCACATTAGCAGTCAAAGAGTCAGGGGAAAAGTTTGAACCTCCCTTCACCGCATTGAACGTAGCGGCAAGGTGAGGGGCAAACACATCAGCCAATTTTTTGTAATATGAAGCCGTGTATCCATCTGGACCTGGGCATTTGCCCGTCTTCAGATCTGCAATGCATTGCAGAACTTCCGATGCTTGAATATCACGGTCCATCAGGTCCTTATGAGCCTGAGTCAAAGTAGGTAAGGACAAGTGAGATAAAAAATCAGAGATAGATTGGGGATCAGCCCGTGTAGGATCCGCATAAAGTCTGGCAAGTCGATTGCGGAACTCCTCCAATACCGCTACAGGATTACTGGTGAGAACATTCTGACGAGTGCGTAGAGAAATCGGTTTAGGGTGGTGCGTAAAAGAGCGCAATATATGTGCTAGCATGGAATATGGTTTGTTTGCTTTATTGTACCATTTCTGGTGCGTCCAACGCAAGGAGCCTCATCTGTCAAACAGAGATCCAGTTCCAGGCAGGCCTGATCTAATAACCTACGGTTCAATGGAGTTGGTGCCTGCTTAACTTGAGCCGACGTGGAAGCTAGCTTTGATTCAAGCTGACGCTGTTTATGTTGTCTATCCCTCTTCCACCTCAAAGCTATCTGAATAATATGACCCCTAAGAACAGCCTTGTAAGCCTCCCACAGCATCACCGAAGAAGAGACAGAACCCGAGTTTAGCTGAAAATATTCTTGGGATTTGCGCAGTAGTTCCTCCTGAGTCTCCTTCAGCGTAAGCAGGGAGTCATTCATAATCCAAGAGGAGTAGGATGGCTTACAGAGGAGAGATCGACAAACCACCAAAATGGGGTCATGATCAGACCGCGGAACCGTGAGAATAGAGACAGAACGCACCAGAGGGAGATGTTTACGTAATACAAAAGCATGGTCGATTCTAGAGTGGGAATGATGAGGGTGAGAGTAGTAAGTATAGTCTTCCCCCTGGGGATGGAACTCTCGCCATAGATCTACCATGTCATGGGTACATAACGTATGGGTAAAGGACTTAGCTGGAGCAAAAGAATTATCGTTCTCCGAGGGGTATTTATCTAGGGAAGGATTTAATACTAAATTAGAATCTCCCGCCATCAGGAGAGTACCCTGTTGATGGACTGCCAGAAGGGAGCAGATATGTGATAGAAAGGGTCCAGGGTTGACATTGGGAGCATAATAGGTCAGTATTGTAATATCTATACCCTGAATTATGCCCTGTAATAAAAGATACCTGCCACTTGGGTTAGCAATACGCTTCACACAAACAAATGGGGTTTTGTTGTGGAAAGCAACAAGAACTCCCCTTTGTTTAGTAGGGCCAGTAGCCTGAAAAACCTGAGGGTAGCGTGCATCAAAATATTTTGGGGTGGAGGTAGTTGAGAAGTGAGTTTCCTGCAGACAAGCAATATTGACATGGCGAACCCTGAGAAACTTAAATATCTTTACCCGTTTTTGAGGGGAGTTCATACCCTGAACATTCAAAGATAACCAGTTCAGCGACATGGCAATCAAAAAGGAAGAAGATCACCCCCGCCACGATCCCCAGGAGCCCTGAAAAAAATTGATAAAGACACAAAAAACACATAACAAGAAACCAAGAAAAGAAAAAGGTGGAAAAGAAGGAAGAAAACAAGAAACCATCTGGTATACAAGCAATATTCATTTGAAACAGTAAGATTAGTACAATCATCGTAACAATCAACTGTGGGTGATAAACCCACAAAGAGGCTGAGTAGTGGGCAGGATACCAATCCGGTCCACTAGATAGCTCGGAGGGGGACACAATATTCTACCACTCGGCTTAGTTAAAACAGGAGAATACTAAGCAAACAATTTGGGCTAATAAACCCATTATCAAATGATCTATGAGTGGCTAATAAGGCAGCAGGAAGTACAGTCAACTAGAAACTCAGAGATGGAGAAGCTCCAAGATAACCAGAGTGAGTCCGCCCACGGGCCAGCCCAGTAAACAGTCACACCTACGGCATGAGATCTACCGCCAGTTCTGCCCATCATCAACAACATGAGTAGAGACATCTAAACTGAACTAACACAGCTATTGAGGTGAAGGCCTCAGCGGAGAAAGTGCTAAATAACATATCTGCACAGGAGCACCTAGGGGCAGTGTCGTCCGCATCTCTAAAAGTAGAAAGTAAGTGTGAATACCCAACCGGACACAAAATGTCAACTCGCAGAAACTTCCTGGAAACACTGGGTCTGTAAAGATCAAAGAGCTTGAGAGCTACTTTGGCTTGGAGGAGATGATTTGCATGAGGTCTGGGAGCCCCGCGGACATGTAGAGACTGTAGCCTCCTCAATCTGGGAGTGTGGCCGTTCCAGTTTCAGTTCCTGAAAGTGGCGGCGAAGATCCGTAGGGGAAGAACCCTGGAACTGACTACCTTGATAGTATGGTCATGACCCTCCAAAACTGTAGTCAACAGATCCATACATTGCTCTAATTGATGGGCACGGTGTCCCAATTCCTTTAGGCCTCTTACTAGATCAGAAGAGAGTTTACGAGAAGCAACTGTAATCTCCTCCCGCACTATGGCAGGAAATTTGTGTAGCAAGGCTTCAGGGTTTTGCTCAAGGGGGCCGGTTAATCACGAGGGGAATTGCTGCTGACTATCTCCATCCGACTCCGGATCCCCTGTGAACTGCGTGGTGTCATCAGGCTCTGGAGGGCTGTGCGTTATCTTGCCAGTGTGGCTATGCGGAGGTGTCTGTTGCTGGGCCCGGCATTTGGGTTTAGTGCGCGGGGTATGATGCATTTTTGGGTGAAGTCCGGGTATTTCACAAGCACCTCCGACCGGTTGCATCAGTATGTAGGGGCATAGGAGCCCAATATGCCGAGGTAAATGTTCCAGTGGCGCGGAGCAGGGAGATCAAATGGCCATCTACCCAGGCTACGTGTGCGTGCCCCCCTACGGGGCTGCTTTTACATAAGATCCATCTCTGCAGGACAGTCCATGCGTCCGGACATAGTCATTAAATTGTAGTAGAAATTATCACAGCGGGGGGGAGGGGCAATATAGGCTGTATTAGTAACTGTACCTTCCTTGGGATGATGGAGTACCAGGCAGATCGAGTGTGAGCCCCAGAAGGATCCCAGCATCAGATGGAGCGTGAGGGTCCTCGCCTTCCAGGCCTGGCAGACCGTAGTGGCAGAGTACCACAAGAGGGGGCACAGGAACCTCAGATTCACCCCCTATGGAAGGGGGATAGATTAGGTAGGCCTCTGGGCCTGATGGGGGCTGTACAGCTGCTATGATGGGCCTCCAGGCCTTATTTATGTGTGCCCCAGCCAGCTGTGGTCCCCGAAGCCTATTTAGAGGCCAAGAAGCCACAAACAACCCGCCCCAGCAGCGGGTCCAGCAGCAGGGGGGCAGAGAGACAGCATCCCAATCCGGCCTTGAGTGCAGGAAACACCGAGGCTCCACCAGGCCGCGGTAGGCCACAAAATTTCAGAGCTCCGGAGGGGGGGACAAAAATGCCCAGCTTCCCTCCTCAGGTGGTAAACAGGGGCCACAGGGTCTCCAGTGCCCCTATAGAGTCCGCTGCCACCTGGATGGCAGCGGATTAGTCAGTGGGGCAACGGAGCTCCCAACTATGCAGCTGCTCTGGTCACCATCTTGGACACTCCCCAACCTTTGCAGTCTTCAATACAAACAAAGATGTACATCTAACATTAAACATTAAACAATTCTCTTTCAGAGAAAACAAGTGCCTCCACAGTCTCTTTCATGATCAATATGCTCTTTACTTATAGGAAACATTCCTCCCCCCCCTGGCCACAGCCAGGGGTAGCCCAACTTCCTCCCAAAGGGGAGCTAAAGTCCCTAATACTCATTTCCATTTGGCAGTGTAGTCTCTCTACCATAAGAGTTCCTTCTCAAAGTGCTCCTTCACTGTAGAACAACCCTAGGCTCCTGCTAAACCAAGCAGCCCCCTAAGGGATGACCTTAAGAGCTTTGGCTGGCAAAGCTGAACCAGAATTAATATTGGGTCTGGTGAAGGAGTCAACACTTTTGGAAAAAGGCTGACTTCAGAATTCTTAAATTTGGTGCCATTATGCTAGGATTCTGCTTGGATGCTTCTACTGCACTTTTTCCAGGTTCAACAAAAAAAAAAACTCACCAAGTTCGTCTCAAGATCCAGGAATCCTCTTCCTGCCTAGTAAATGCTCTGGTTATTCCATGAGATTAGTTCAACCTGTTCTACTCTTTTTCCCCTCTGTAACAATTCCTCTCATGCTCCAGAGGGTCAAGATACAAGGTATTCTGGTGATTCTCTTTGCTCCGAACTGTCCTAGGAGAATGTGTTACTTGAACTTTTCCAGACTCATGGCAGAATTTCCATGGGTCCTCCCAGATCATCTGTCCTAAAGACCAGTTTACCATCCCCGCTTCTTAGTCATCATTTTAATGGTCTGGCTGTTGAATCCGTTGCCCTGAAGGATAGGTGCCTACCTTTTTCAGTTATCCTTTCATCTTTGAAAACTAGGGAGTTGATTTTTCTCAAAGTCTAGCATACCTTGTGCAAGGCAAGGAATTTCCATCCCAGGAAGTGTTTCATGGGACAATTTCTGTCTTTTATCCAGTCATGTCTTGTTCCTAGCAAGACCACTGGCCTCGCACTCCTTAGAGAAAGCCTTTGTGCTGAGTGTTGCGCTCATTGCTCCCCTGTGCATTCCCCAGTGACTCCATGAGATCTCAGTATGGTTCTGTTGGTTCTCCAGAAACCACCTATCAGGGCTATTTCCTTGTCAACTCTAATTCACATAGTTTTCTTCCCCATTGCCATCTTCTCTGTGAGGCAAGTTTCTGAGTTGCCAATCTTAACTGTTTTCTGTGCTACACAAATATAAGGTTGTTGTGGAGCCTAAAGCCAGCCATAGACAGTTTGAATTTTGGCCAGTTAAGCTGAGATTCAAACCATGTATGAGCAGGCTGAATGTACCCAAGCTGATCGATCGGTCAACTTGGGTACAACCTGCTTGTCAGATTTTACATGCAAATATTGCTAGCGGCTATTATAGCCAATAACAGTATTCACTGTGTTCTCCAAGTGGGATGGCTCCACCCGCCTGGAGAACACAATGGCTACAGAGGACGGGACTTTGATAATTGGGGAATTGATCGATTTTCTTTTCTGCAACCCATGGTTGCAGGAAAAAAAATTGTTCCATCTTAAGACTCAGGTTATTTGCTTCCTTCCACCTTAATTAGGATATTGTTCTCTCATCTCTGTATCTGACTCCCTGACATGCCAAGGAAATTTCCCTCCACTGTTTGGATTTGGTATGCTTGGTTTGAGTCTATCTCCCAGTTATAACTTCTTTCTCCATTCCTGAGGATCCCTGTACAGGACAAGCTGTTTGTTGTTTCACTAGCTCCAGCTGAATTCATCAGTTCATCATTTGAGCCTACAGACTAAGAAGGTTCCACTCTTCTGGTCAAAGCCCACCCTACTAGAGTAGTTAATGCTTCTTGGGCTTTTAGCATCAGGCATTCATTTCTCATATTTGCAAAACTGCCTCCTGGTCTTCTGTTCACACATTTAACTTTAGTCAGGTGGATATTGAGACCTCATCCAATGCCAACTTTGTTCATAAGGTTCTTCACAGATGACTCCGTGATTTCAGTTGAGTTCTTTCACTTAACCTGTTGCTTTTGTGGGCCTGTTAGCAATCGCTTGTTCTATTGCCCAACCCTCAGTTGGTTTGGTCATCTCAATGTATCTGACTACTTATCATGGTCCACTTTGTGACAATTTTTATGTAAAGCCCTTTTCTATGAGTGCAATGTGTGACACAGGTCTCCCCTCTTTGTTTTTACGAACCACTTCTAATATTGCTTGCTAACAAATTTGGGGCATGCTGGAAGTGGGATGGGTTATACGGAGCTGTCCTCACAGCTTTGTTTGCCAGTATCTAGTCTTCTGAACGGCAGCTGCATAACCCAATGTGCCAGACTGCTCATCCTGTGTCCTATAATGTACTTCAAAAAAGGATTTTAAAGTAAATGAAAAATCCTATTTTTACCTAGACATGTATAATTCTTAGATTGTAAGCTCCAAGGAGCAGGGCCCTCCTAACCCTCTTGTATTGAACTGTAATGTTGCTGTACTGTCTCTCTTTATTTTGTAAAGCGCTGAGCAAACTGTTGGCGCTATATAAATCCTGTATAACAATAATAATAATAATTTAATCCAATGTGCTATGTCAACATGCAGAATAATATGTAGTGAAGACTCTGACACTGGAGATAAAAGAATGCCTCTACCAGGGGCGGCCTGACCATTTGGAAACTCGGGCACTGCCAGGGGGCCTGGGGTAAGTAGGGGGCCCCATGAGATGCCCCTGGTACCTTTTTCATAGGCTTTTTTGAGTTTGGGCAAGGACACAGGGGCCCCATGATCCCCTATTGCCCGGGGGCCCTAATGAGTTGTCAGTCCACCCCTGGCCTCTACCAGGGTATGAGTGCTGAGTGAGCAAACTGTGGACTAGGGACTTGCCTGTATTGTGCTACTTACCTGTACAAAACTCTCAGATCTGGGATGTGCTGCATGTTGCTTTATGCTGCATTCATGCATGATGGCATAATCCTCCAGCAATGAAAGTGAGATGAACAGTCTCTGTATCACACAAAAGAACAGATTGAGACAAATACGTGTTGTCAGAAGTTGAGTAGGGCTGGGACTCTTGCTGTAAGCAGCTGAGCAGGGATAAGAATCATATATGCACTGAGTATCAGTTAAAGACTGATCACTCAGATTTGGGCGCTTTTCTATGCTGTTTGCATTCATATGAAACATGGTAGAATCTTATAGTTTCAATGGTTCCACAAAATATATAGCAGACATTTACCTATCTTTAAAAGCAATTTTCAAACAATGTAGAGGAAAAGGGCCTAGAACAGCTGACCACCCTAATGCCAATGCTGACTTGAGCAGCCTAACATTGTAGAAGATTTTGATGATTGCAAAGTTAGTCTATATGAAAGCCTGGGATTAGCCTTCTTCTTCACACTGTATATCAACTTAACAAAATAACATTAAAATCTGAAGTTTATACACCCTATAAAACATACAAAACAAAATTCAGAACAAGATGCATGTACCCATATCGGTATTCTAAAATAATCTAGGAAACAGGTAAATATTAGTTATTATTCCTATATACCTATCTTTTGCATTGTGATTTTTTTGTAGCTAGTGTAGGAAAGCTTGAACTCTTGTCAGTTTTTAATTGCTGTCTGTGCCACTTGTGAGGTTCACCTTCTTTTTTTGTGACGCTGAACATTGTAAACCTAGCCACACACATTTCATTTTCTCTCATTCAGCCAGTGGGAATCAATTGACTCCCCCATCTGCACTAAAAAGCATGGCTAAAGAAATCTAGAAATCTCCACTGTTGTCTACCTAAATATCCGAGCAGTGACCATTCCATGAGCAGAAAAAAAAAAAGCTTGAACAAGAAATAAGTCAGCTATATATGGGTCGATTTTCGAACGATTTTTCGCTCGAAAATCGGACCTAAGAGAAATCAGCCACTATTGCTGTTAGTGGGGCAATGGAACCAGCCAATTTTCGTGGTTCCTCCCCATTTCATTTATCGGGCATGCTGGAAAATTCTTGAAAAACGACCGATTTTCAAAATCATTGGTGGCACCATCGGATTACAGAACGAACGATGTTTTCGATTTTTAATCAAAAAATCATTTGGAATTCGACCCATGTATGGCTTGCTATACACTGTGGGGGAGAATCTGGTGCAGCTGAGCATGGTAGCCAATCAGCTTCTAACTTCAACTTCTTCAGTTAAGCTTTGACAATAAAACTTGGAAGCTGATTGGTTTCGATGTTGCACCAGATTTTGCACTCTCAAGTTTTAGTAAATCTCCCCCTCTAAGTTACTTTAAACTTTTCTAAAAAGTTAACCACTGTAATGTTCTATAATGTAAACTATATCCTTTACATGCCTTTGATGTTGAGCAATAGACGTTATCTCTCTATTATTTCCTAGTCACAGTTACAAGGTCATATTTACTTCTGCTTGTATCGTGCAGCTATTTCAGACCAGTAGAAAGCAGTTTCTGGTTCTACTGGTTTTTTTTTATAAAAAGTAACAAAGGATGAACATTAAAGCGACGTTACAGTGGAAATAAAAAAAAAATAAAAGTCAGCAGCTACAAAAACTGTAGCTGTTGACTTTTAAAAAACAGCCACTCATCTATCCCTCGAACCAGTGGTGTCCTTCCTACAACCCATTTCACCAAACTCCCTGTGTTCCTGGCACTGGCATCTTCAGTGTGGGCACCCAGCTGTGACAGCTGTGGCTACACAGCCCGGTGCCCACTGCACATGCGTGAGTAGCGCTGCACTTTGTGAATGGTCTCGTAGTCTTCTGGGACCTGTCACATGTTCCCGAAGACTACAGGGAGGGATGGGGGAGGACAACATCCGTTTTTGATTGCTAAGCGATTGCAGCGGAAGTGGGAGCAGATACCTACCAAATTTGGGTACCCGCTACCCCCCTGCTGCCAAAAGATGCCAATCCTCAACCACTTGCCTACCGCACACTTTTACCCCCTTCCTGCCCAGGCCAATTTTCAGCTTTCAGCTCTCTCACGCTTTGAATGACACTTGCACGGTTATGCAACATTGTACCCATATGACATTTTTATCATATGTTTCACACAAATAGAGCTTTCTTTTGGTGGTATTTAATCACCACTGGATGCTTTATTTTTTGCACTATAAACAAAAAAAGCAAAAAATTGAAAAAAAAAAGTTTTTCTTTGTTTCCATTATAACATTTTGCAAACAGGTAATTCTTCTCCTTCACTGATGTGTGTTGATAAGGCTGCACTGATATGCAGCACTGATGGGCACTGATAGGCAGCACTGATGAGGTGGCACTGATGAGGTGGCACTGGTGGGCATTGATGAGAAGGCAATGATGCTGAACTGATATGCAGCACTGATGGGCACTGATGGGCAGCACTGATGGGCACTGATGAGTGACACTGATGGGCAGCACTGACTGGTGGCACTGACAGACAGCACTGACTGATGGCACTGACTGACGGCACTGACTGTTGGGACTGCTGGACACCTCTGGGTGGCACTGCTGGGCACTGATTGGCACAACTGCTGGGTGGCACTGCTGGGCAGCACTGGTGGGTGGCACTTCTGGGAGGCACTGCTGGGCACTGATCATCAATGTGAAACACCATGCGAAATCATTAGAAATTCAGTGGATGGGAATGAATTCAGTGACAAATCTCAATAGGCAAATGTAACATTTTCCATTTTATAAATGTAATTAACCTCTTGCCTGCTGCCCTATAGCAGAAACACTGCTATAGGGCGGCAGGGCTGCACAAAATCACATATATATGTGTGATTTTGCATTTCTGGGTATTTCCTACTTGTGCCGCCATTGGCAGACTCAGCTGTCGATCACCGGGTCCCGGACAGTGATTCCCCGGTAGCACCCGGCTATTGCCAAGTATCACTGACGGAGGAGAGGTCTATATGTAAACAATACAGATCTCTCCCATCAGCTCCTGCGCATTGCTTTGTACTGCTCTGCATAGCAGAGCAATACAGAGCAATATGCTTAGACAGTGAAGCACACACACAGCGCATCGTAAAACAGCACACAGTTAACCCTTTGATCACCCCAGATGTTAACCCCTTCCTGCCCAGTATCATTAGTACAGTGTCAGTGCTTTTTATTAGCACTGATCACTGTATTAGTGTCACTGGGGATGTCAGTGACAGTTAGTCAGTTCCCCCCCAGTGTCAGAATGCCCGCTGCAGTCCAGCTATAAGTCGTTGATCGCCGCCATTACTAGTACTAGTAAAAACTTCCAGTATATATACCACTATTTGAAGACGCTATAACTTTCACGTAAGCCAATTAATTTACACGTATTGGGATTTTTTTTAGCAAAGACATGTAGCAGAATACATTTTGGCCTAAAAGTATGATGAAATTTGATTTTTTTAATTTTTTTAGTGGACATGTTTAATAGCAAGAAATCAAAAATATAATTTTTTTTCTCAAGATTGTCGACCTTTTTTTGTTTATAGCAAAAAAATAAAACCCGCACAATCAATCAAATACAACCAAAAGAAATCTCTATTTGTGGGACAAAAAGGACATACATTTCATTTGGGTGCAGTGTTGCATGACTGTGCAATTGTCAGTTAAAGTAACACAGCGCCGTATCACAAAAAAATGGCCCGGTCAGGAAGGGGGGTAAATCGTCTGGAAAGCAAGTGGTTAATGTTTAAAACAACCTCATTTATTCCTAAAACAAAACCCAAATTATTACATTATTATTGTACAGGATTTATATAGAGCCAACAGTTTGCTCAGCGCTTTACAATATAAGGGAGACAATACAGCAACAATATAGTTTAATACAAGAGGGACAGGAGGGCCCTGCTTCTTGGAGCTTACAATCTAAGATGCAGGCAAAACTCATTTTAAAGTGGCAATTGTGTTGGTGAATAATGACAGCAAGTGATCTTTAAATATGGGCAAATAATTTGTTGGCTAACATAACAACAGTCTCGCTCTCTATAATGAGACAATAGTATTTGTACAAATTGAGAGAAATCACATAGAGTGAAGTAAGTAAGTATTTGATCCCCTGCTGATTTTGAATGTTTGCCCACTCACAAAGAAATGATCAGTCTAAAAATTGAATGGTGGGTGTATTGTAACACTGAGAGACAGAATAGCAACACAAAATTCAAAAGAAATGCATGTCTAACAAATGATGCACTGATTTGCATGTTCATGAGGGAAATAAGTATTTGATCCCCTTCACAAAACATGACTTAGTACTTGGTGGCAAATCCCTTGTTGGCAATCACAGAGGTCAGACGTCTCCTGTAGTTGGCCACCAGGTTTGCACACATCTCAGGAGGGATTTTGGCCCACTCCTCTTGGCTGATCATCTCCAAGTCATTAAGGTTTGGTAGCTGACGTTTGGCAACTCGAACTTTCATCTCCCTCCACAAATTTTCAATCAGATTAAGTCGGAGATCGGCGATCTTCTTCTTTGGCCTGAAATCAGCACATGCGCAGTTGTTTTAGGGTATACATATCTTCACGGGATACTCATTTTACACTGGGGGCAGCTGTCACTGTGCCGGGAATCCGGGATCACCCCAATAACTATCCAGGACCTTCACAGAGCTCAGAAGCTCTGCTGGCGTCCTGCTCCAGTACCCCCTGTGATGGTGTCACCCTGTGCAGCCCGCACCCCCCTAGGGATGCCACTGGCTGCAGCCACTGATCAGTCTATTCTGACAGCAGTGGAAGCCGCTGTCAGAATACAATGTCCCACCAGGAGGAATCCTCCATCCACGTTGTTTGGATGGATGAATCTGTTACGCCCAAATTTAAAGTGGAATATTCTTTGAATGTATAGTATTTAAAATACCTTTCTAGACAAACTCCAAGATGAAGATCAGAATACACGCCAGGATTGTTTAGTTATCAATTTTTACTCATTGAACTTAAAAATGTCAGTTGTCATACTTTTATAGAATAAAACCAATTTCTGTTATTTTGAGTGTATTGACATATTAAGTACACCATTCTCTCAGGTATTCACAGCTAGTATGGTAAGTGACCTTAAATGTCTCAGGGCAGGACTCTTGGCTGTGTTCAGCAAAATAGGGTGGAGACATTTATTATGTTTGCTGTCACCAATAGCAGTCTTAAAGTTCAACTCCAGGCACAAGAAAAAAAATACTCTTGCAGTGGGGTTAGAGGAATAAACTGTAATACTTATATATTATTCTGCAGCCCTTCAGGCTCCCTCCATCTGTGCCACCATTCCCCCACATTGTAAGCCAATACAAGTGAAGGGATGGATGCTGCTCAACCGACCCCAGGAATCCAATGAATCCAATGGCCTTAACCGCAGTACTAGCCACGTCCCTCTGACGCGTTTCACCCCGCAGCATTGAGCAGTGTCCATCCCTTCACTTGTATTGGCTGACACTGGAATCGATCGGACTCATGCTCCCCTCTTCTCACTTGCCGGTGGGGTTATCCTCTGCTTGGAGCAGCGCCATAAGGTCTACTTTTCACATTCCCCCACAGTCTCAGTCGCCCAGTCACCTCCTTCACATACAATGCAGGACTAATAGCCCTGCATCGTACATGATGATGCCTATTGACTGCCCACAGCCTGGAGCAAAAGAGAGAAGAGAGCGTCGCAGGAAGGATTAAGGTAAGTAGCGCAGCCTCTTCCTTTACCCACTAGAATTACCAAGCATTTAATCCCTGCAGTGCTGGGGACCACACTTTTTTTTGGTGCCTTTAAACTCACCATACTCCAGGGCCAGGTTCAGTCATGCTTTCCCAGGATCAATGACTTCAGTATGAGGAAGTGGAAGGACCAGGGGGCGGGACACAGAGTTGGTGAAGCCGACTTGGCATGGTTGCACAGTGCCCTGCCCCTGTCAGCAGAACAGAATGATTTGTTTCTATGGTGCAGGGGGGTGGACCAGGATGCACCATGTCTTTTGTTGCTTTGGTGCTGGTGGCCAGCCTGCCTGCACCATGGAAACAGATGATGTTGATTCAGGGCTGGAATTCAGAAGAGAATCTGAAATCCTGCTTTCATCTAAATCTGCTTTGTCTCCTGCCCCCTGTGACATTTTGAAGGTATGACTCTATTTGTACCATGCTCTATTTGTACCATGCATGTACTTGTATGAAAAAGTATCCTGTTCACATTGTATTGCTTCCTTTGTTTGGAATACCTGGTGAACTTGTCATTTTTGCTATTTCAAACTGACCAACCTAGGCATGAGAGCACATCCTTCCAAGTGTAGTCAGTTTTCTGGCTGTGCTGGGCGCACAGTCTGTCTGTCCTCCAGTGATCTACTGATCTACTGACATGCCCTGCCCCCAACTCCCACCTGCACAGCCATTCACTGGAAAGATCGGTGTACTGCTCTTTCAGCAGCCCCACCTCTTTGAGCCACTTACGCAGCTGAGGACGAAAATTGTATGAATTAAAAAAAAGAAAAAAAAATGTTTTTATATTTATATATATATATATATATATATATATATATATATATATACACGCATCTGTCCCTTTATTAAGTAAACCTGTTCAATTTCTTGGTAGCACAAATTGCTGATCAGCCAATCACATGGCAGCAACTCAATGCATTTAGATATCTAGATGTGGTGAAGATGACTTGCTGAAGTTCAAACAGAGCATTAGAATGGGGAAGAAAGGGGATTTAAAGTGGTATTAGCCCAGGAGCCTGAATTCGCTATATCTGGTCTCCCACAGTACACAGTATTTTAGTAAATATAAACTGCTAAATACCTTTTCTCATCAGCAGTTAGAGCAGTCTTGTGGCTTCTATCAGTATCCAGCAGAGCAATGGTTAAAGCTTCTAGGAGGAGTTTTCTTTCTGCTCTAGAAGGATGCAAAACCCCTGACCTCTGTATGGACAGTGCTGATTGGCCCTGTGCTGATCACATGCACTCGCCCAAGAAAAAAATACCTTTCTAGCAATACACACTAAACTGAGCATCTGCAGAATGGCTACGGTTCAGTCTGTCTTAACAGGAGATAAGACATAGATATTTGAACAAGGGGAGGAGCAGAGAAGTCAGGATCAAACAATGCAGAGGTTTAATCCCTTAGGTTCCACAGTGAGTATAACAAGCATGCTTTACTGCATATGCAGACTGATTTTACTGTTGTAGGTTTAGAACCACTTTAAGTGTCTTTTAGCGTGGTATGGTTGTCGGTGCCAGACAGGCTGGTCTAAGTATTTTAAAAAACTGCTGATCTACTGGAAATTTCATGCACAACCATCTCTAGGATTACAGTGAATGTTCCGAAAAAGGGAAAATATCCAGTGAGCTGCAGTTGTGTGGACATCATGGATCCATCCTGCCTTGTATCAACGGTTCAGGCTGGTGGTGGCGTAATGGTGTGGGGGATATTTTCTTGACACTAGCAAGGTGTACCTAATAAGGTGGCCGGTGTATATACACACATAAATGTCTTGACTTTCATTTCTATTTTAAATTGAATGGGTTTTTTTATACGATGAGGGTTCACTATACTTTAACACACATTTTGGAGTTTTTTGCAACCTTTTTTTTATTTACCACATGCATTTTACTGTTACAAAAATGTCTACTATTGTATAAGGTGTCAAATGTCCATAACACGCTACACCATGTGTCAAAATACACGTGAAATGTGCACAATGCATAAAATGCATACTTCTGTAAAATCCATAATGATGGTGATCTTTCTTTCTTGCACTAATATTCTTTATGATATTTTATATTTTATTTTATCATTTAGATTGCCCCACACACACTTCAGTTCCCCCCACTGTCAGGTTTACTAGCACTGGTGCGTCACTACTTATCAACATTTATGCAATAAGCACACTTTTTCAGTCACTGATAAGCCTGGAAAGCAAACAAGTGTACAGTCAGTTTTTATCAAAGTGATTCACATGAACAAGTGTATCTGTGCAGAAGTTAAACCTTGTAAAGTAACGTCAGGTGTTAAATTCAGAAACCTAAAGGTATCTACAAAAACCCCTATGTTTCTTGCTGAATATTCGCCTTAAAATTTAAGAAACCTAAAGGAGTCTACAAAAACCTCTGTTTCTTGCTGAATACTCTAAAAGCCTTAAAATTTAGGAAGCTCAGAAATTGCAAACCAGACTTCAGGTGCAAGATCACATTTGAGACCCCCATCCCTCTACTTTTGTCATTCTAACTTTATTATTGGTCAGTAGAGAGCCTGCTACAACTCTAATCTTGGAGTACAGTCTGACCTTTGCATAGCTGGACACCTTGAAGGGGAATAAAGTTTAAAATCACTTTAAAAAATAGTAATAAATGCACATTTTTGCAGTTAAAAAATGTGTATATATAATTTTTTTTCTTATTAGCCTGTAAAGGATTGCTCCTGCAATCATCAGGTTCCATACACTTGGCAGTCAGCTGTTTCCGAAAGCTCCACATGTTCCAGTGTGGCACACACGATCAGGTTCTTTCTGATGTGGGAACACTCAGCAACAAGTCTCCCCAGCTTCAGTCAGGGCTGTCTTAATACATGGGCACCCCTGGGCAGTGTCCAGAGGCCCCAGGTGCATAGGGGCCCCATGATAATCTTGCATTACAACATAATTGATCTGCCAGGACAGTCACACTTTTTACTAAGCTGTCCCAGGATGGCTTGAACAGGCCCCAAGAACCTGTACTGTGCCCTCCTGATCTCAGTATTGTGCCCTCTTTGCTCCCCCTGTATAGTGTCCTTCTTCCTTCCCCTCCCCATACTGTGCCTTTTGTGTTGATTAGTCTATGTTTAGCACCCTCTAGTGCGCTACTAGGATAGACAAAAGCATTGTTTATGACTCATGGTAGTTGTGTGAGTCATGTGGTTAAGGTAGGGTTATTACAGGTCAGCAGGTTATGGCTGTATCGCAACCTCCTGACGCTGGAGGACCATAGAACCTTCTGGAAGTCAGTAAGCAGGAAGCGGTGGATGCCTAATCTGCATATTCATGAGGGTTCGGCCAATCCCAGGTTTGGAGGCCCTGGTAGAGTGGTGTACTGGCCTATAAGTATGGGAGAGTCAGGCTGACAGGGGAGTTGGGTGAAGGATGGAGTGCTGAGGAGACTGTTAGTGCCTAGAAGAGGTCCCCTAGGTCTGGGGGGGGGCGTCCTATAGCCTGGGTTCGGGCTGGCTCAAGAGGATACATTCTGTGGAGAGGCATGTATGAGATCAAGGCCTGGAGCAGCAGGGAGCAAGGAGGACACTGTGAGTACACTTTGGGATCTACAAGGGGAAAGCCTGCCACACGTAGCAAGCTTTCTAAGGACAGCACTGGTATTCTTGTCCCGTGAGATCTTCCGAGAAGCCAGGAGGGATGATAGTGTTTGCAGGCTGTGGAGCTTAGAACAGCTCTATAAGGGGAAAGAAGATGCCTTTGCATGTAGTTATGAGAAGTAAAGTGATTTTTGCGGGGCTGCTAGTTCCTCACCCATAAAAGGCAGCTGTTACCGATTTGCAACAACTGATGGCTTTCAGGAAAAGAACATTCCAGGATCTGCTTTTGTACATAGGAAAGAAGTGCTCCCCTTCCATTGATTCAAGCCAAACTGGGCATCCCACAATCCCTATTTCCTTATCCAAGTTGAATTCCCCTAATAAAACAACAAAACCAAGCCCATGTACTGGTCACTGTCTTTGGATGCAAGTGTGAGAAATACCTGTTGCCTGGCTGTGCGGAGGGAAGCTTAGGGGTACCCACAATACAGCGGCCCTTACGAGGGTAGCGCTACATTGGATTTATTCCATGTTTTCTTATTGTTTAAAATCAATTTTATTGAAAGTACTAATAAATCTTTCCATTTCATTCTATCAACTATTTACAGTATGCTTTCATTCTTGAGAGTAGGTGTGTAAATTGGGGCAGGTTTGTAAGGGGCCCAGTGTATTAATTTGGCCAGGGGCCCATGATGCTATTAAGATGACCCTGGCTTGGGTCTCAAGACACAGCAACTCTCTGTGGCTCAGTCTCTCAGCTCCCTGGGTGCTCAGAAAGGCTTATGCAGGCCATAGATGGGTTGAAAACTGGCCGATTTTTCTTTAAAAAAACAAAAAATCGGTCGTTCAAGCGACCGACATTACCAGCAATGGTAAAAAAAATCGGCCGATTTTCATTCCGTCTACAGCCGGCAAAAAGTGTCCCTGCAGAGAGCTCCGCTATTTCTTTGACAGTTCCTTGACATTTATAGTGGTTGCAACATTGTATCTATTTGTATCCATATAGGATACAGATGTTTTTATTCAGAAACAAATAGATACAATGTTGCAACCGCTATAAATATCAAGGAACTGTCAAAGAAATAGCGGAGCTCTCTGCAGGGACACTTTTTGCCGCACTGGAATTCCTCTTCTTCTTCATCCTCTTCTTCTTCTTCCTCCTCTTCTCCTTCTTCATCCTCTTCTTCTTCATCCTCTTCTTCATCTTCTTCATCTTCCTCTTCTTCCTCTTCTTCTTCATCCTCTTCTTCTTTTTCATCCTCTTCTTCATCTTCTTCATTTTCCTCTTCTTCATCTTCCTCTTCTTCTTCTTCTTCTTCTTCATCCTCTTCTTTTTCATCCTCTTCTTCTTCATCCTCTTCTTCTTCTTCTTCTTGTTCATCCTTTTCTTCTTCTTCATCTTCTTCTTCTTCCTCTTCTTCTTCTTCTTCTTCTTCTTCTTCTTCTTCTTCTTCTTCTTCTTCCTCTTCTTCTTCATCCTCTTCTTCTTCTTCATCCTCTTTTTTTCCTTCTTTTTCATCCTCTTCTTCCTCTTCCTCTTCATCCTCTTCTTCTTCTTCCTCTTCTTCTTCATCCTCTTCTTCATCTTCTTCATCCTCTTATTCATCCTCTTCTTCATCTTCCTCTTCTTCTTCATCCTCTTCTTCATCCTCTTCTTCTTCATCCTCTTCTTCTTCTTCTTCTTCTTCCTCTTCTTCTTCATCATCCTCTTCTTCATCCTTTTCTTCTTTTTCTTTTTCATCCTCTTCTTCTTCCTCTTCATCCTCTTCTTCATCTTCCTCTTCATCCTCTTCTTCTTCTTCTTCTTCTTCATCCTCTTCTTCTTCCTCTTCTTCATCTTCTTCATCCTCTTCTTCTTCTGCATCCTCTTCTTCTTCTTCTTCCTCTTCTTCATCCTCTTCTTCTTCATCCTCTTTTTCTTCATCCTCTTCTTCATCCTCTCTTCATCCTCTTCTGCATCCTCTTCTTCTTCATCCTCTTCTTCCTCTTCTTCAGCTTCTTCATCCTCTTCTTCTTCTTCTTCTTCTTCCTCTTCTTCTTCATCCTCTTCTTCTTCTTCTTCATCCTCTTCTTCTTCTTCATCCTATTCTTCTTCATTATCCTCTTCTTCTTCTTCTTCATCATCCACTTCTTCTTCTTCTTTTTCATCCTCTTCTTCTTCTTCCTCTTCATCCTCTTCTTCTTCCTCTTCTTCTTCGTCCTCTTCTTCTTCGTCCTCTTCTTCTTCATCCTCTTCTTCTTTTTCTTCTTCTTTTTCACCTTCTTCTTCTTCTTCCTCTTCTTCCCCTTCTTCATCCTTTTCTTCATCCTCTTCTTCATCTCCCTCTTCTTCTTCTTCTTCTTCTTCTTCCTCTTCTTCTTCATCCTCTTCTTCATCATCCTCTTCTTCTTCATCATCCTCTTCTTCATCCTCTTCTTCTTCTTCATCCTCTTTTTCTTCTTCTTCCTCTTCTCCTTCATCCTCTTCTTCATCCTCTTCTTCCTCTTCTTCTTCTTCATCCTCTTCTTCTTTTTCCTCTTCTTCATCCTCTTCTTCTCCATCCTCTTCTTCTTCATCATCCTCTTCTTCTCTTCCTCTTCTCCTTCTTCCTCTTCTTCTTCATCCTCTTCTTCATCCTCTTCCTCTTCTTCTTCTTCTTCATCCTCTTCTTCTTTTTTTCTACTTCTTTTTGTCTTCCTCTTGCAGGTCACTGCTCATGCGCAGATTTTTTTATCGGTAAAAGATTGGCCGATTTGCCCATCATTGCCGCGAAAATCGGCCAATCGGCAAAATCGGCCGATTTTTTTCCAACTTTACCGATAAAAAAAATCTGCCAAAATACCGAAAAACGGCCGAACATTTAGCCCACTAACGATCCGAAAATCGGTCGATTTTATTTTCGGCCGAAAAATCGGCCGATTTTTGACCCATCTATGGCCTGCATTAGTCTCTCACTGGTGTAGGCACACAGATGCAATGTCTGCCCAGCTTCAGTCACCGCACACCAGTCCCCATCTCCATCTCTCCTCAACAGGTAAAAAAATTTCCCAAGGGGTTTAGTTTGCATACTTTTGCAAATATATGTGTAAGCTGCAGAGGCTACGTCACGGCACCCCTGTGTACTGCAGTCCAAAATCTATAAACTCTGAGAGTCTCCAAAGTTGGAGTACATATATACTAGTGGATAGATTAAGGTCAGGAATGCTTGGAGGGATCCCACCCCTCCTTAAAAATATAGGGATGCACTGGACACACAACAATATCACAATGGCAGCGAACGTATCCAGTGCGTCCCCATACCAATTCACCAACAGTAAAACCCCAACCACCCCAACCTATAACTGTCCTTTGCACCAAGCAACACATGGAAGGGTGACATGTCAAAAAACAACAAACAAAAATTCCCAGCTCACTTACCAGCCAGCCTGCAACCGAATTAACCCAGTCTAACTGTTCACATTCAAACCAAGGGGTTTAGTTTGCACACATTTGCAAATATATGCATACGCTGCAGAGGCTACGTCACTGCACCCCAGTGTACTGCAGCCCTAACTCTATAACTTTTGAGAGTCTCCAAAATTGGAGCACATATATAATAATAGATAGATTAAGGGCAGATATGCCTGGAGGGAGCCCACCCCTTCTTAAAGTTATAGGGGTGTACTGGATACACATTGAAAGCACTATGGCAGCGAAGGTATCCAGTCCACACATCCATGGGGCTACTTAATATCTCTATAATCTTTTTTTCATTAAATCATGATTTGCTGTGTTTTTCTGCCTCCTTGTAATGTCTTCTGTAAGCTCCCAAACTCCTTCCTTTCTCCCCCACTTCCACTTGATTGGACTGATCAGTGTATATTTGTTACAGTCATGTGCATTGTTCTATGCAGACTACAGATCCTATAGTCAATAGTCCATCTTGGAACCAAGCAAGAGAAGGCAGCTAAGTTCGTGCATACAGATGAACCATGGAGACAGAACACAGACACCCTCTAACAGAAAGTCAGATAATGGGATTTGCCTTTGATTCTTTGTGCCATCTATTGGCTAAATGCAGTATTTTCCAGTTTTTACCCCATTTGCACTTCACTGGGTAAATTGCTATGTACTTTTTATTTCCATTTAAAGACTGCCCCATAGCAGATGTACTGCCGCCCTACCCATGCTGTCATTGGCTCCGGAAGATGTCAATCACTGGGTCCCTGCGGGCGATTCATACCCGCATCTCAGTGATCGGGGGAGAATCTGACAGGGTAGTAAACAGAACAGAACTCTCTCCTGTCAGAGGGTATGTGCTGCTTTCTTTTCTGCAAAGCAGAGAAATAGAAAGCAGCACATTCCCAAGTAAAACACCACACCGTAAGCACAAAACAGTACAGTGTTAACCCTTTGATTGCCCCAGATGTTAACCCCTTCCTGTCCAGTGTCATTAGTACAATGTCAGTGATTTTGATTAGCACTGATCACTGTATTAGTGTCACTGGAGATGTCAATGGCAGTTAGTCAGTTCCCACCCAGCGTCAGTTAGTGTCAGAATGCCTGCCGCAAATCTTTGATCGCCACCATTACTAGGATAAATAAATAAAAGATCCAGTATATATACCGCCATTTGTAGCTGCTATAACCAATTGATATACACTTAAACACGCAAACCAATTAATGTACACTTATTGGGATTTGTTTACCAAAAGACATGTAGCAGAATACATTTGGCTTAAATTTATGAAGAAATTTTATTTTGTTATTTTTTATTAGATATGTTTATAGCAAAAAGTCAAAAATATTGCTTTATATTCAAAATTGTTGGTCTTTTTTTGTTTATAGCACAACAAATAAAAAATACAGAAGTGTTCAAATACTACCAAAAGAAATCTCTATTTGTGGGGAAATAATGACATAAATTTGATTTATGTAGAGCGTTGCATGACCACGTAATTGTCAGTTAAATTAATGCAGCGCTGTATTGCAAAATAAAATGGCCTGGTCAGGAAGGGGGGTAAATCTTCTGGAGGGCAAGTGGTTAAATACATTCCATACTGTTTCATGTCTCTTTATTAGGTGCAGTGTCTCATTTCACTTCATTTCACTATATGTTTTGCCTCACACCTCTCTATTGTGGATGGACTCTAATGCTTCTATGACACACATTACTCATTCTATATTTAACAGATAGGTATATGACAATGCAAATGTATTGTCTCATACCTCTGTGTTAAACATAACATTTTATGCCACCCTACTACAGGAATTACTTCATTCCTTACTACAAAAATGCTTTATGACTATGTACTGTATTACGTTATGTATGTACACTATGATGTACAGTATGTAGACTATGGGAGAAATCTACTAAAACTGGTGCAGCTCTGCACAGAACCAAATCATCTCCAGGTTTTATTGTCAAAGCCTAATTGAACAAGCTGAATTTAGAATCTGATTGGCTACCATGCACAGCTGCACCAGTTTTTGAATGCTCCAGTTTTAGTAAATCTACCCCTTATGTATTAAATAATGCAGTAAGGACAGTATTACTCTCTGTTACGCTCCCAATCCCCATACCTCTCTATTGCATTAATTCCCTCATGCCTCTCTGCTACATTTATCACCTCATGCCTCTCTTGTTACGTGCAGTGCCTCATATCTCTGTTACACTCTATGTTTAATGCCTCTTTGTTACATGCAGTGCTTCACATCTCTCTGTTACACTCAGTGCCTTATGCTTCTCTGTTTCATGCAGTACCTCACAACTCTCTGTTACACTCAATGCTTAATACCTGTTTGTTAAATGCAGTGCTTCGCATCTCTCTGTTACACTCAGTGCTTAATGCCTCTTTGTTCCATGCAGTGCTTCACATCTCTCTGTTACACTCAGTGCCTAATGCCTCTCTTACATGCAGTACCTCACAACTCTCAGTTACACTCAGTGACCAATGGCTCTATGTTATATGCAGCCCCAAACACCTCTCTGTTACACTCAGTATGCTCTTCTGGTAGCCTCCCTGGCGGTATTCCCGAGTGTAGCTCGGGGTAAAGTTTCAGTACCACAAGCAGTAACCCCGAGCTATACTCGGGCTTACCATGCGGCGCTGCTCCGCGATCCCTCGGTCACTTACCTTGTCCTGTGCTCCCGCGATGTCCCTCCTGCAGTGTCCCCTGCAATGTAATCCGGCGGATGCCGGCATCTGTCATCTGGGTTCCGTCCTCTGCGAGCGTTGGAACGTACAGGGAGGGAATGGCGGGAAATTTGAAAATGACAAAAAGTGACATTCACAAAAATCACAAAAATCACATAGCAAAACATTACTGTACCAAACCATTTCACATACATTGTGTCCCTAGTGCTTTGTCCTGTGCCCTGCCTTCATTTTTACTGTTCTTTCTACCTGGAAACTGAGAAATGTCCATGGCGTCCAAAAAGCGTCCCTTTAGGTCAAAAGCTGTTTTAGACCAGCTAGAGAACAGCGATAGTAAATTAGAACCACTTGCAGAATTGAGTGATAATGATTCGTGGGGAAATTTGTCATCAGACACTGAAAACGATTTTGCGACTTTGCTCAGTGATGTGCGAACTTGGCGCTATATTTCAAATTTCAGTGTTTTTGGTTTGATTATATTATTGAATTAAATTTATTATTATTATATTATTATTTTTTATGATTATTTATTAAATTATAATTATGATTTCATATTTCAAGTTTTATCCTACCTGGGATGTTTACTAGACTCTTGTTCGGACAGATTTCAGTGAGTTATTCCTAAGAATTACAGGCCTACAATATAAAACGCCAAATTTCCATGCAAAATAATGGTACCGCTTTCAGCACCAAAAATCTGAAATAATCATACTGCCAGGTAGGTTAACATGCAGTGCCTGGTCCCATTCCTTTAAATACACTGCCTCACTGCCTCATGCTTTTATTACATGTAGAGCCTCTCCGCCCTCTGTTACACACAGTGCCTCATGCCACTATTAAATACATGGCCTCAACTAGAGTGATTCATACCTCTGTATTACATGCACTGCCTCACATAGTGCCTGATGCCTCTCTATGACATGCAATGTCTCTTTCCTCTTTCACACATAGTGCTTTCTACCTCTGTATACCATGCACTTCTTTATGACAGATTTTCATTACCCAATCAAAGTAGTTATGGTGGTGATACTGAAAGGGTTAAAACATTAATACAGACTGGTAAGATTATTTACACTACAACCCAACTCCAGTCAAACATTTTAGATAGACCCAGGAAGAATAAATACTTTTTACGTTTTTATTGTCTGTAACTCCATTGAGGAGATTTTGTGTCACTTCCTGTCTCCTTTACAGCCTATGAAAATAGTATAAGCAAAGAGGGGAGTGTTTGTCAACAGACAGAAAGACACACACAGCAACAAGAACCTGACAGCGGCTCTCATTTTTTGTATTTCAAGTAATAAAAAATGGTTTAGTTGAAGTGTTTCCCCACTGGAAAGGTTCCCAGTATGTTCTGTCTGGAAAGTGAGAAGTAAGCTCCATAATTTGGAGATAGAATACAAGCAAACACCAAACAGGGCTATAACCCCTCCCCACATTTATAAAGTAATGAATGATTTTTTTTCTTAAATAACCCAGCGTCCTGAAGTTTATGCATGTCTGGGACTCTCGCTTGTAGTACAGTAAAACGTACTTGCTGGGAAAAAAGGACCATAGGAGACGGATGCAGCTTATATAGTAAGTAGGCTCAAATTCTATGTTAAAACAACTTGGGGGTTTCTATATGTAATTGATATAACTCACCTCTGATCAATGTGCGATTTATCCGTTATCAGTTTTGTTTTCTTCTTGGTATTTGACAATGTGTAGGCATTTACTACATAGGAAGGAACATTACTCACAAAGGTTATGTATACCAATTAAAGAGTTGATCAGAAATGAGCTGATTATTAGCAAATAACAACTAAAAACCCTTACTGTAGATTCCAAAATGGTTCTTGTATATCTCCTGTCTAAAAACATCACTCGTCTCCCGAGTAAAGAATTTTCATCTAATCCAGCTGGTGTCCATGTGCTTTCCATTCTCTGTGATATCCAGGTGGTCTGGCAACATAAGGGGAAGAGGTACCTGCAGGGGCCTCTTGGCTGCCCTGCAGAATGGAGTATCCTGCATGCACCACTGTGGAATGTATACAGAACGCTCTACATGGAATTTCACTTTTAGATATCTCGTATTTACCATATGAAGGGAAGGACGCCATACTAACATATAAGAAATCATGTCAATGTTAACCGTTTAAGAGAAATTATCTGCGCACAAAAAGAAGATGAGCAGATATCTCCAAAATGGCAGAGGGGAAATATTTGCCTGTCCTTGAATGAGTTGCATAAACAGTGGGAGCCAACTAACTAGTCACCTGATGTCAGATTAATAGCTTTGGTCAATACCAACTTGGCACCAATATCTTGGAACAAAGATGTCACCTCAGTCAGTCAGGGTGTACTATATTGTATGCCAGTGCAGGGCCGCGTTTATCCATATAGGGATGTAGAGATGTTTCATGCATCCCTGTGCAGGCAGTCCCATTCATGTCAATTGGGACACACTGGCTGCACAGACACAGCCGCAGAATCTGACATTCTTGTGGGTGCGGGTGGGTGTGTCCCTGAACACAGTGTGAATTTAGGGCCACGCACCTAACCACACCCACATGGATATCATTTTCGGACACAGCAGCTGTGTCTGTGCAGCCATTGTGTTCCAATTGACATGAATAGGACTGCTTGGATGGGAGTGCAGAGGCACTATCGTGATAAGGCATAAATGAGGGGTTAGAGCTTAGATTAGGATATCCTTTCACAAATTTTTTAACACTGAGGAGCCCTTGAAATGACTTTCCGAACAATGGGAATCCCTGCTAATAAATACTATATCTACAGCTATCTAAGTGCTTCTTACTTTTGGCGTGGTCATTGGGAAGAATGCCCCCTTACAAACAGCTAAAAAGGTAATTTTTGTGCATGGTTACTTGTCTGAGAGGCTATGTTCTAGGATAACCATTTGTCCCTGTTTCCAAGGAACAGTCCCCATTGTGAAGAGCCTGTCCCAGGTGTGACGATCGTGCGTCAGACCCCTGACCTTCTCACCAAACCCGTGACCAAAGGACTAGCCAATCTGAATGTCACGTGCATAACAATGCCACGCCCAGCTGTACCCTGCACAACGATTTTCCAGCTATTGGACCACAAATCGATGTACCGGCAGCCTGAATGCGATTGTTACTGGGTCGGGTTAATTACACAATTAACCGTTCACACTGCCACCACCTCCTTTTTGTACAGAGAAAGAGGAAACTCGGCAATATCAGCAATATCACTATAATGGTTGAGATAATCGTCTGTTTAGCACGGTCACCGCAGACAGGTTATACAGAGGGTTAAACAAACACAGTAGAGCTCTTTTAGAGGCAGGAATTTGTAAATTGCATTAAGAAGCTTTAAAAACAGTTCAACACTTTCAGAAAGAAGGATTTATTACTAAAAGGTCAAAAGGGTGCAATAAAAATATGTACAGAAAAAAGATGTAACCAATATATACAGAAATATACAGATATCAACAGAACAGCAAAGAGGTAACAGAAAGGAGGTTAAAGGGTTAAAGTACTTGCCAATCAGTCTTGGGTTAAGCAGATCAAGTTTCAGAGCGAAAGGGCATGATCTCCCACGGTGGTTCTGAAGTTAAAAGGGAGAATTCTTCAACTTAATTCTCTTAGGCCTGACAGCCTATTTTGTAGTCCCCTAGCAGGGGGTGTCTCTGAAGTCAAGGACCAATGCCTCGTTTAGGGAGGGAAGGTCTGGGCGTAGACCTAAACTAGAGCCAAATTCTCTCGTAGTTCATATATAGGCTCATAACTTTTCCTATGCACAAGTGACATTCCACCCGCGGGTAGATTACTATGCAGACGCATCTGAGGAACGGTTAGATATGAAATATGAAATACATACTCAAAGGGTTACAGAGATGTTCTTTTCTGCTGTCCTAGGTATTCCAGTCAGGGAGTGTGACCTATCAAACTATTTGTCTTCTCGTTGCTAATCTGAAGATCTACCTGTTTTTTTTTTAAGTCTCTCATATTACAAGATATGAGACATAGGGGGAAATGGATTTTAAAAGTGTTATCTAGTCTCTGCTCCTCTGGAATGTGTTTGAACTCAGGGAAAGGCTAGGGCTATCTTTTTACAAGATGCCAGATTACTCAGCTTCCCAGCCCGCCCGGCACCCAGCTTAAAGCTGGTTTATAGCTTGGAGCTCCCTGCTGTGGCCTGACCAGCCTGTGACACTTCCAACACACACACACAACCAGACGTCACTGTGACTCTTAGAGAGGGAGAGGGAGAATGAGGGGGAATATATTTGTAAAAGATGGTTGACCCTTTGCCAAGATGGAGGTTGGAGCCACAATGGTTGAACCGCATCCATCTACACCAGGAAATGGGCTTCCCTGGATTAATCCTGGGCATTGCAGTGCACAGGCTCCAACTCACTGCACAAGCATCAGTACAAAATGGCATCGCTAGAGAAGCCTACGATTGTAGACTATTACTGGGCATTACTTAATCCTGATCCCTGCACTCTGGGCATTACTTGTTCCTGACCCCTGCACTCTGGGTGTTTGTTACTCCTTACCCCTGCACTCTGGACCTTACTTATTTCTGGCCCCTGCACTTTGGGAGTTACTTACTCCTGACCCTTGCACTCTGGGTGTTACTTATTTCTGACCCCTACACTCTGGGCATTACTTACTCCTGACCCATGAAATCTGTGCTTTACACTCTTTTGACCCATAGCAGCAAGTTTTATCTAACCTTACCCCTTAACGTCCCACCCACTGTTATCAGCTTGTGCTCCCCTTTGCCTCAGCAGAGGACTGTCCTTATGAACCCTGCATTGGACTTGATGATGTCAGTAGACATCAAGTGCCGTGAGCCATGAGTGCCAGAGCATAGATGAGAAGAGTCTGGTCTTGCAGCTCAGAGAAAGCTGTGGGAGTGGAGGATCAGGTAAGAAAAACTAGTTTACTTGTTCCTCTAGACCAGGGGTTTCCAAACTTTCTAAACAAAAGGCCAATTTACTGTCATTCAAATTTTTGGAGGTGAGACTGTGACCAGTGGGAGAAGAAAATGTCCTGCCGTCAGTGGGAGTAAACAGTGCTCCATCATTGGTATTAGTGGGAGTAAAGTGCTCCATCATTGGTGTCAGTGGTAGGAATAGCATCCCATTGTTGGCGTTAGTGGAAGGAATAGTGCCCCATCGTTAGTGTCAGTGGGAGGAATAGTGCCCCATCATTGGTGTCATAGAAGGAATAGTTCCCCATCATTGGTGTTAGTGGGAGGAATAGTGCCCCATCATTGGTGTCAATGGGAGTAATTTTGCCCATCGTTGGTGTTAATGAGAGTAATAGTGCCACATTGTTAGTGTCAATGTAAGGAATAATGCCCCATCATTGGTATTAGTGAGAGAGACAGTGCCGCATCATTGGTGTCAGTGGGAAGAATATTGCCCCATCATTGGTGTTAGTGGGTGGAATAGTGCCCCATCATTGGTGTCAATGGGAGGAATAGTGCCCCATCATTGGTATCAATATTAGGAAAAGTGCCCCATAATTGGTATCAATAGGAGGAATAGTGTCCCATTATTTGTATCAATAGGAGGAATAGTGCCCCATAATTGATATCAATAGGAGAAATAGTGTCCTTTTGTCGGTGTCAGGGGCAGGAACTATGCCCCATTGTTGCTGACAGTGGGAGGAATAATGACCCAAGGGCCACATAAAAGCAAGCAAAGGGCCACATTTGGCCCCCAGGCCACAGTTTGGGGACCACTGCTCTAGACCAGGGCTTGAAATTTCCACGCGCCTGCTCGCCAATGGTGAGTGGAAATTATGGTGGGGGGCGAGTGTGTCCCCCAGGGCCATCTTGCTGAGCAGGCTCGGAGCTAAGGCCGGATCTGTCATTGGCACTAGGAGCCGTCAGACTGCTCAAAAACTGAGCGCAGTGAAAGCAAAGCAAGGAGTGTGTGCTGTGCTCTCTGCCTCCCCCTAGAGTGCAGTACCTGGCCCTGTGAGTGAACAACAAAGTACTGCACCTTTTTATGGGGTGGTGGGGGTGGTGGCGTGTGTGTGTACAATTGTACATGTGTCTGTGTGTATGTACATGTGTGTATCTGTACATGTGTCTGCGTGTATGTACATGTATGTGTGTGTATACTTGCGTCTGTGTGTGTGTACATGTGTCTGTGTGTATGTATGTACATGTCTCTGTGTATGTATGTACATGTGTCTGTGTGTATGTGTGTATGTACATGTGTCTGTGCATGTATATTTCTGTGTATGTACATGTATCTGTGTGTATGCGTGTCTTTAAGTGCCTGTGTGTGTATACATGTGTCTGTATGTGTGTGTGTGTACATGTGTCTCTGTGCGTGTGTGTACATGTTTGTGTATGTACATGTCTGTGTGTGTGTGTACAGGTGTCTCTGTGTGTGTTTGTTTTGTGGCGAGTAACTCTAAGGCCTGGCTAGTAGCTCAGGACTTGAAATTTTAAGCCCTGCTCTAGACCAAATAGGCATTTAACCCTTGCAGTGTGGGGGGTAGTTCTACTGCACAAAATCTTTTTTTACCTTCCATGGAGTCCATCTTTAGTTGTAAGGGGTTAAGAAAATTTGTCACTTTGCCTATTTACATTGTATTGTTTTAGTGTTAAGCTGGTCATGCATTAATCAAAATTCAGCTGATCCAACATATGTGGCCACTTTTGTTAAACCTAATAGCCACATAGGTGTCCATTTATGAACCAGCGGTAATAGATCGCTGCTCAGTTCTCCGGCATTCTCGGAGAACACAGTTCTCCTGTGAATGCAGTTTATGAAGCAGTTCTCCGAACGAAGGGAGAACGGTCTCCAAACGCTGAAGAACGGTCTACAAACTCTGGAAAACGGCTGATTTTACTATAATCTCGCAAGATTACAGTAAAAGATCAGTTTACTAAGCAGAGGTAAATTATCTCTGCTTAGTTTGTGGTCCCTCTGATTCTCCAGCTCTGGGTTGGAGAATCTGGAGGGAGAACACAGATCTCCAGAGAAGGGCTGACATGATCTCCTGAGTGTCATAAACTGTGAATGACCAGAGAATAGCTGAGATCCGTTGAATCGCAGCTATTCTCTGTGTCATAAAAGGACACCTTAATCAGCTGCTGCAGTCCATGGCTGTAGCACTGATCTGTGTATTCTGACAGAGCCTCTCCGCTGTCATAATACAACCACATTTTTGTTGGATCGGGGAGGATTCCCCCATCCACACATTTGGGTTCAGCTTTTCTCCAGCAGGCTGAACGAAAAAAAACTAAACCATGTATGGCCAGCTTTGGATATTTTAGTTTTAGGGATAGTTGAGAAGCAACAACATTTTTTACTTGTTCCCAGCACTAAGAGCTCATTGCCAAATAATAACTGTGCCAGGAATTTATGTTCCACCAGCATCCTAACTGCAATTCTTTAAAGTGTATCTTCAGCCAAAACTATCATTTTTGTTTTGGATAGATTGGTGAGGCATTAGAGGCCTGTCAAGTTTCATTGTCATCCGTAGTTTTGTTTGATTTCCTCTCATACTGCTCCAATATTAATGATTTTACCAGACAGGAAGTGATGGAAAATCTCCAACAAGGACAGACACCAATAAAACTCTAACAGGGGCTCTAGATGTCCCCCACTTTAATAAAGAAAAGTGTTTTTATTTCTGTCTGTGTTCCTGTTGGAGATTTCCCCTCACTTCCCGACTACTCAAACCATTGTCACTTTCACAGTAAAAGAAAGGAAATCTTTTTAAAAAATCCAGCAATTCTTAACCTTCCTCACTTTATCCATAACGGAAAAACTTTTGGCAAGACACTGTAATCATTTCATCTGTTCCATAGCAGAGGAAAGAATTGAGCTGGCTCAGGAGATTTCCCAAAAAGCTGGAAAATCTCCCTGTGTGATTTACAAGTAACTCTGATCACCAGAGTCACATTGAGATTGCTTCAGGGAGGTCTGAAAATATCCAATATGGATGGAGAGCAGGAGTACACACAAGGCAGGGACAGCAGAGTTCTGGTAGGCAAAGGGTTAAATCTGTAACACAGGCTGGACACAAAGCAGGGGTAGCAGAGTTCTGGTGGGCGAGGAGTTAAATCTGTAACACAGGGCAGAACACACCACAGGGATGGCAGGACTGCAGCAGACAAAGGGTTAAGTCCATAACACCGGCTGGGCACACAGCAGAGATGGCAGCGTTCTGGCAGACAAAGGGTTAATCCACACAAGGAAAACACAGCAGAGATGGCAGGGATCCAGCAAAACATGGGCTAAGTCCTTGGCACAGGGTGGCACTCTAGCACAGCAGAGCTAAGTCCAGAGTCAAAGAGCAACAATCGGGGCCCAGAGTGGCAGGCCACAAACTGGTACAGCACAGTCCAGGAGCACAGGGCAGCAATTCAGGGACTCACCATCCAACAGTGGCTTCAGAAGAGGAAGTCTAGGCAGAGTGGCATGGAGAAGGTCCAGAGGACAGAGGTACTTCACCAACTCATCACGGGACCTTGGAAGGCTGTGTGTCATGGCCGCAGCTTCAAGTCCACACAGGCAACAGTTGACAGAGGAGCAGAGGGTAGAGGAAAGTTGCAGCTTCTGGAATGCCACACAGACAATGCAGAACTACAAGTCGCAGCAGTGCAAAAAGCAAAGCACAGCCAATACAGAACTATCTGTCTCAGTAGTTCAATGCATCTTCTAGCAAGACCTGCAGCCATGAGTTCCTCCATCACTGACTTAAGCTCTGAACATTCTGCCCCTTTCTGCTAGCATAGGGACATTATATTGTCCTTCAATTCAACCAAACCTCAAGCACCCGGTGCCAACACACTTGGCTTTTTCCAGCTGCAGGAATCCGTGCTGTCTATGCCTCCCATTGAGATCAACCTCATATCCCACCCCCTGCAGGGCACAGTAACTCATAGATTTAATTAAGCAGACAAGCTGACTGCTTGACACACTGTTGATTTCAACAAAACAGCAGAAAAATAAAAGAATATTTCTGATCTCTGTCACAAGAGCACACAGGGGGGCTTGGGCAGCATGGGGAAATGTGTGGTGCACACGGAGGGTGATGGGGATGGTGGGGGGGAGCAATTACTGGAACCGATCCCCTGTATGGTTCTCTCTGCAGCAGCTGAATGCCAGTGGGGGGAGAGGAGAAGAAGCCAGCTTAGGAACATTATATTGCCAGCATAAGGACATTATATTGTCCCTCCAATTCAACCAAACCTCAAGCACCCGGTGCCAACACACCTGGCTTTTTCCAGCTGCAGGACACTGTGCCGTCTGTGCCTCCCGCTGCGATCAACCTCAACTCCCACCCCCTGCGGGGCACAGGAACTCATAGATTTAATTAAGCAAACAAGCTGACTGCTTGACACAATGTTGATTTAAAAAAAACAGCAGAAAAATAAAAGAATATTTATGATCGCCGTCACAAGGGCATACAGGGGAGCTTGGGCAGCATGGGGAAATATATGGTGCACACGGAGGGTGATGGGTATGATGGGGGGGGACAAGGGCAATTACTGGAACCAATCCCCTGTATGGTTCTCTCTGCAGCAGCTGAACTCCAGTGGGGGGGGGGGGGGATGAGAAGGAGCCAGCTTTCAGCTACTGCAAAGTGAGCCACACAGGGGATCGGTTTCAGTAATTGCCCCCCACCATTTGATCACCTTCCCTGTCCACATCTGATTCACCCGGGGGCCCCCCTACTGGGCCCCAAACAGGAGGACTGGAGGTACCCCCTCATCCACAGTTCTGCCAGAGGCCATCAAATATGGTCAAACATCAATATTCCCTTATATTATTTCAGGCACAAAAAAATCACAGCTACATATACACTACCTGTTAAATTTTCTAATATATTGATTGGTACAAGGGAAACTGTTTAATATTAATTTACATTTAATAGGCAAAAAAACAAAAAAAAAGTTTTACAGAGAAATCCATCCCACACAAAAATCATCAAAGCCATCATTGTGCTTGGATCTAAAATCCATCCCTCAATATTAAACAAGAGATAGTAGAAGTTTAAATCATCTTCAGATAATTGGCAATATATTAATAAACTATACTTCTGTAACTGATTTTTGTAAGATATTGATTAGGTTTATTGTTAACATCCTGGTGACTAAATAGTTAACCATATGCCATGATCGCTGAGTTCTGGCCATGTGACACACATGATTTATTTTGTTCCCCAAGCCAACAACTAGTTCCACACCCCACTCTCAGCTGCTGCGTCACCACCCATCCTTAGTATTGATCTGTACATTCATCACACTTAAGTTCAAGCAGTGCTTCTGCCTAGAAATATCTGAACATGCATAAATAGGCTACATGTGCATTTACTGTGTTTAAGAGTGGGCAAGTGCATTCCCAGTTTTTACCCTTTGAAAATAATTAAAGTAACAGTATTTTATAGTGAAATTAGTACAGCTTGGAATATTGTAAGTATGGATATCTCATACCTGACCAGGGGTGGACTGACCATTTGGAAACTCAGGCACTGCCCATGGGCCCGGGGTCAGAAAGGGGCCCCATGAGATGCCCCTGCTACCTTATTCATAGGCTTTTTTGAGTTTGGGCAAGGACACAGGGGCCCCATGATCCCCTATTGCCCGGGGGCCCCATGAGTTGTCAGTCCACCCCTGTACCTGACGGGCCACTGAGGAATCTGGAAATCGCTGTAGTAGTTGGTATTACTACAGTGATAGTCTTAGTCTGTACTGTCCTGCTCAGGTACTATAGGGATGATTTACTAAAGGCAAATAGACTGTGCACTTTGCAAAGTGTAGTTGCACTCTGCAAAAGCAGTTGTTCCAGAGATTAGTAAATGAGCAGAAGCTCTCTTGACTTCCATCATCCAATCATAATTTTCCTTGCACGTCTTTGGGTAGTCTTTGCAAAGTGAAGTTTTTCCTCAGCTACTAAGCTCTGACACAACGGCACTTGTAGCATGCAACTGCACTTTGTAAAGTGCACAGTCTATTTGCCTTTAGTAAATCAATCCCTATGCGAACAGCTGCCCCACTGCACATTCACCATAGGGTGCTGGCTCAACACCGCCACCATTCATGATGCACTTCGTTCCACCTGGTCCAATCAGAAAATGCCTTGTATTGAAGAAAACAAAATACAAGGTGGGTTGATTTACTAAAACTGAATAGAAAACCTGGTGCACTTCTGCATAAAACCAACCAGCTTCCAGGTTTTTTTGTCAATTGAACAAGCTAAAGTTAGAAGCTGACTGGTGACCATGCACAGCTGCACCAGATTTTGCACTTTCCAGTTTAACCCCTGATTCACATATCTGCGTTCCTGCAGTCCGCGTTTTGCGTGGCCACGAGAGCCCATTCATTTGAATGGACTCCTATGCCCCGGGACACACAGGAAGAAGTCACTGCACTTCTGAAACTGCAGCCCGCACGGGAGTACGGTTGCAATATCCAATGCGGGTGGCAGGCTATTAGAATTAATGGCACCCGCCCACAGGTCTGCATTCTTCTGTGCAGGTAGTGAGACTGCTTAGATTTTTGTGTGGATCCGCAGCGGCACCACCCGCACATATGTGAACCTAGCCTTAGTAAATCAGCCACAGTGTTCTATGAACGGTGGTGGTCCCGAGCCAGTGTCCCCCTGTGGTCAGTGAGCAGTAGGGCAGCCACTTGCACAGAGTATGAGTACGAGCTTGAATATTGTAGCTATCACTGTAGTAGCATTGTACAATGTTATCCAGCTTCCCTAGCAGTCCATTAGGTATAACTATTTAATTTACCGAAATTGTATCAGGTGTCAAATATATAAGCTGCCAAATTTTCTGTGTAGTCTTAAGAAATGTTTTTTTCCTGAGAGTGTTTAGCTCCTTCAAACAAGCTCCTGAAAATGGATTCTAGTAGCAAGCAAAATAAATTGTGTAATTTACTATTGTGAAATGGATCTTGGGCTAGATGACCACTGTTTACTTCCTTTATTTGTTAGTTGTAGGATTATGTTACTAAAACTATCAGCTAGACATCAGATGGCAGTGGGCCATACAGGTATGATCCAACTTCTGACAGATCAAGAGATACAGAAGACCTTTCCATAAACAGGCATGCCCTGATTGTTCAAGTGTGCATGTTTATGTGTGAAGAGGGACAAAGCCAGTTAATAACAGCTGTTCTTGAGGGGAAACAATAGCATGAGTCCAAAAACTTCAACCTGGTACACTGAATCATTCATTGAGGACGTTGGGCTCTATTTACGAAGTGGTGTCATAGTTGCATAGGTAGTCTGGCTGAAAAAAGACAAAAGTCCATCCAGGTCAACCAAAAAAAAAACAACCTTATAATCCTACACCCTCAATTGATCCAGAGGAAGGAAAAAAAAAACAGCAAATCACAATCCAATTTGCTCCTGCAGGGGAAAAAATTCCTTCCTGATCCCCCAAGAGGCAATCAGATATTCTCTGGATCAACTATACCTATAAATTGACCACTTTAACAGCCTATAGCAGACTGACGGCCGGGCAAGACACTCGCCGTTGTGTCTGGGCGGTCATATGACGTCCTGTCAAAACAAGGCGCTCTTGTGGCCTCAGGGCAGCGCAGCGGCACGATCTGTCACTGGCTGTGTCCACGGGACACAGCCAATGACATATCATTACACTGCCCGTTGCCAGTATCACGTGACCGCTGTGACCAATCACAGCAGATCATGTGTCAATTGTATACAATGGATAGCTTCCTGTCATGCCATCCATTGTATACAATTATTTTGTTAGCTGTGACTGGTCAAGGCAGTCACATGATACAGACAGGGCCAATCACAGCCCATCTGTATCATGTTATCAGCTTTGCCCAATCACAGCTAATCACAACAAAAGACTGAATTAATCAGTTTCATTCAGTAACAAAGATTGCAAATATCAATGAAATACATTGGTATTAGCAATTCTAATGTGTTAAGAAAAAAAAAATCCTGCTCACTTGCCTAGAGTAGTTCAATGTTACTATGGTAACATTGTGTTGCTTTGGTCGCTGTGTGCTGAAAAATAAAATAGTTGAAAAAATGTAATACAAAATAAAAAAAAAAATAGAAACATTTAAAAAAAAAATACAAATTCAATTATTATTATTTTCACCAAAGAAATGTAGCAGAATACATTTTGACCTAAATTTATGAAGAAATGTTATTTATTTGCTAAATTTTATAACAGAAACGAAGAAAGGTGTTTTTTTCAAAAGTTTCAGGTGTTTTTTTGTTTATTTAGCAAAAAATTAAAAACCCAGTGGTGATTAAATACCACCAAAAGAAAGCTCTATTTGTGTGAAAAAATTTATAAAAACGTCATATGGGTACAGTATCGCATGACCACGCAATTGTCATTCAAAGTGCGACAGCGCTGAAAGCTGAAAATCGGCATGGGCAGGAAGGGGGTATAACTGCCCGGTATTGAAGTGGTTAAGAAATGCACTAAAATACTGCTCAGTGTTTTTCAAAACAAATTTTGGCATTCACAAAAAAGCACTACTAAAATACCGCATGTGGTATTTTTCTGAAATACAATATGTGGTATTTATCTCATGAAATTTCATGCGATATCCAGTGGGATGGATACAGTGGAGAAGGATTAGAACCCCTGTCGGTTTTTATTGCTAATAAAGAGGTAAAATTGTTTAAGCCATAGAAATATGCCAACTAAGGCCCATTTCAGACGGGGCAAATCCAAGTGCTCAGTGTCAGTCTTCACTGACTCCTGCTGAGCAAGTGGATGACAGGTCTGTGTTCGCTCCACTGCTGCAAAACGGACACAGACACAGCCTGCTGTCTTCTATGGGGCAATCGGATGGCAATGGACCGACTGTCTGTTTCCACCCAACTGCCGTCCAATCTGATCAAATCTGCCATCCATCTGTTTTTAACTTACAGGATCGGATCAGATGCCGGCAGGTGTTAGCGGACACCTGCTGCTCCATAGAGAGATATGGATGGTCTGATTGGGTCCGCCTGAAAAAGTGACAGGATCGGACTGTCAGTATGAAAGGGGCCTAAGTCACTGTGGTCCTATGTATTTATACAAAACAAAAAAGGTGCCTGGAATACCAGTCACAGGGAAGCTGCTTCCACAGGACACACATGGTGTATCAAAAACAACTAACTTAAATTAGGTAAATACAAAATATTTTTCTAAATGTCACCTATTGAATGAAAATAGTATAAAAAATCACACACATATACAAATACCTTTCTTCCACCAATAAAAAATACAATGTTGCCTTTTTTATTGGTGGAAGAAGGGTATTTATATATGTGTGTGATTTTTGATACAATTTTCATTCAATATTTGACATTTAGAAAGATATTTTGTATTTACATAAAGTATAACTAAAGGAAAAACTTTTTTTTTGTTTGTTTTGGATAGTATGGAGAGGTATTAGAACACCTATTTTTTTACTGCAGCCTGTCTCCATTAGGAAGATTCACCGTATTTGTCCTGTTTACCATTATAATTGAAAAGTAATGTAAAAGAAAATCCCAAATTTTGGGGTGGCCCCAGAACAGTAATAGAGGGGACATTTTCCAATGGGGACACAGATGGCAAAAAAATTAAAAAGAAAAACTAACAGGGATTCTAAGCCTCAATTACTCTATTCAAAATGAAAAAGAAAGTTTTTCCTTTAGACCTTGATCGCACTGGGTGCAACATGGCATGCGATTTGCATGCCATGAAACTTGCAAATCGCATGCCAAGTCGCACCCTATTGCCCGCAATTACAGCGGTCATATCAGTGCGGTTCCAACTTGGCCGGAGCCACACCGATTTCTAAAGTAGTACATGCACTACTTTTGGTGCGATTTGCATAGACATCTGTGTCAGATATCTTGAAAATTGCACCTGAAATCGGCAAGTCACCCGACTTTGAAATTGTGCGACTTCACTGTAAGTCACATGATTTCAGAGTCAGGCTTGATGTGACTGGGGTGTTACACTTTCAAACAGCCTTTCTCAACCTTTTCAACACAGAGGAATCCTTGAAATAACTTTCCGGTCTCAGGAAACCCCTGCTAAAATGGCTATATCTACAACTCATGATACATGATAATACATTAATGTGATGGCCAGTGGGAAGAATGCTCCTTACACTTGTGGTCACTATGAAGAATTCCCCCATTATAGATAGATAAAAAGATCAATGATGTCAGTGGGAACTTGTTAGTGGGAAGATATCTCTAAAAATAATTGTGAAAAAGTAAAGTATACACACTACATATGTTCTAACAAGGGATTAGACCAGTGGTCTCCAAACTGTGGCCTGGGGGCTGGGTGTGGCCCGTTGCTTGCTTTTATCCAGCCCTTGGGGCTCTATTCCATTCACTGACTCGATCAATGGAACATCATTCCTGCCACTAACATCAACAATGGGGCACAAATCCTCCCATTTACACAAATGATGGTATACAATTCCACCCAATATCACCAACAATGGGGCACCATTCCTCCCAATGACATCAATGATGGGGCACTATTTCTCTCACTGACAACTACAATGGGGTACAATTCCTCCCAAAAACACAAAGGAAAGGGCACAATTCCTTCCACTGACACCAGCAGTTAGGCACTATTCCTTCCACTGACACCTACATTGGGACACAATTCCTCTCACTGACACCAGTGCTGGGATATAATTCCTTCCAATGATATCAACCATGGGGTACCATTCCTCCAATTAACACCAGTGGTGAGGCACTGTTCTTCCCACTGACACCAATGGCAGGCCACTATTCCACCCACTGACACCAACAATGGGCCACAATTCCTTCCATTGACACCAATGATGGGGCACTATTCCTCCCGCTGACACCAATGATGGGGAACTATAACTTCCACTGACACCAGCAGTTGGGCACTATTCCTTCCACTGACACCTACATTGGGACACAATTCCTCTCACTGACACCAGTGCTGGGATACAATTCCTTCCAATGACACCAACCATGGGGCACCATTCCTCCAGTTTACACCAGTGGTGAGGCACTGTTCTTCCCACTGACACCAATGACAGGCCACTATTCCACCCACTGACACCAACAATGGGCCACAATTCCTTCCACTGATGCCATTGACGGGGCACTATACCTCCCCTAATTCCAAAAATCGAGCATTGTTTACTCCTAGTGAAACCACAACATTTTCTTCTCTGACTTCCAGCAGTCCGGCACCCCCTAAAGTCTGAAACACCATTAACTGGCCCTTTCTGTAGAAAGTTTGGTGACCCCTGGATTAGACCATTGTGATATGTATTATGTTTGGAGTGATTGGGAGTTTTTTTGGTTTTTTGGGTTTTTTTTGCAGCAAATGATGTATATGTTTGTATAGTCGCTAAAAAAGGTCCTCTAAAAATCTGGTGAAATGACAAGAAAAATAAGTATATTTTTCTACATGTAATGAGGTGGATTTACAAAATTTTATGGGGTTTATTTGCTAAAAGCACATAGACTGAGCACTTTGCAACATTCCAGAGCTTAGTAAATGAGGCGAAGCTCTGCTGACTTTCATCATTCAGCCATATGCAAGCAAAAATTGCTGTTTTTTTCCTTTGTATGCAATTGGGTATTCCTTGTAAAGTGAAGCTTTACTTCATGTACTAAGCTCGGGAGCAACCTGAAAAATGCCTTACAGGAGAACTATAGGCAACAGTTTTCCCCCCATTTTGGATGACATAAAGGAGGGTTATACCCCCTCTGTTTTTTTGTTGTCTTTTTCTTAATTTTTTGCCATCTGAGTCCCCATTGGAAAATTTCCTCTCTATTACCTTTTTGGGGACAACCAAAACTGTGGGATTTACTTTCACTTTTGATGATAGTGATAAATAAGATAAATAGAGAGGGTGAATCGAACTGGGGGACAACAATAAAAACCAGACAGGTGTTCTAATCCACCTCCACTCTATCCAAAACAAAAAAAAAGCTTTTCCAATGATTTCCATGTTTAGGTTTCTATGGTTTCTAGGTTTCTATGCATTATTGTTGAGAGAACTGATCTAAAAAGGCAGAAGCTACTCAAAATTGCCTATTATATTTTTACATTTCTTAAATACCTCATGCCTGGACCACTACTTAATTACCGCATGCATTTAATTATCTATTTCCTTCTGTGAATTGAGTTTAACGCCTTTTCATGCTGTTTTTACAGAACGTTTTGAGCGCTTGAGCGTAAATACCGCAAAACGGTATAGTGAATTGACAGTTTCAGAATTGCATGCAATATTTAGGCAAAATGTGTCCAGGCACCTAAATCCCGCAAGTGATCTGCTTCTGTGAATGGAGCCCAGGGCCATGGATAAGGGGTTACCACCAGTCCTCCTGTACGGGGCCCAGGCCAGCAAGGGGGGCCCAAGTGGCTGGGTGAATATGATGTGGGCAGGAAGGGTGATCAGTACAATGGAGGGAAAATTACTGGAACCGATCCCTTGTTTGGCTCACTCTGCAGCTGGCTTTTAACTGCTCCATACAAGTGATTGGTTCCTGTAATTCCCCCCCCCCCCCCCCCCCCGCTGCATCCATCACCCTACCTGTGCACCATATGTTTCCTACCAGGCCACCCCTGTAGTGCTGCAGGCTTCCCTGCTCTCCTTCCCACCAGCAGCTGTAAGCACGCAATAGGATCCTTCAGAATGGAGAGTGCGGTAGTGGTCCGGTACATATTCCACATTTACCAGCCCCTACTTTTTCTGTATGAACACAGTGAGTGATCAGTACCAATAACTCACTGTGTTCATTCATATCTGATGTTTTTTTTTTTTTTTTTGTTTTGTTTTTTTTGGGGGGGGCAGGGGGCCCCATTGGGGGTTGGCTGTATGGGGCCCCATTGTTTCTAACAGCAGCCTTGATGGAGCCCAATATGCTAAGTGATGTTTGCAGAAATTGGACTGTATCCATAAATAAATGACCTTGTGGCTGCGAGCACTGATCAGTTCTGGCAAGGGGGGCCCTGCTGTCAGAATACAAAGGCACAACAAAGGAGGTTGCCACATCAACATTGCTTGAGTTCTAATCACAACCAAGCTGAAGTAAAAGTAATGCAAGAACTACTTTAGAAATCGCCCTGTAGCAAATCGCATATGTTAAGACACTGACATCCACATTCATTAGATGCGATTTCAGGTGTGATTTCTATTCGCAAATTGTACCTAAAAAC
The DNA here is from genome assembly GCF_062004578.1 of Staurois parvus. NCBI lineage: Eukaryota > Metazoa > Chordata > Amphibia > Anura > Ranidae > Staurois > Staurois parvus. The sequence continues at coordinate 4,833,969 of NW_028318190.1, read as the reverse complement.
GCACCAGTGTGACCAGGCATTTGCTGATTTGCTGCAGTGCAATTTCTAAAGTAGTTCTTGCATTACTTTTTCTGAAGTTTTGTTATGATTTCACATACATAGAATATAATGGAAATCGCACTGCAAATGGCAATAAATCATTGAAAATCTTCACAAGTAGCAATAAAGTCTTCAGAAATCGCACTGCAATTAAGTGTAGCCAGTTTTTGATGGAATGATGGAATATGGAATGATGGATTGCAACATGCATAGGTGTAAACCAGGCCTTATACAGGGAGTGTGTTAGTGGCCAGATCACCAGGTCAAATAAAGAAGAAAAAAAGCCAAAAAAAGAAAATGAAAGCAGCCACCACATCTAATGATTGGTAAGCTGCAATTATTACAGTTTTGTATTTCAATACCTCTTTAATTTGCAGTCAGATTGAGAATTATATTTAGCTTAGTGGTGATGGTTACTTACAACAGTTGTGGTTCGGGGTTCTCCAGGGTTTGGCAGTCAGTACCACAATAGAAGAAAGATTGAGAAACCCTGCCTGTAATCTGGGGGATTGTTAGCTTGTGAGTGAAGTTGCATTTGTTTAGTAAGATATGTCAGTCCGAACTGCAGTTTAAGGGCATGGCAGCCCGCTTTTATTAAGTAAAGCAAATGGTTCCAATGCAGGGGATTTTCCGGCATCAGCAAAAACACAATCACTGAAAATACTGAGCTACCTGTCTCTCATGTCAGCAGCACTATGGCTTCATCAGCCTTGGTTGCAGCACCTCTCCCCATAGGCCCACTTCTGACCACCTGTCCTCCTGAGGATTTACCCCCCTTCCTGACCAGGCCATTTTTTGCATTACGGCGCTGCATTGCTTTAACTGACAATTGCGCAGTCATGCCACGCTGCACTCAAATTAAATTTACGTCCTTTTTTTCCCATGAATTTAGATTTCTTTCGGTGGTATTTGATCGCCTATGCGTTTTTTTATTTTTGGCGCTATAAAAAAAAAAGGCTGACAATTTTCAGAAATAACAATAGTTTTGACTTTTAATCATGTCCAGTAAAAAAAATTTAAAAATCTAATTTCGGCATAAATTTCGGCCAAAATGTATTCTGCTACATGTCTTTGCTTAAAAAAATCCCAATACGTGTAAATTAATTGGTATACGTGAAAGTTATAGTGTTTACAAACGGCGGTATAGATACTGGAATTTTTTTTTTTTAACTAGTATTGGTGGCGATCAGCGACTTATAGCAGGACTGCAGGACTGTGGTGGACATTCTGACACTGGGGGGAACTGACTTGGTGTCACTGACATCCCCAGTGACACCAACACAGTGACCAGTGCTAAAAAAAAGCACTGACACTGTACTAATGGCACTGGGCAGGAAGGGGTTAACATGAGGGGCGATCAAAGGGTTAATTGTGTGCTGGTAGTGTTTTACATAGGGGGCTGTGTCTGTGTGCTTCACTGTAAGCACACTGCTTTGGATGGCTGTGCTGTGCACAGCCATCCAAAGCAGTTCTCCCCCCATGTTATTATTATTATTATTATACAGGATTTATATAGAGCCAACAGTTTGCTCAGCGCTTTAAATTTTGGGGGGAGACAATACACGAGACAGTACAGTAACAATACGATTCAATACACGAGGGGTTCGAAGGCCCTGCTCCTTGGAGCTTACAATCTAGGATGGAGGGGATAGTGGTACAGGAGGAAATAGCTGTGGGGGTAGAGTGGTAGGAAGAGTGGATGAGTTCAGTAAATAGCTGAGGGCGGGGTAGGCTTCCCTGAAGAGATAGATTTTCAGAGTGTGCCTAAAGGTGAGCAGAGTAGGTTATAGTCTGATTGATTGGGGTAGGGAATTCCAGAGGATGGGGGACGCCCTGGAGATGTCCTGGAGACAAGCATGGGAGGAGGAAACCAGGGAGCTAGAGAGTAGGAGGTCTTGTGAGGAGCGGAGAGTATGTTTTGGGTGGTATTTGGATACCAGAGCGGTAGTTTGGAGTAGTATTATGAACAGCTTTATACATCAGTGTTAGCGGTTTGAATTTTATCCGTTGGGCAATCAGAAGCCAGTGGAGGGATTGGCAGAGGGGGGTGGCAGATATGGAGCGGTTAGTAAGGTGGATGAGTCTGGCCGCAGCATTCAAAATAGACTGAAGCGGGGATAGCCTGCGGTAAGGTAGGCCGATAAGGAAGGAGTTACAGTAGTCAAGGCGAGATATAATAAGGGAGTGAATGAGTAGCTTAGTGGTTTCCGGGGTTAGGAACGGTCGTATTTTGGAGATGTTGCGGAGGTGAAGTCTGCATGAGTTTGTCAGCGATTGGACCTGGGGCTGGAAGGACAGATTGGAGTCTAGGATGACACCTAGTACTCTGGCTTGAGGCGTGGGACTGTTGGTAGTGTTGTTGGTCTTGATGGAGAAGTCCGGGGGGGGGGGCGCGGGCTGGGGGGAAAACAAGGAGCTCAGTTTTGGAAAGATTTAGTTTGAGGAAGTGGATGACATCCAATCCGATATGTCACTCAGTAGGCTTGTGATACGGGTGGAGACTGAAGGGGTGAGGTGAGGGGTAGAGAGATAGATTTGCGTATCGTCGGCATAGAGATGGTACTTGAAGCCGTGGAAATTGGCCAAGGGAGGAGGTGTAGATGGAGAAGAGAAGGGGCCCAAGGACAGAACCTTGAGGGACCCCAACAGAGAGGGGGAGTGAAGAGGAGGTGGCAGCGTTATAGGTAACACTGAAGGAGCGCTGTGATAGGAAGAGAGCCAGGAGAGAGCGGAGTCTCAGAGGCCAAGAGAGTGTAGTTTTTTGAGGAGGAGGAGATGGTCAACCGTGTCGAAAGCCGCAGAGAGGTCGAGGAGTAGGAGCACTGAGTAGTGGCCATTAGTTTTGGCGGTAAGCAGGTCGTTGGTGAGTTTGAGTAGGGCAGTTTCGGTGGAGTGTAGGGGGCGGAAGCCAGACTGTAGGGGATTAAGGAGGTTGTTGATGGTTAGGTGGGAATTCAGGCGATTATAGACTAAGCGCTTTAGGAGTTTGGATGTAAATGGCAGCAGGGAGATGGGTCTAAGGTTGTTCAGGACGGTGGGATCCAGGGTAGGTTTTTTAAGTATGGGAGTGATGTGCGCATGCTTTAGAGGGGAGGGGAAGGTGCCAGTAGAGAGGGAAAGATTAAAGATGTGAGTGAGGGAGCGTAGGATGGAAGAAAAGGGTGATCGTAGGACTTGTGAGGGGACAGGGTCAAGGGGGCAGGTGGTGAGGCGGGCTTCTGAGAAGACCTTAGTGACCTCTTTAGTAGTAGCGAGGTCGAAGGAGTGGAGTGTTGAGCGGGTTTTAGTGTGAGGAGTGCTAGATGGGGTGGAGGTCTGAGTAGTGGCGAGGTCGATGAAGTGGAGTGTTGAGGGGGTTTTAGTGTGAGGAATGCTAGGTGGGGTGGAAGTCTGAGCAGTGGCGATGTCTCTACGAATTGCGTCGATCTTGTTTTTGAAGTGGTTAGCAATCTCGTGGGTGGTGAGTGAGGTACTGGGTAGAGGTGGGGGCGGAGAGAGTAGAGAGTTAAAAGTAGAGAAGAGCCGGCGAGGACTGGAGGAGAAGGTATTAATGAGGGTAACAAAGTAGGCTTGCTTGGCAGCGTGAAGGGAGGAAGTGTATGTTAGGAACGCTGATTTAAATCGGGTGAACGCTTGTTGGGATTTGGTTTTTCACCATAGTTGCTCCAGCGCATGACTGCGACATTTGAGATTTTTGGTGTGGACAGTCTGCCAGGGTTGTAGCGGTCGGGGTCTAATGTTTCGTGTAGTTGGGGGGGCTAGCGAGTCTAGAGTGGCTGACAGCGAGTTGTTATAAACAGTAGTGGCCAGGTCAGGGCAGGACAGGGGAAGGATACTGGGGTAAAGTTGGTCAGCTGCAGAGTGGAAAGGGGCAGGGTTCAAGTTGCGGAGGTTTCTGCTGGTGATAGTTTGATGTTTGGAGGGATAGGTGTTTGAGGAGGAGGAGACGGAGAAGATAATGAGGTTGTGATCAGAGAGAGGAAAGGGGGTGTTTGTGAGGTTGTAGGGAGTGCAGAGATGAGAGAAGACAAGGTCTAGGGTGTTCCCGTCGGAGTTGTTGGAGATCATCGTAAGTCACCGGGCACTGGTGAGTAATCACCGGCTGGGACCAGGTGATTGACAGCACCTGTGTTGGGTAAGTGCAGCGGCAGTAAACACACAGAGGCCCAGAGGGCAGTGACTGATGTATTAAAGAGATTGCAAACAGTACAACGACCCGGCAGGGAGCTTACCCAACCGGGAACTTACAGTCAATGTAGTGGAGAGTAGCGATAGTAGGCTCAAACTCTGCTGCACTGCTGAGGAGGGTGGAATGCGGCCTGGTCCATCAAACCCAAAAGGAGCTTGCTGGTAAAGACATAAGCCCTGAGCTGACCCTACCCCTCTGATACATGTCCCTACCACTAGTGCTGTCACTGACAGACAGGAATGCTCTCCCTACACTAGTCACTTCACCAAAATGTACCAAAACCTAGGGACAGGGACTTAAAAAGACTCCGTTTAACCCAAGATGGCTGCCAGGGTCACCTGGATGCAGTATAGCCAACCAGGAACCAAGGGAACCATAGAGACTGTCAGTTTCCCTAGACTTCCCCTCAGGCTGCAGTACCGCTTGGGATAAGCACCACCTGCAGTGGAGACAAAAGACCACCTTTCTACACCTGAAGCTTGCTCCCTCTTCCAGAGACTTCCCGACTCCCTCCAGCCCCCTGCCTTAGCTTTCTCAGTCTCCCAGACTCTGATAGCTGTCCTGACTTTCCCAGTCCTCACGTATGAAATCGCCCTCACAAGGGATACAGTCTCTGGCTGCAAATGGCAGACCTGAGCTATTCTCAGACTTGGTTTATAACGACCCTGCATACCCTTGTACTCACACAGGCTACAGGAGTCCAGCAAACTGTACACATAGGATTGAAGGTTCTGTTCCACCCAAGACACTTAGGGGTTTATTTATTAACCGCTTAAGGACCGCCCTATAGCAGATATACTGTATATATATGTCATTCTGCATTTCCGGGTAGGGGGCGCGATTGAGCCATGCGCGCGCCCTATCCACACCTCCATTCGCGGCTGTGGATGTCAATCACCAGGTCTTGGCCGGTAATTACCCGCCGGCGCCTGGTGATTACCGAGCATCTCCAACGAGGAGGAAGATTGTTTTGTTTACAAACAATCTTCCTCCCTGTCAGCTCGAGCACACTGTTCGGGATGGCTGTGCACAGTACAGCCATCCCAATCCGTGTGCTTACAGTGAAGAACACATCCCCCACCCCCTAGTAAAACACTCCCAGCACACAGTTAACCCTTTGATCGTCCCTCGCATTAACCCCTTCCTGCCCAGTGTCATTAATACAGTGTCAGTGCTTTTTTTAGCACTGATCACTGTATTTGTGTCACTGGGGTGTCAGTGACACCAAGTTAGTTCCCCCCAGTGTCAGAATGTCCGCTGCAGTCCCGCAGTCCCGCTAAAAGTTGCTGATCGCCGCCATTACTAGTAGAAAAAAAAATCCCATTATCTATGCCGCCATTTGTAAACGCTATAACTTTCACGGAAACCAATTAATTTACACGTATTGGGATTTTTTTTTAGCAAAGACATGTAGCAGAATACATTTTGGACTAAATTTCTGACAAAATTTGATTTTTTTACATTTTTTACTGGACATGTTTAATAGCAAAAAGTCCAAAATATTGTTTTTTTCTCAAAATTGTTGGTCTTTTTTGCTTATAGCGCACAAAAATAAAAACTGCACAGGCGATCAAATACCACCGAAAGAAAGCTCAATTTGTGGGAAAAAAAGGACATAAATTTCACGTGGTTGCAGCTTTGCATGACCGCGCATTTGTCAGTTAAAGTAACGCAGCGCTGTAATGCAAAAAATGGCCTGGTCAGGAAGGAGGGTAAATCCTCAGGAGGACAAGTGGTTAAATGTGAAGTTCTAGATAACTGTTTCTGAGCAGAGAAAGCTGTGTTTTAGGCTTTTTCTGGGGTTTTGTAATTGGAGTTTAGAGCTTGAAGGTTCATAAGGGGTTGATTTACTAAATCTGGAGAGTGCAAAATCAGGCTCACTTCTGCATAGAAACCAATCAGCTTCTAACAGGGGGTCAGCACAGTAGCTAAATGGTAGGCAGTTCCACCTGGCAGTACCAGGGTCATTGGTTCGAACTCCAACAATGGGACCACCTGCCTAGAGTTTGCATGTTCTCCCTGTGCCTGCGTGGGTTTCCTCTAGGTACTCTGGTTTCCTCCCACACTCCATAGACATGTTGGTAGGTTAATTGGCTCCTGTCTAAATTGTCCCTAGTATGTGTATGTATGAATGTAAGTTAGGGACCTTAGATTGTACACCCCTTGAGGGTTAGGAACTGTGAATGTACAATATATATGTAAAGCGCTGCGTACATCAACGGCGCTATATAAGTATATAAATAAATAAACCTCAGCTTGTTCAATTAAGCTTTGGCCATAAAACCTGGAAGCTGATTGGTTTCTATGCAGATGTGTGCCGGATTTTGCACTCTCCAGCTTTAGCAAAGAAACCCCTTAAGAACCTATAAGCTCCAGACTCCAGTTACAAAACCTCGGAGAAAGCCTAAAACACATCTTTCTCAGCTCAGAAACAATTATCTAGAACTTAAGTCTAAGGCTGCTTTCACACATTTCTGCTGAAAAAAAGTATCCAAAACGCATATGCGCTTTTGATACATTTCCAGTGCATTTTCTGGGTGCCCATTATCTAGCATGCACCTGTAAATCTTGGACATGTGACTCAAAAAACGCACCAAAAACGCAACACAGGTGCATTTTTTATGCATATTTGCCACGTTTTCTATTTATTTCAATGGAGACCTGCATTTTCGGTGTGGTTTTCAAGATAATGCAAGCAGGACTTTTTAAAATGCACCGCACCCACAGCACAGTGGTATGAAGTGTCCCATAGGATTTAGCTTGGGTTCACACTGTTGCAATGCGGAATTCGCAGCGGTTTCTGTGCAAATTCCGCACCGCATCACAGTCGCACCCCGTTCACCGCTGCGGGTGTGTATGGTAAGTTAATAACACCCCGAAATCAGTCCGCAAAATGCGGTGCGATGTGCAGAACCGGATCACATAGGTGTGAATACCCATGCAATCCGATTCTAGTGCGGACCAAAAAAAGGGTCCTGCATCTTTTTGGCGTGGATGCGGTGCGATTTGAGCCATACAAAATGTATGGCTCAAATCGCACCGCACAGATTTTGCCTGTGATTTGCACAGGAAGGCGGTGCTGTTCTTGTGCAAATCACATGCAATATGTCACACTGCACAAGTGCGAACCCAGGCTTAAAGGGTAATAAATTTTCTTGCGTTTTTTTTTTAGCAAGGTAAAATCAAACGAAAAAGGCCTCAGTGTGGACTGGCCCTGAATGCGAATCTATTCTACCTTCATTTCCCAAACTCACATCATGGCAGGGTATTGTGACATATGTAAATGTTGAAATGGGATGCACATGCAACACTAGTATAAAAATCTTCCTTTTTTTACCCTCTGTCTGTTCTATTTTTATGTTCACACGCATATTCAAGATTATGCTGTTTTTTCCTTTGTATTTTGGATAATAAAAAAGTATCTATATCATAATCTAATCTAATAATCTACCCATAAAGGATGCGATATGAATGATTTTACCATCTACAACACATGGCTGCTAGGTCTGGGTACTAAATGATATATGTAACATTTTCTTCACAACCTTCTCATAGTGAAAATACATATGAATGGATGTAGCCAGGGGCGGACTGACAACTCATGGGGCCCCCGGGCAATAGGGGATCATGGGGCCCCTGTGTCCTTGCCCAAACTCAAAAAAGCATATGAAAAAGGTACCAGGGGCATCTCATGGGGCCCCTTACTGACCCCAGGCCCTCAGGCAGTGCCCGAGTTTCCAAATGGTCAGTCTACCCCTGGATGTAGCACCCTCCTAGTTAGGCTGCTAGCTAAATTTAGATTTGACTTTTGCTGTAATCAGCGGAACAGTGATTGCTTGGTTTGGTTTACTTACCCGAGGTTCACACCTAAGCGTTTTCTGCAGCGTTTTGCATTTTGCAGAAACGCAGTACAATCCATTTAATAGGATTTCCTATAGGACATGTTCATACCTGTGCGTTTTCACCCGGTTCATTTTTTGGAAAGGTTCAAGGACTTTTTTTAAAGCAAAACGTTGCATTTTTGGTTCTATAGACTTCGATGGGAACGCTGCAGAAAAGCATGTATTGTGTTTTTGCTGCATTTTTTACGTGTTTTTGATGTGCTGCCTAGCAACAAGAAAAATGAAAAAGAATGAAACCCCCCCCACAAAACACATCAAAAAAGCGGCAAAAATGCATCAAAAACAAAAGCGTCCAAACGCAATGCACAAATGCTTCAAACGCAACCTGCATAGGTGTGAACCTAGCCTTAGAGCTTTACAGGCTGAGAGTTTGATTACTTCCCTCTGCTTCTAGGAGACGTTTCTAGAGCTTAGGGCAGGAGGATTGAAATGTCCAATCTGAATATTCAGCAAAGCCTAGCCAATCCCTAAGGAGGTGTGCCCATATGGAATTAGGTTGCTGTTAAAGAAGAGTTCCACCCAAAAGGGAAGCTCTGCTTGTCCGCCTCCCCCCCCCCCCCCCCCCCCACACACACACACCCCCGCTGCCACATTTGGCACCTTTTCTGGGGGAGTGGGTACCATTTTCTCCCATTTTCGGCTCAGTTTACTGTGGCAAACTAAAGAAGTTTGGCCTCACCCTCTTTCCCCCCGCACCCTTCTGGGACACTTCACAGGTCCCAGAAGACTGCGGCCCATTCACAAAATGCACTTGCACTTCGTGCCCGTGCAGTACGAAACTGTTAAGGCGCAAAGCTTCATTGCCGGTTTCCCTTAGTCAAGATGGTGGGGCCAGCACCCAATAGCCGATTAAAGGCCTGGGGTGAGGACACCGCTGGATGCCTGGACAGAAAGTGCTCTAATATTAAAAGTCAGCAGCTACAGTATTTGTAGCTGCTGACTTTTATTTTTATAAAAAATTTTTGGGGGGGAATCCTCTTTAAGTAGTCTAGGGGATGGATCTGTGAGCTGAGAGTAGAGAGTCTTGGACTGGATGGACTTATCCTGCCTTAGGATTTGGGATAGAGCTTCTTTCTGTACTGCAGCTTAATGCATAGAGCCCAGCTGTGTACCTATAGACTGCCCCAGTCTACTACTACTTGTGCCCATACTGCTGCAGGGTCTCCAGCTGTGCATCTCTAGACAGTCTACTACTTCCTATGCTTCTGCTACTGAGAAAGATATGTCCTCAGCAGACTGTGTTTAACGCTCTCACACTTTGAATGACAATTGAGAAGTCATGCAATACTGTACCCTTATGAAATTTTTTGCATTTTTTTCACACAAATAGAGCTTTCTTTTGGTGCGATTTAATCTGGGCAGCACAGTGACTAAATGGTTAGCACTCCTGCCTGGTAGTACTAGGGTTGTTGGTTAAAATCTCAGCCACAGCACCACCTGCATGAAATTTGCATGTTCTCCCTGTGCCTGCGTGGGTTTTCTCCAGGTACTCCAGTTTCCAAAGACATGCTGGTAGGGTAACTGGCTCCTGTCTAAATCAGCCCTAGTATGTGTACGTACGTATCGCTTCTCGGCCTTTTGGCTAAGATCAAGTGTAGTATCTGTTCTTATCAGTGTCCAGCAGGGGTGCTCCATGGTCATTCTAGCTTTGCGGGGATGGCTGTTTGTATAGTACCCCTGCTGGAATGATGGGGGTCCTGACGGCTAGTACCGGCTGGAACAGAAATTGAGGCACCCACAGGCTGTTGGGGCCCGAGAGTAATTCCCCCGGGAATACCGTAGGGGCCCAGTTCCTCCTGATCTGAGCGGATCTACCTCGGTCTGGCCAGGGGCCGGGAGGGCAGAAAGTCCGTGAACCAGTGCCCCCGAGTGGTCGCCTCAGGGATGCTCTTAGTAACACTTGGGTGTGGGACCCCAGCGTGTGAAAAGGCACATGGTCACTGTGTTCAAACACTTTTTCCTCACAGCGCCCTCAGGACCAGGCCTTTTGGCTAAGTTCGGAGCAATTTTTGCTACAGGCCTCAGGGCCTGGTCTGTGCACATTTGGCACGACCACTTTTTATTTATTTAATTTATTATTTCTCCCACTGTTTGTCACTTTCACTCTTATGTGTGTGTTTTATTTCCTCACAGGATGGAGGGTGTGGGTCCTTGGGCCTACCCTGAAGTCTAGGGGGAGGATGTGTGGCCTTTTGGTTCCTTCCTCCCCTGTCCCTAGGGGGTTTTCTCTTCGGGAGAACCCCCTGGCCAAGTACTGAGTGGCTGGCTTCGGCTGGCCACAAGGAACGGTAGTCCGCCAGGCCTTTTGGCTAGGTGGACCAAATGGGAACCTTGTCCCTGTCAGGAGCTTCGTACCCCGGGGGATCAGGATAGAGGTCCATCCCCTTCGGGGGAAGGGCAAAGCACACCCCTAAGTGCACTTTTTTTTGTGGTGTTTTGCACTTGCACGTTTTTTGTGAACACATACGGGTTTTTTCGTTTTTCGCACGTTCGCGGACTTAAAAAAAAAAAAATGTGTACGTATTAATGTAAGTTAGGGACCTTAGATTGTGTGCCCCTGGAGGGTTAGGGACTGATGTGAATGTGTGTATATATATATATATGGAAAGCACTGTGTAAATAAAATAAATAAATCACCACTGGGTTTTTTATTTTTGCACTATAGACAAAAAAAGTCCAAAAATGTAAAATAAAAAAGTTTTCTATTATAAAAATGTAGCAAACAGATAATTTTTCTCATTCTCTGATGTACATTGATGAGGTTGCACTGATAGGCAGCAGTGGTGGGCACTGATTGGCAGCACTGATGTGGCTGCATTGATAGGTGGCAATGATGGGCACTAATAGGCAGCACTGACTGGCGGCACTGACGGGCACAGATTGGCAGCACTGCTGTGCAGCACTGTTGGGAACTGCTGAGCGGCAGTGCGGCACTGATGGGTAGCACTGTTAGGCATTGATGGGAACTTTTGGGGATGCCCTGATTATTAATGTAGATCTCTCCTTTCACAGTACTGCCGATCTGGGGCGGACTGGCAACTCATGGGGCCCCTGGGCAATAGAGGATCATGGGGCCCCTGTGTCCTCGCCCACACTCAAACCACACCCAAAAAAACCTATGAAAGGTACCAGGTGCATCTCATGGGGCCCCCTACTGACCCCGGGCCATCGGGCAGTGCCCAAGTTCCCAAATGGTTAGTCCGCCCCTGCTGCCAATAACCAGCAAGTGTATTTGCATGGTGATCAGCTGTGTCCAAAGGACACTGTGTGTGTGCCGCTGGGGGTGTGCAAGGGACGCGTTCTGCGAGGACGTCATATGACGCCCTCCCAGAACTGGACGAGTGCGCTGTAGCTGTCATTCAGCTATAGCTCTTAGATTGTAAGCTGCAAGGAGCAGGGCCCTCCTAACCCTCTTGTATTGCACTGTATTGTTGCTGTATTGTCTCACTTTATATTGTAAAGCAAAAATGCATGTAAACGCGTCTAAACACTAGCTGCGTTTAGTGCTTGGGCATTTATTCATGTCAATTGAAATACAGTGGCCAATCAAATGAATAAACATTCAAGCGCTAAATGCGGCTAGAAGCGGTACTGCACCTACACGCGTTTTTTCTGCGTTTAGCGATTTTCTGCTGCAAGGAGAGCTAAACGTCTCGGGGGTTAATTTGTACATGAGGCCTCAAATGCTGGTAAACGCTTTTCCTGAACACAGTTTTTGTGCTTTCAGAGAAATGCCAGTAATTTCAGCTGCCTGTAAACTCCTCTAAACGACTATGTGTACATGAACACTTACAGTTCCTTGAGTTCCTCCCATTCTTTCTGTTCCTTTAAAAACAACGCATGGGGCTAGTGGTGAGGTCATCACAGTGAGCGGCGTCTGGAAGCCATCCATTGGAATATGGATGTGTCATGCCGTGTTTTATCTGCTGAAATGTCCATTTGTTTACCATTTTCAATAAAAAGAGTGAGAACGATCTGCACTATAAGTATCTTTTTGCTTTTCGCATATTATTTTGCCATTGGCAGAAGGTCTGTGAGTGAGGTAAGAGGAGGACTGGAGAGGAGTTTCCTTTTTACACATGTAAATAAAGCGCAGTTGGCCTCCTTTTATCAGTGGGGGTCCAACAATTAAGGTGAGCTGATACCCATAAGGTGGGGTGAAGGGCACTCTGTTATGCATGGTGTGGAAACTGGAGCTTCCTTGCACTGTCCGAAGATCTACTTATTTGCAATAGGAGATTGAACAAAAATTGAATGGTTTATGGGACTCACTTAATTTACAGATTTTTTTTTCTTAGAGATCTTTTTCTACCACTGTTGCACTTTATATTGACTTTGGAATGAATATATTTAATACAACTGTGGCATATGGATTATGTTATTATTTATTTAATGATTTACATGATTCAGAGAACATTCTTTGCACATTGCCATGGTTCTTTTTACATCTATTGAGGTTTGATCCGCTCATTGATTTATCATGTATGATAATAATAATAATAATGATAATATATATATGATACTGATACATACAGTATACTGGATAGATAGATAGATAGATAGATAGATAGATAGATAGATAGATAGATAGATAGATAGATAGATAGATAGATAGATAGATAGATAGATAGATAGATACCATAGATAGATAGATAGATAGATAGATAGATAGATAGATAGATAGATAGATAGATAGATAGATAGATATGAGATAGATAGATAGATAGATAGATAGATAGATAGATAGATACCATAGATACCATAGATAGATAGACAGACAGACAGACAGACAGACAGACAGACAGACAGACAGACAGACAGACAGATAGATAGATAGATAGATAGATAGATAGATAGATAGATAGATAGATAGATAGATAGATAGATAGTAAGAAATATAGATCTAGATAGTGTTTATAATTGATTGATTTTGGGTCACTGTAATATTTATTTAAACACTGTATTAAAGTGTTACTAAACCCAGGACCCTGCATCCACTATATCTGGTCTCCCACATTACACACTACATGAAAATGCAATTATTTTAGTAAATAGAAGCTGCTAAATACCTTTTCTCATCAGCAGTATAAAGCAGTCTTGTGACTTCTATCTATTCTACTTCTAATCTATGTCCAGTAGAGCACATGTTAAAGCTTGTAGGAGGAGTTTTCATTTTGCTCTAGGAGGATGCAGAACCCCTGACCTCTGTCTGGACAGTGCTAATTGGCCCTGTGCTGATCACATGCAGTCTCTCAAGAAAAAAAAACCTCTCTAGCAATACACAGCAAACTGAGCATGTGCAGAGTGACTCCACACAATATGTCCTATCAAGAGATCAGAGGGGGACACTGGAAGAAGTTGAGGATCAGAGAAGGCAGGATCAAACAGCGTCTTTACACAATGCAAAGGATTAACCCCTTGGGTCCACAGTGAGTATAACAAGCATGCTTTACCACATATACAGAGTGTTTTTACTGTTGAGGGTTTAGTAACACTTTAACTCTTTACACTGATATCTTTATACCCCAATAGGCTAGTGACCTAATCTTTGGCTGTCTGTGCCGATTACTTGCATTACACCCCTTTATTAACTTCAGACCAGGCAAAGTTTCAAAGCTTTACTTGAATAATAGAGCATAGAAAGAATCACAGGATACCAGTTCAACAATAAGTAGTCTTTCCCTAACATCCCTAATCCCTAACTACAGGCTTGTGGCTGCCCAGCATACCTTCACAGGTGAGAGTCCCATCATGGCCGAGTCCCTGGATGGTATCCTTAGGGGGGACTGCAAGTCCCAGAAAACCCCTACACATGGAAGGCTCCAGGACACAGGTTGTAGTAGCTTTGCTATAATCAAGAGCACAAGCACTCTCCTAGGGACATACTAAAATGAATGACAGAATGGAATGCCCATAAACTTTAACAAGGCAGTGGAATGCCCATAGAGAATAATGAAACAGAAGGGAATGCCCATACAAAATAATGGAGTCAGAACCATTAGACATATCACATAAATCCTTAGCAGACATGCTCTGCAAGTTCAGTATTGACGTTTAAAATGAGGAATTAATATTGTTTTCTTTTAGAGTATGTCGACTAAGGATTTATTTGATATGTCTATGTATATCGGCATTCCATTCTGTCATTTACCTTTGTCTTTCCCTAGAAAACTGCTATAACCCAAGATCATTTCAATCTTACAATCTGCTACTCTGCTTGGGGATCGCCCAAAGATTTGTCAACAAATACATTCATATTTTGTTTCCATTATACTCTATGGGCATTCCCTTTTGTTATTCACATTTGTCATTCCATAGAAAACAATAATAATCCCACTTAATCTCAATTTTAATAATCACCGCTGAATTTGCAGAGCATGTCTGCTAAGGATTTATGTGATATGTCTCATGGTTCTGACTCCAGGTCACACTTTGCTTCCCATTATACTCTATGGGCATTCCTTTGTGTGATTCATCTGTCATTCCATAGAAAACAGCTATAATCCCAAATTATTTCAATTTTACAATCTGCTGCTGTACTTCAGGAACACCCGTGGGAAAGATTAAATTGCTATATGTCACAGCTTTGCAAATACATTCATATTTTGCTTCCCAATATATTCTATGGGCATTCCCTTCTTTCATTCACCTTTGTCATTCCATAGAGAGCAATGATAATCCTGTTTAACCACTTCTTGAGCGCACTATAGCTGAATGATGGCTACAGCGCGGTTGTCCAGTTCTGGGAGTGCATCATATGACAGCAGCGCACACCCAGCACTCTCTGTGATCGCTGTATTCTTTGGACACCGCTGATCACATAACATGGTAAAAAGCCAATCACAGCAGCCTTTTACCACATGATCAGCTGTGTCCAATCACAGCTGACCACTATATAAATACACTTGCCAGTTATGGGCAGCACTTTCCTCGTGCTGTCACAGCGTGAGGAAAGTACTGCCGATAATCGGCAACTGTGAAAGGATTAATCTACACTGATAATTCAGGGCACTGAATATCAGTTCAATATTATCAGTGCAGCCCCAAAAGTGCCCATCAGTGCTGCCTATCAGTGCCCAACAGTGCTGCCCAGCAGTGTTGCCAATCTCTGCTCATCAGTGCTGCCAATCTGTGCCTATCAGTGCTGTCAGTCAGTGCCACCAGTCAGTGTCCTTCAGTGATGCCTATTAGTGCCCATTAGTGTCACCTATCAGTGCCCATCATTGCTGTCTATCAGTGCCGTATATCAGTGCAGCCTCATCAGTGCCTTCTCATCAATGCCCTCATCAGTGAAGCCTATCAGTGCCCATCACTGCTTTCATTCAGTGCTGCTGCATCAGTGCCCATCAGTGCTGCCTATCAGTGCCCATTAGTGCAGCCTATGAATGCCTATCAGTGCAGCTTCATCAACGCACATCAGTGAAGGAGAAAAATGAAATTAATAACCCAGTGGTGATTAAATACCACCAAAAGAAAGCTTCATTTGTGTGAAAAAAAAGATAAAAATTTAATATGGGTACAATGTTGCATGACCGTGCAATTGTCATTCAAAGTGCGACAGCACTGAAAGCTGAAAATGGGCCTGGGCAGGAAGGGGGTGAAAGTGCCCGGTAGGCAAGTGGTTAATCTCAATTTTAAACATCACCACTGAATGTGGAGAGCGTGTCTGCTAAGCCCCCGGTACACTTCACTTACAGTGAAGTCGCATGATTTCAAAGCCGGGTGACCTGCTGATTTCAGGTGCAATTTGCAAGACATCTGACACAGATGTCTATGCAAATCGCACCAAATGTAGTGCATGTACTCAGGGGCGGACTGACCATTTGGAAACTCGGGCACTGCCCGGGGGCCCAGGGTCAGTAGGGGGCCCCATGAGATGCCCCTGGTACCTTTTTCATAGGCTTTTTTGAGTGTGGGCAAGGACACAGGGGCCTCATGATCCCCTATTGCCCGGGGCCCCATGAGTTGTCAGTCCGCCCCTGCATGTACTACTTTAGAAATCGGTGCGGCTCCGACCAAATATGATCGCTCTAATTGTGGACAATAGGGTGCGATTTGGCATACGATTTGCATGCCAAGACGCAGCCAATGTGCCCGGGGTGTAAGGATTTATTTGTAATGTTGAATGGTTCTGAATCCAGGTCACATCTTTCTTCCCATTCTACTCTATGGGCATTCTCTTTTGTCATTCCATAGAAAACAGCTACAATTCCAAATGATTTCAATGTTACAATCTGCTGCTCTACTTGGGCAAGACCCGTGGGAAGGTGACATTGCTGTTTCTCAGATTTGCCTGCAAATGAGTTTATATTTTGCTTCCCATTATACTCTATAGCAGTGGTTCTTAACCTTTTTGGAGGTACTGAACCCCACCAGTTTCATATGCGCATTCACCAAACCCTTCTTAATTGGACAAATAAAATATGATTTTTAAAATTCAAAACATAGGTATATATTTATACATAGGTGCACAAAATGAACAAAACCATTAAGAACAAAGAACAAAACCATTAAAACATGATTTTCACACAAAAACAAAATAATGAATATTTACCGCAAATCAGTGTGACTTCTGCTGTTGTCTTTCAGAGGCCAGTTCAGAAATGCGCGGCATTACCTTGGCAAGTGCCACTCTCTTGTCATTTTCGCAACAAAGTCTGTTCCTTTTCTTCGTCTTTATGTCCAGCATCCTCGAAAAGGATTGCTCGCAAAGATATGTTGTAACAAACGGTATGACAATTCATCCCCCATAGTAATTCATCCCCCATATAGTAATTCATCCCCCATAGTAATTCATCCCCCATATAGTAATTCATTCCCCATATAGTAATTCATCCCCCATAGTAATTCATCCCTCATAGTAATTCATCCCCCATATAGTAATTCATCCCCCATATAGTAATTCATCCCCCATAGTAATTCATCCCCCATAGTAATTCATCCCCCATATAGTAATTCATCCCCCATAGTAATTCATCCCCCATATAGTAATTCATCCCCCATAGTAATTCATCCCCCCTATAGTAATTCATCCCCCATATAGTAATTCATCCCCCCTATAGTAATTCCTTCCCCATATAGTAATTCATCCCCCATATAGTAATTCATCCCCCATAGTAATTCATCCCCCATATAGTAATTCATCCCCCCTATAGTAATTCCTTCCCCATATAGTAATTCATCCCCCATATAGTAATTCATCCCCCATAGTAATTCATCCCCCATATAGTAATTCATCCCCCATAGTAATACATCCCCCATATAGTAATTCATCCCCCATATAGTAATTCATCCCCCATATAGTAATACATCCCCCATATAGTAATTCATCCCCCATATAATAATTCATCCCCCATATAGTAATTCATCCCCCATAGTAATACATCCCCCATATAGTAATTCATCCCCCCATATAGTAATTCATCCCCCATATAGTAATTCATCCCCCCTATAGTAATTCCTTCCCCATATAGTAATTCATCCCCCATATAGTAATTCATCCCCCATAGTAATTCATCCCCCATATAGTAATTCATCCCCCATAGTAATACATCCCCCATATAGTAATTCATCCCCCATATAGTAATTCATCCCCCATATAGTAATACATTCCCCATATAGTAATTCATCCCCCATATAATAATTCATCCCCCATATAGTAATTCATCCCCCATAGTAATACATCCCCGATATAGTAATACATCCCCCATATAGTAATTCATCCCCCATATAATAATTCAACCCCCATATAGTAATTCATCCCCCATATAGTAATTCATCCCCCCTATAGTAATTCATTCCCCATATTAATTCATCCCCCATATTAAGTCCCCAAGTCCCCCCTGTGTCAATTCACTTACCTTTGCTCCGCGCGTTCCTCTCGCTGTATTCCCGCGCCGTTCCGGTCTTCAGGGCGGACTGTGAGAGGAGCCTAGCTCCTCTCACGTTCGTCACGCTGCCCCACCTACACACATCCTGACAGCCAATCACTGGCTATCAGGATGTGAGTGGCAGCGAGACTGGCCAATCATTGCATTTGAGTCCCTGCCGCCCGAGAGGAGGGAGGGGAGCGGGCGCCCAGCACACAAGAGCCGCGGCTTGCCGACCACTGGGCTAAGCGATGTTGCGTGACCACCTGCAGCCAATGATGGACAAGCGGGGCATGTCATCACAAATCATATGAGTCGGGTGTGGGTCACCTCCGCCGAACCCCCGAGACTGACTCACCGAACCCCTGGGGTTCGATCGAACCCAGGTTAAGAACCACTGCTCTATAGGCATCCCACTGCCCTGCTAAAGTCTATGGGCATTCCATTCTGTCATTTCTTTTAGTATGTCCTGTATACACAATTATACAGTGATGTTAGCATTTTCTGTATCTGCACCCCTCTCTGCCAATCTATCCACTGACTTCCCATTGCCCAATGAATAAAATTCAGAATATTAACAATAACATATAAAGCCATTTATAACTCTGCCCCAAATTTCATCACCAATCTTGTCTCCAAATATCACCTAAACCGTCCTCTCCACTCCTCGCACGACCTCCAGCTTTCTAGCTCCCTTGTCTCCTCCTCCCATGCTCATCTCCAGGACTTCTCCAGAGCCTCCCCATCCTCTGGAACTCTCAACCCCAATCTATATATCGCATACTCTGACCACTTGTATGCAATCTCTGATTACCTCTCTCTTCAGGGAAGCTTATCCTGCCCTCAGCTAATAATGGAATCTTCTGTTTCTCCAATCAGTTCATCCTTCACAGGTATTTACCTTTTGTACCACCAGCCCCTCCCTCTAAGATTGTAAGCTCCAAGGAGCAGGGCCCTCCTAACCCTCTTGTATTGAACTGTATCGTTGCTGGATTGTCTCCCTTTATTTTGCAAAGTTCTGAGAAAACTGTTGGCGCTATATAAATCCTGTATAATAATAATAATCATAATCCTCACGTCACTGTATATTAGTGTATACCATGAGGAAAGTCCTCACGTCACTGTATAATAGTGTATACCATGAGGAAAGTCCTCCTCACATCACTGTATAATAGTGTATACCATGAGGAAAGTCCTCCTCACATCACTGCATAATAGTGTATACCATGAGGAAAGTCCTCCTCACATCACTGCATAATAGTGTATACCATGAGGAAAGTCCTCCTCACATCGCTGTATAATAGTGTATACCATGAGGAAGGTCCTCACATCACTGTATAATAGTGTATACCATGAGGAAAGTCCTCACATCACTGTATAATAGTGTATACCATGAGGAAGGTCCTCACGTCACTGTATAATAGTGTATACCATGAGGAAGGTCCTCACGTCACTGTATAATAGTGTATACCATGAGGAAGGTCCTCACGTCACTGTATAATAGTGTATACCATGAGGAAAGTCCTCACGTCACTGTATAATAGTGTATACCATGAGGAAAGTCCTCACGTCACTGTATAATAGTGTATACCATGAGGAAAGTCCTCCTCACATCACTGTATAATAGTGTATACCACGAGGAAGGTCCTCACATCACTGTATAATAGTGTATACCGCGAGGAAGGTCCTCACATCACTGTATAATAGTGTATACCATGAGGAAAGTCCTCACGGCACTGTATAATAGTGTATATTGGGAGGAAGGTCCTCACATCACTGTATAATAGTGTATACCAGGAGGAAGGTCCTCACGTCACTGTATAATAGTGTATACCACGAGGAAAGTCTTCCTCACATCACTGTATAATAGTGTATACCATGAGGAAAGTCCTCCTCACATCACTGTATAATAGTGTATACCATGAGGAAGGTCCTCACGTCACTGTATAATAGTGTATACCATGAGGAAAGTCCTCCTCACATCACTGTATAATAGTGTATACCAGGAGGAAGGTCCTCACGTCACTGTATAATAGTGTATACCACGAGGAAAGTCTTCCTCACATCACTGTATAATAGTGTATACCATGAGGAAAGTCCTCCTCACATCACTGTATAATAGTGTATACCATGAGGAAGGTCCTCACGTCACTGTATAATAGTGTATACCATGAGGAAAGTCCTCCTCACATCACTGTATAATAGTGTATACCATGAGGAAGGTCCTCACGTCACTGTATAACAGTGACACTATTATGCAGTGATGTGAGGAGGACTTTCCTCATGGTATACACTATTATGCAGTGATGTGAGGACTTTCCTCATGGTATACACTATTATACAGTGACGTGAGGACCTTCCTCATGGTATACACTATTATACAGTGATGTGAGGACTTTCCTCATGGTATACACTGTTATACAGTGACGTGAGGACCTTCCTCATGGTATACACTATTATACAGTGATGTGAGGAGGACTTTCCTCATGGTATACACTATTATACAGTGACGTGAGGACCTTCCTCATGGTATACACTATTATACAGTGATGTGAGGAGGACTTTCCTCATGGTATACACTATTATACAGTGATGTGAGGAAGACTTTCCTCGTGGTATACACTATTATACAGTGACGTGAGGACCTTCCTCATGGTATACACTATTATACAGTGATGTGAGGAGGACTTTCCTCATGGTATACACTATTATACAGTGACGTGAGGACCTTCCTCATGGTATACACTATTATACAGTGATGTGACGACTTTCCTCATGGTATACACTATTATACAGTGACGTGAGGACCTTCCTCATGGTATACACTATTATACAGTGACGTGAGGGCCTTCCTCGTGGTATACACTATTATACAGTGACGTGAGGAGGACTTTCCTCATGGTATACACTATTATACAGTGACGTGAGGACCTTCCTCGTGGTATACACTAATATACAGTGATGTGAGGAGGACTTTCCTCATGGTATACACTATTATGCAGTGACGTGAGGACCTTCCTCATGGTATACACTAATATACAGTGATGTGAGGACTTTCCTCATGGTATACACTGTTATACAGTGACGTGAGGACCTTCCTCATGGTATACACTATTATACAGTGATGTGAGGAGGACTTTCCTCATGGTATACACTATTATACAGTGACGTGAGGACCTTCCTCATGGTATACACTATTATACAGTGATGTGAGGAGGACTTTCCTCATGGTATACACTATTATACAGTGATGTGAGGAAGACTTTCCTCGTGGTATACACTATTATACAGTGACGTGAGGACCTTCCTCATGGTATACACTATTATACAGTGATGTGAGGAGGACTTTCCTCATGGTATACACTATTATACAGTGACGTGAGGACCTTCCTCATGGTATACACTATTATACAGTGATGTGAGGAGGACTTTCCTCATGGTATACACTATTATACAGTGATGTGAGGAAGACTTTCCTCGTGGTATACACTATTATACAGTGACGTGAGGACCTTCCTCATGGTATACACTATTATACAGTGATGTGAGGAGGACTTTCCTCATGGTATACACTATTATACAGTGACGTGAGGACCTTCCTCATGGTATACACTATTATACAGTGATGTGACGACTTTCCTCATGGTATACACTATTATACAGTGACGTGAGGACCTTCCTCATGGTATACACTATTATACAGTGACGTGAGGGCCTTCCTCGTGGTATACACTATTATACAGTGACGTGAGGAGGACTTTCCTCATGGTATACACTATTATACAGTGACGTGAGGACCTTCCTCGTGGTATACACTAATATACAGTGATGTGAGGAGGACTTTCCTCATGGTATACACTATTATGCAGTGACGTGAGGACCTTCCTCATGGTATACACTATTATACAGTGACGTGAGGACTTTCCTCATGGTATACACTATTATACAGTGACGTGATGACTTTCCTCATGGTATACACTATTATGCAGTGATGTGAGGAGGACTTTCCTCATGGTATACACTATTATGCAGTGATGTGAGGAGGACTTTCCTCATGGTATACACTATTATGCAGTGATGTGAGGACTTTCCTCATGGTATACACTATTATACAGTGACGTGAGGACCTTCCTCATGGTATACACTATTATACAGTGATGTGAGGACTTTCCTCATGGTATACACTGTTATACAGTGACGTGAGGACCTTCCTCATGGTATACACTATTATACAGTGATGTGAGGAGGACTTTCCTCATGGTATACACTATTATACAGTGACGTGAGGACTTTCCTCATGGTATACACTATTGTACAGTGATGTGAGGACTTTCCTCATGGTATACACTGTTATACAGTGACGTGAGGACCTTCCTCATGGTATACACTATTATTCAGTGATGTGAGGAGAACTTTCCTCATGGTATACACTATTATGCAGTGACGTGAGGACTTTCCTCATGGTATACACTATTATACAGTGATGTGAGGACTTTCCTCATGGTATACACTATTATGCAGTGACGTGAGGACCTTCCTCATGGTATACACTATTATACAGTGATGTGAGGACTTTCCTCATGGTATACACTGTTATACAGTGACGTGAGGACCTTCCTCATGGTATACACTATTATACAGTGACGTGAGGACTTTCCTCATGGTATACACTATTGTACAGTGACGTGAGGAGGACTTTCCTCATGGTATACACTATTAAACAGTGATGTGAGGACCTTCCTCCCAATATACACTATTATACAGTGCCGTGAGGACTTTCCTCATGGTATACACTATTATACAGTGATGTGAGGACCTTCCTCGCGGTATACACTATTATACAGTGATGTGAGGTCCTTCTTCGTGGTATACACTATTATACAGTGATGTGAGGAGGACTTTCCTCATGGTATACACTATTATACAGTGACGTGAGGACTTTCCTCATGGTATACACTAATATACAGTGACGTGAGGACTTTCCTCATGGTATACACTATTATACAGTGACGTGAGGACTTTCCTCATGGTATACACTATTATACAGTGACGTGAGGACCTTCCTCATGGTATACACTATTATACAGTGACGTGAGGACCTTCCTCATGGTATACACTATTATACAGTGATGTGAGGACTTTCCTCATGGTATACACTATTATACAGTGATGTGAGGACCTTCCTCATGGTATACACTATTATACAGCGATGTGAGGAGGACTTTCCTCATGGTATACACTATTATACAGTGACGTGAGGACCTTCCTCATGGTATACACTATTATACAGTGATGTGAGGACCTTCCTCATGGTATACACTATTATACAGTGACGTGAGGACCTTCCTCATGGTATACACTATTATACAGTGATGTGAGGACTTTCCTCATGGTATACACTATTATACAGTGATGTGGGGACCTTCCTCATGGTATACACTATTATACAGCGATGTGAGGAGGATTTTCCTCATGGTATACACTATTATACAGCGATGTGAGGAGGACTTTCCTCATGGTATACACTATTATACAGTGATGTGAGGACCTTCCTCGTGGTATACACTATTATACAGTGACGTGAGGACCTTCCTCATGGTATACACTATTATACAGTGACGTGAGGACCTTCCTCATGGTATACACTATTATACAGTGATGTGAGGAGGACTTTCCTCATGGTATACACTATTATACAGTGACATGAGGACCTTCCTCATGGTATACACTATTATACAGTGATGTGAGGAGGACTTTCCTCATGGTATACACTATTATACAGTGATGTGAGGAGGACTTTCCTCATGGTATACACTATTATACAGTGATGTGACGACTTTCCTCATGGTATACACTATTATACAGTGATGTGAGGACCTTCCTCATGGTATACACTATTATACAGTGATGTGAGGACCTTCCTCATGGTATACACTATTATACAGTGATGTGAGGACTTTCCTCATGGTATACACTATTATACAGTGACATGAGGACCTTCCTCATGGTATACACTATTATACAGTGATGTGAGGAGGACTTTCCTCATGGTATACACTATTATACAGTGATGTGAGGAGGACTTTCCTCATGGTATACACTATTATACAGTGATGTGACGACTTTCCTCATGGTATACACTATTATACAGTGATGTGAGGACCTTCCTCGTGGTATACACTATTATACAGTGATTTGAGGGTTTCTCTCTTGTAGTATAGCCTTTTATACAGTGTATCATTGTGTCGTTACATTCCTGTCATTCTGCTGGTACAGGCTCCCCTCCTACATGAGAATACATTCCTGCAGTGTCCTGTGCCGCTCCTTCCTGACTAGATCAGCCTCCCTCCCCAAGTTCCTCCCTCCATTCACATCTTGTGGGGTGCCCTCCTAGCAACACACTTGTCGGAGTGGTGTGTGTGCGGGTGTGGTAGGGCAGGGGCGGGTGTCATAGTAGGTAGTGTCAGGGAAGTCTCGGCACGGGGGTGGATTGTCAGTACAGATCACCGAGGACTCGGAGAGGACATGAAAGGGGTAGGGGTGTCTGAAGAAGGGGCACCCCTGCTGGTCCTGTGGCACCTGGTCACCACCCTTCCTACAGAACAGGTGTGTATACATATATGTGTGTGGGGGGAGGGAGGGGGGTGCTCAGTGGATGCCTTGGCTGGCTGTACACTACTTCTATATTGATCGCACAGCACGACCCAGACTTCTCAACCTCTGCAGGGAAGTAGCTGGCACCGTTCTAAAGTTGTGTTGCTGCTCCAGGGAGAGTTTGGTGGGCTGCAGAAGGCGGAGGTCCGTGTGACAATGAGCAGGGAGTTGTAGAATGACACCATAGAGTGGGCTAGTGTGTGAGGGGATGACAGCCCGTGATGACGTCACTGGCGATGGAGGAAATGTCTGTGCAGAGCAGGGCGGTCCATGTGCTCTCTTTGTTATCTGCTGGAGTAGTGAGCAGGCAGGGTAACAAGAACACCACTGATAGGAGATATCACATGAAGGACAATAGTACACAGGCACACCAGTCTCCAAGGGCAGTATTGAGTTATATGGACCTGTGCGCACAGCTGCGTTGCGCTCTTGTGTTCAGTGAAATGAAAGCAGAAAATTCTGCGCCCCACTCTCAGTGATTCGGTATAATTTGTATGTGTAGAAGGGGGCCATGGATAAGGGGGTACCTCCAGTCCTGCTGTACAGGGCCCAGGCAGCTGGGTGAGTCAGATGTGGGCAGGTAGGGTGATCGGGAATGAGGGGGGGCAATTACTGGAACTGATCCTCTGTATGGTTCTCTCTACCACCGCTGCAGAGACAGACATACAGGGGATGGGATCCATTAATTGCCCCCCCCCCATGCACCCATCACATTCCCTGTGCACTAAATGTTTCCCCCGTTGTCCAGGCCCCTGTGTGCCCCCACTCCTGCAGTGCTGCCGGCTTCCTTCCTCTCCTTCCCACTGGCACATTTACCAGCCCCTTCCTTCCCTGAATGAACACAATGAGTGATCAGTACAGATGACTCACTGTGTTCATTCAAACTGAAGCACAGTAAACTGTGGGAGTCCTTTTGAAAGGAGGGGCCCTATCAAGTCGGCTGTATGGGGCCCCATGGTTTCTAACAGCAGCCCTGTGTATAGGTGTGTAAATGTGTGCCCCCACTCCTGCAGTGCTGCCAGCTTCCCTCCTTTCCTTCCCACCGGCAGCATATGTCACATTTACCAGCCACTTCCTTCCCTGAATGAATACAATGAGTGATCAGTACTGATGACTCACTGTGTTCATTCAAACTGAAGCACAGTAAACGGTGGGAGTCCTTTTGGCAGGAGGGGCCCTATCAAGTTGGTTGTATGGGGCCCCATGGTTTCTAACAGCAGTCCTGTGTATAGGTATGTAAATGTGTGCCCCCACTCCTGCAGTGCTACCAGCTTCCCTCCTTTCCTTCCCACCGGCAGCATATGTCACATTTACCAGCCACTTCCTTCCCTGAATGAACACAATGAGTGACCAGTACCGATGACTCACTGTGTTCATTCAAACTGAAGCATAGTAAACTGTGGGACTCCTTTTGGAAGTAGGGGACCTATCAAGTTGGCTGTATGGGGCCCCATGGTTTCTGACAGCAGCCCTGTGTGTGTAGGTATGTAAATGTTTGCACACGTGTACATGCTGGGACTGAAAATAGAGCTAAAAGAATGGAAGAAGAATTCTACAGGTCTTTGGACATTTTGGATGCCTACAAACATGTAAAGTGATGCATTTTATGCATTTTTGTTTTAAGCAGGATATTTCTGCCAGCAAATCCCCTGCAATGATGTTTATATTTTATCATGTCCATGTGCATCAGTCCTTAACGTATACCTAAAGAAAAAACTTTTATTGTTTTGGATAGAGTGGAGAGGGATTAGACCCCATGTCAGGTTGTTATTGCTGTCTTTGTCCTCATTAGGGAGATTCACCCTCTATATTTGTCCTGTCTACCAATAAAATTGAAAGTGAAAATAAAAGAAAATCTCACATTTTGGGTTGTCACCAGAAAATGAGTAAAGGGGAAATCTAATATGAACACTACTGGTGATTTCCCTCACTTTGGAAGGATGTTCTCTCGCTTTCTGTTTGGCCGTGGGACAGGAAGTGAAGGGAAATCTCTTGAATGGGACACATCCCGAAATGAATGGCAGGGTACATCCAGAGACTGTGACATTAGATGTTAGCAGGCTTTAGCCCACTGTTAGCTGATTCTGGATAACAGGAGCACAAAACTAAGTGCACTCCTCTGACCCACATGAGAGTTATGATCAACCAAGCTTTGTCCATACCTCTGTTTTAATAAGTTTTTTGTTACGGATTTGGAACACCTGTACAAGTCAGGGGTTCTGACTTTTCCTGTTGCACATTTGTTCTAAGTTAGTGCCCATTCACACCATAACACACACACCAGAAGTATGGAAAACCTGCTTTCCATGCGCATTTCCCACACTCCACTACCATGCAATCCAGAGTCAGTGCATTTTTAAAAGTAGCGCATGCACTACTTTTGGTGCAATTTCAGCCCATTCAAATGAATGGGCTGAAAATCGCATTGCACTGAATCATACAGGAACACAGATTCTGAATTCCAGTGTGAACTAGCACTTAGTGATTCAACACACTAATGCTAGAGCGCAGCAGGATCATCCACGGGTCCGCTTAGGCAAATTTCAATGTTCTGGGGGCCATGTTAGAATCTTCATGCTCCTGCAGTAAACAAGGGAGCTAATGCAGTTGGTTAAAGCTCTGTACCTGCCAGTCCGTTCACAAGGGTGGATGCAGATAATGTGTGGGACAGCCTATGCCAGTACTTACAATGCAAATAGGAGGCCTATTGTAATCCTTAATATTGTCAGTTGAAGTGATGGGGAAGGGGTGGGGGGGATTGCTACCTTGCCTAGGGCCCCATAAAGCCCCATGAACAAGAGACATTTTCACATGGAGGGTCTGCAATAGTATTCTATGTTTTTTCACAACAGGTGTACCTAAATGTAACCCTTTATCACCTGCTACATTGGTACAAGCTGTGCTGGATGCCATTACCTAGTGTGGAGCTCATCCACAAACTTGTACTCATTCCTGCCTGCTTTTAGGTACCTTCATCCTCCCCCCCATGCTCCACCATCAGAAGGAGCCTATGTGTGCCTGAAGATAACATAGGGTGGTCAGAGGTCTCCAGCACTCAGGCTTAACTGTGGGCCACAAATAGGAATGGGAAATGGAGATGAGTGCTGTCGGCAAACCTGCAAGAAGGATCTGTACCTGCAGTTATACTTGCTTTACACTTTGAAAGTAAATATAGTGAATGATGGTGATATATTGTACATGCTACTGCATGCTGATGATTGTCTGCCACAATAAATGATAGCTCCTTAGCAGGGGCGGACTGACAACTTATGGGGCCCCCGGGCAATAGGGGATCATGGGGCCCCCATGTCCCACACCCAAAAAAGCCTATGAAAAAGACAATGAAAGGTACCAGGGGCAACTCATGGGGCCCCTACTGACCCTGGGCCCTCGGGCAGTGCCTGAGTGTTCAAATGGTCAGTCCACCCCTGCTCCTTAGTAATCAGTTAAATATTTAGGCACTCGTATAGGGCTGAGAAAAAGTGATGATTTGTGTGGCAATAACTCTGTCTATGGTGAGCAAATGGTCACTGAGTATCTGGCTGGTTATCTGACACTGCGTTCCTGATCATGTATAGAACAAGGACGGGTCACATGACCAACGCAAGCACATACATCAGATGAATAATCACATTTACCATACACACTTGGGACCCAGAGGCATGCACAGTACTCCTAAAAATTTGACACATTCGGTATCCCTCTACTCGTTGGAGGCTTTGGGGTCCATGCACACTGGCTTAATACAACTCCAGTGCTCTTGGCGGAAAAAAGCTAAATTTGAGTGTTTAGGAGCGTTTAGTGTTTTTTTTTTTTGCTCTCAAAAATGCAAACAGAAGGTTTTTTTCTTTCTCTAAACGCTGAGCTAGACTACCTAATGTGCATGAATAACAGGTTTTTCTACAGGCAAAATGTTAAACTCCTCTAGGAGCAGCATTTTTTAAGCCAGTGTGCAAGGAGCCTTAGAATTAATTTAAAGTGATACTAAAGGTTCATTTTTTTGTGTGTAAAATAACAAACATGTTATACTTACTTGCTGTGTGCAGTGGTTTTGCACAGGGCAGCCCGGATCCTTCTCTGGTCCCCCGCAGGTTCTACTGTCTCCTACTTTCAGTCGGGTGCCCCCCACCTGCTCCCTGTGTCCATTCACACATGGAGCCATGGCTTGGCTCCGCCCCCTCTCTGTACTCATTGTCTGATTGGCTGTTATTGTCAGCCAATGGCTCCCGCTTGCTGTCTCAGCGAATAAAGAGGAAGAAACCCGGGACAGCCAACACTGTCATGGACATCGCTGGATCGCGGTGGGGCTCAGGTAAGTATTGAGGGGCCTGGGGACATGACTGCACACAGGTTTTTTACCTTCATGCATAGAATGCATGAAGGTAAAAAACCTTCAGCCTTTACAACCACTTTAAGCAAATACATTTATATTGCTAAAGTGTTAAAATAATTGTTTATGTTTGTATTCATTTTTCATTATATTTTTGTACAATGCTTTAAACTTCAGACAGACAATTAAAGGCACAGCTGAAATACATATATGAAAGCTGTTTTACCTGCCAAGGATTTGCATTTCTCTGCATCCAGTTCTGAGATTTAGGCTTCATGAACACGAGCTTACCCTGACCACCGCCCATGGGAAAACGCAAATCGTGTCATAAACGCAGTACTGCGGTTGTTGTGTTTTGGCTCGTTTTGCGTTTTCCCATGGTCAGTGGTCAAAACATTCCTATTGTGATCGCGATACTTCCGCATCCAGGAGAGGGAGGTTTAACCTCACCTAAACACTGCAGCTCCTAAATTCTGCTAAAAGCTTATGTGTACAAATTTAATTTCGGTACATACACTAGTTACATTTAGGGCCCATTTACACCACCACAGTGCAGTATCATTCATTGTGAATGGCACCCCAACACACCTTCCCAATGTACCTATAACACAGTGCAAAGCAACATGCAGTATTGCACTACCATGTGTTGTGGTGCACTACAATACCCAAACTTGGTACAGCAGTGATTGTTAGATCCATGAATGGGCTGCCTAAATGCAATGCACACTAGAATGCATGTGTTACATACTGCAACTGAGCTCCCTGGTGTGAGTAGGTCCTTAGAACATATAGATATAATGTGGTGTGTCTATGGTGAAGCAGCTTTGTCAAAGTAGGACAGGAAGTAACTTTGGACTACAGAAAATCTCCACTTTATCTCCATAACATAGAGGGAGGTATTCAGTAGTTCAGAGGTGAGGCAGGAAGGTAAGACTTGCAAAAATGCGGTAGAAACACAAGTTTTTGATACATTTCCAGTGCGTTTTCTGGGTGCCTATTGCCCAGCATGCACCTGTGAAACTTGGACATGTGACTAAAGAAACCTACCAAAAATGCAAACAGCAGGTGAGTTTTTGATGCATGTTCTATTCATTTCAATGGGGAGGTGCGTATTTGGTGCATTTTTGTAACATGCACAAAATATGCACCAAAAATGCAGCAAGCAGGACTTTTAAAAATGCAACGGACCATAGGATTTAAAGGGATGCATTTTTCTTTTGCTTTTAACTGAAAAACTGATCAAAAACTGATCAGTGTGAAAGGGACCTTATACTTTGGAAAACTGGCTTGGCCACCAGGGGTTGGAAACAAAGTAAAAAGGATTTTTTGTAACCTGACTTGGGAAATGTAACTGTTACATAACAAATACACTTGCATACTAATTGGAATGATTAAAAAAAATCCCCTGGGCATAACTGTTATCAATGAACGCAGGTTTTCTGTCCCATGTAAAAAAGACTTCCTTATGTAGCAGGCTCATTGTACAAGAGGATTCAGAAGGAATCACATGATCAGCAGTCAGTCCTTTCTCTCTCTCTCTCCTTTTTGTAAAACCTGGGCATTCTGCCAAGTTCATGACTCATCCACTACACAGCAAAGAACGCTGGGAGGGGGAGGAAGGAGGAAGTGAAGGGGAGAACAGGGAGACACGAGGCTGGAGAAAAGACAGGGACATGTGGAGCCCGTCCAAGCAGAGGAGGAGGCACTACAGCACCCAGTGCGGATAGAGGGACCCTGCTGTGTGTTCAGAGTCTGGTGAGCTGTCCCCCTGGAGAGAGTAAGACACACCATTTACACTTTGCATATAGACTGGGACATCCGCACCCCACTGCTGGGATCTCACCCATCCGGGGCCCTGTGCAAGCCACAGATCCCCCTGCCTGCTTTGCCCCTCACCACCAGTGTAATTGAGACTGTCTGCCCCGGGGACTGACACATACTGGGAGATTGCATCCTGCGACTGCCCCTGGTCTTGGGGTGCTTTGTGTTGCGTTTAGACACTGAGGTTGGACCCTCTCAGCCCAGAAACCTAGTGAAATCGGATGTAACCCACACCAGCTGAAACTCCAAAGAAGCCTTCAGCTGCTATTTACTTCATTGTAAGGACTAAACGTGCACCAACTAGAGTTCCACCGTTACAAGGACTAGAGTGGGGGAATCTGGTTTAGTAGCTTTATTAGATGTACCTCTTTATTGCATTCTGTTCTGACTCTGAGGTGATTTTTGGCTGACGCCCCTCAGAAGCAGAATCATACACCGGTGTGGGTAATACATTTCATTGATACAGTATAAGTAAGTTTATTTGTTTGATATCAGTTGTATTCTGCTTAAAGTGCGACTCTGCCATCCGGAGACTCTTGGCTGTGAAGCCCTCTAGTGGCAGACCAAATTTACTGCATTGCATAAAAGAAGAAAAGTAAGTTTTGAAGTTGAAAGGGGAACCCCACCTCTCTACACTGCATTTCATTCTCCATAAAATTGTTCTTGTTTTATTTAACCCTGTGTCAGCAAATTTCTTGGCGGGGTATTTGCTATTCATTACCAGTTGTGCCAGAGGGATTGGGTTTGCTTAGGGTTGGATCTATTGAGCGCAGGACCCATAATATATTCCAGCTTGTCCCAAGGGGCAGTGCTACATTTAGTAAATCACACCCTATGTATTTTGAACCACGAAAACCAAATTGTGGTAGTTATCTGATTAAGTCACAGGAATAAAACTGCCCATGTGTAGCTGTCTTAATTCCCTGAAGCATCTACACTGAATAGGTCCTGCCTGCTTATCTTTTAATTATGGGCTTAAGCTAATGCAGGCCATAGATAGGCTGTTTATTGGCCGAATTGTCAATGCTGCCACCAATGTCTATGAAAAAACGGCCGTTATTCGTGGATTTTCCAGCATGACCGATAAAAAGAAACAAGAAGATCCACGAAAAACGGCTGACGGCATTGCCCCACTAACGGCGTGAATATCGGCCGATTTTTCGTGCGGACAAAAATTCAGCCAATAATCGACCCGTCTATGGCCTGCATAAGAGACACCCTTCATTTGAAGAATCTAAGCCTGTCTCAGGCAAATTTTAGTAGCTCCTATTGGCTGTGATCATTCACTAATATTGCCCATATGTGCATTGATTTTTTTCAAGCAATCAGTTGTTCTGTACATTAGTTTTGGTTGGCTGAATATCTGAATTTATTATTATTATTTTTATACAGTATTTATAAAGCGCCAATAGTTCGCTCAGTGCTGTACATTACAAAGGGGGACAGAACATGTGACAGAACAATACCAATACAATGCAAAACATGAGGGGATCGAGGGCCCTGCTCTTTCGAGCTTACAATCTAGGAGGGAGGGGATAGTGGTACAGGAGGAGATAGCTGTGGGGGATGGAGTGGTAGGAAGAGTGGAGGAGGTCGGCAGGTCAGGAGGGGGTGGGGTAGGCTTCCCTGAAGAGATGGGTTTTCAGGGTGCGCCTAAAGGAGAGGAGAGTAGGTGATAATCTGATGGGTTGGGGCAGGGAGTTCCAGAGGAAGGGTGACACCCTGGAGAAGTCCTGGAGGCGGGCATGGGAGGAGGAGACCAGGGAACTAGAGAGTAGGAGGTCTTGTGAGGAGCGGAGTGTGCGTGCTGGGTGGTACTTGGATATTAGGTCAGTGATGTAGTTCGGGGCAGTATGGTGGACAGCTTTGTACGTCAGTGTTAGGATTTTGAATTTGATCCGTTGCACAATCGGAAGCCAGTGGAGGGATTGGCAGAGGGGGGTGGCGGAGATGGAGCGGTTGGAAAGGTGAATGAGTCTGGCAGCCGTATTCAGGATCGACTGAAGCGGGATTTTTTAAACACATGTTGGCATCAAACGCTTACAGAAGAAAGTAGATAAAAATTGGAACTGATTGTTTTGGAATTGATTGATTGCTCCATACACCTCAGAAATGAATTGGTTTGAAATGGATCACAATACCCAGTTTCTTCTTCAGATTGATTAGTTAAGTTAAGCCAGCTGTACAAGGCTTGGCTTTCAGTTATTAATTCAGTAGTCTAATACAGGGGTCTACAAACATTCTATGCAAAGGGCCAGTTTACTCTCGTACAGACGTTAGGGGGGCCGGACTGGAAAATGACCCATCATTAGTGGGAGTAAACAATGCCCCATATTTGGTGTTAGTGAGAGGAATTGTGCCCCATCGATGATGTCATAGGGAGAAATTGTGCTCAATCATTGGTGTCATTGGGCCCCATTCATGGTATCATTGGGATGAACTGTGCCCCGTCATTGGTGGGAATTATGCCCCATCATTGGTGTCATTGGAAGGAGTTTGTTGGTGTCAGTGGATTAAACAGTGCCCCAAGTGCAAGATAAAAGCAAGCAAAGGGCCACATCCAGCCCCTAGGCCACAATTTGGAGACCACTGGTCTAATAGATTATGCAAATGTATTTATGTCAACCACAGGCCAGTGTTGATGGGGGAATCCCTCCTGCTGTTTCCCAGCTGTCAGAATACAATGATCACTGCTGATGGCTATAGCTGCATACAAAAAAAAAACCTGACAGGCTGGTTGTACTAAGTTGATCAATAGATCGACTTCAGCACAACCAGCCTGCTATGGATCCAAATTCTTCCAGTTCCTCCTGAACCGGCTGAATTTTGATCCACCTATGGCCAGCTTAAGAAAATCTATTTACTCCCCCATCCATGTTAAACAGCATGGATGAGTGGATGAATCTCCACTGATGAATATTGTATTCAGAAGCCTTATTAAAATGATGCTTCTGGACAGTGACTTCTTTGGACAGGATGTGGTCACTGTTTGGCCGATAACTTTCCACCCAGCTCAATTTATTATTATTATTATTATTATTATACAGGATTTATATAGCGCCAACAGTTTGCTCAGCGCTTTACAATAGAAATTTATTTTAGAATCAATTTTTGTTGAGCCAGGTGCAGGGGCGGACTGACCATTAGGGTACTCCGGCACTGCCAGAGGGCGCGGGATCAGTAGGGGGCCCCATGAGATGTATATATATTATAGGTAGTTATTAAGAGGTTGTTAATTAAATTATCGTGTCACCCAATGTTTGGTTTCCATTCAGTAGCCAAAGAAGGCATTCAAAAAAGGGGGGTTTGTGAAAAGAGATTCACAGAAAAGCGGCTACATTATGAACAGACCGTGACACTCAGAAAATTTTCCAAAAATTATGCTTTATTACACAGATATAAATATGACATATGGGCATTCGCCCTGGTTTACCATCACCTCAGTATGAGACAATAACACACAGACCTAAAACCATATAAAATGACATCAAGACCGGTCTAAATGTATGTGCAACAGAAAAAGTGACTGCAAGAGTCTAATATCTCTGTAGTACAAACACATAGGTAAACACTTCCCTGAAGAGGTGTATCCAAAAATTATACCATAGGTATACCATAATATTAAATAATGAATTTACACCAATATCATAATGGTGAATCCCGAACAGGGAATCCAAAAATTATACTATGGATATACGTATATCACATGTATGAAATGCAGTAAGCACAATAAGCGTAAAAGAGGGGAACAGTAAGCCTCAGGCCTGTTTGGAAAAAGACATAAATGTCAAATATATGATGCAATACATTCCTGTGCCGGCACACGTGGTTGGGGCCCGTTCATCTGTTATGTGAACAGCTGTATCATAAAGCTCTTGAATGGAAATAAGCCCCATTTATTCCCAGGATGGGAGAAAAGGTGCAGATTGCAGCACTCTGCTTGAAATGGTGTCTTCACCACTGTATGTGGACTACACACCACCCTTTGTAGGAAAAGCAAAACATATCCCAAGGAATCTTCTGCCTGTTGAGCTATATGCGGTATGTCCTGTATCCTACACAAAGCACCATAATGTCCCCATCCTGTAGTGAAACAAATAATGTGGGAAGTCACTGACAGAGCTTGCACTCAATAAGATAAGTAGGTCATATTGATCACAGAGGACCGTATATCTAATGTCCTGTAACAATCCACTCACCACCTGTGCCGTGGATAAAGGGAATGAAAGAAATGTCCTTCATGAATATTGCCAAACACGGCCACAGAGGCCCAGGAACCACCGCTGACATCCGCCTTATGGGTCAGCGTGCGTTATGGGTCAGCGTGCGTTCCACCTAGTGGTCCTGACGAAGCTGAGTGAGATACGCCCATCGGCGAAACGCGTTGACGTCATACGTCAGATACGTCACTTCCGGTCATGCGCACTAGGTGGAACGCACGCTGACCCATAAGGAGGAAGCCATCTTCACATGCCATGAGGCAAGCGTGAGCAGTACAGGCGCTGAGAGGGGGCTGGAACCCGCGGTATATCGGCGGATGTCAGCGGTGGTTCCTGGGCCTCTGTGGCCGTGTTTGGCAATATTCATGAAGGACATTTCTTTCATTCCCTTTATCCACGGCACAGGTGGTGAGTGGATTGTTACAGGACATTAGATATACGGTCCTCTGTGATCAATATGACCTACTTATCTTATTGAGTGCAAGCTCTGTCAGTGACTTCCCACATTATTTGTTTCACTACAGGATGGGGACATTATGGTGCTTTGTGTAGGATACAGGACATACCGCATATAGCTCAACAGGCAGAAGATTCCTTGGGATATGTTTTGCTTTTCCTACAAAGGGTGGTGTGTAGTCCACATACAGTGGTGAAGACACCATTTCAAGCAGAGTGCTGCAATCTGCACCTTTTCTCCCATCCTGGGAATAAATGGGGCTTATTTCCATTCAAGAGCTTTATGATACAGCTGTTCACATAACAGATGAACGGGCCCCAACCACGTGTGCCGGCACAGGAATGTATTGCATCATATATTTGACATTTATGTCTTTTTCCAAACAGGCCTGAGGCTTACTGTTCCCCTCTTTTACGCTTATTGTGCTTACTGCATTTCATACATGTGATATACGTATATCCATAGTATAATTTTTGGATTCCCTGTTCGGGATTCACCATTATGATATTGGTGTAAATTCATTATTTAATATTATGGTATACCTATGGTATAATTTTTGGATACACCTCTTCAGGGAAGTGTTTACCTATGTGTTTGTACTACAGAGATATTAGACTCTTGCAGTCACTTTTTCTGTTGCACATACATTTAGACCGGTCTTGATGTCATTTTATATGGTTTTAGGTCTGTGTGTTATTGTCTCATACTGAGGTGATGGTAAACCAGGGCGAATGCCCATATGTCATATTTATATCTGTGTAATAAAGCATAATTTTTGGAAAATTTTCTGAGTGTCACGGTCTGTTCATAATGTAGCCGCTTTTCTGTGAATCTCTTTTCACAAACCCCCCTTTTTTGAAGGCCCCATGAGATGTCCCTGGTACCTTTCATAGGATTTTTTGGGTGTGGTTTGAGTGTGGGTGAGGACACAGGGGCCCCATGATCCCCTATTGCCCGGCTCCCCATGAGTTGTTAGTCCGCCCCTGGCCAGGTGATACTTGCAGGACTTCCCTTGGCTCCAATTTCAGCTGAATGAAAGGATTCTGTAAGTGCTAAATTGAACTAGAGCAGTTTCTTCTCGACCTTTTGGCTAAGATCAAGTGTAGTATCTGTTCTTATCAGTGTCCAGTGGGGTTGCTCCCGGCCATTCTAGCTTTGCGGGGATGGCTGTTGTATAGTACCCTCACTGGTATGATGGGGGTCTGGAAGGCTAGTACCGGGGGGACAGAAACCGGGGAGCGCCACGAGTTAAGCTGGGGCCCTGGGAGTAATTCCCCCGAGAAAACTGGAAGGACCCAGTACCTCCTGATTTGGACGGATCTACCTTGTCTGGCCAGGGGCTGGGAAGGCAGAGAGTCCGCAAACACAGTGCCCCCTGAGTAGTCGCCTCAGGGGTGCTCTGAGTAGCACTTGGGTGTGGGACCCCACGTTGCGAAAGAGCACATGGTCACTGCGTTTAAACACTTTTTGCACTGCGCCTCTAGGACCGGGCCTTTTGGCCAAGTCCTGGGCAATTTTTTTGCTACAGGCCTCAGGGCCTGGTCAGTGCACAATTTGGCACGACCACTTTATTATTTTTATAGATTTATTATTTATTTATTTATTCACTCCCACGTTTGTCACCTTTTACTTATGTGTGTGTTTTCTTCACATGATGGAGGGTGTGGGTCCTCGGGCCTGCCCTGAAGTCTAGGGGGAGGATGTGCGGCCTTCTGTACTGTGTGATCATCATCATGATAATGATGACAAGCACATAAGGACAGTGAGATGCTTCCTGTTAGTTCTTATTTACACTTGTGTTCGAGGGACATTAATAATGTGTGGCTGAGCCACACGTTTAATGTCCTTCAACCACTCCCCATTATGCTGCAAAGGCACTGCCACCGTAGTATGGCAATAGTGGTGGGATGTTGTGTAAAACCCCTTGCTGCCATACTATGGTGGCAGTGCCTTTGCAGCATAATGGGGGATGGTAAAAGTGTGGCTCGGTCCCACATTTTTAACCTTCCTAGCGGTAATCCTGAGTGTGGCTCGGGGTTAATTTACAGTGCCAAATGCGGTAACCCTGAGCCACACTTGGGATTACACTGTAGTGCTTCTCCTGCAATCCCCCGATCCTTACCTTGTCCTGCGATCCCCCGATGTCCTCCTGCTGTGTCCTCCGGCTGATGCTGGCATCTGTCTTCCGGGTTCCCTTCCCTGCAAGCATCGGTACACGGGGGCAGAACCGGAGGGAGATTCAAAAAAGTAAAAATATAACATACACACAATACATTGTAATCTGTTAGGATTACATTACTGTATCAAACCATTTCACATACATTTTGTCCCGAGTGCTTTGTCCTGTGCCCTGCCTGCATTTTTACTGTTCTTTCTGCCTGGAAACTTGAGAACGTCCATGGCGTCCAAAAAGCGTCCCTTTAGGTCAAAAGCGGTTTTTGACCAGCTAGAGAACAGCGATAGTAAATTAGAACCACTTGCAGAATTGAGTGATAATGATTTGTGGGGAAATTCGTCATCAGACACTGAAAACGATTCTGCGACTATGCTCAGTGATGTGAAAACTTGGCGCTATATTTCAAATTTCAGTGTTTTTGGTTTGATTATATTATTCAATTAAATTTATTATTATAATATTATTATTTTTTATAATTACTTATTATATTATAATTAATGATTTTGTGTTTCAAACTTTATCATACCCGGGATGTTTACTAGACTCTTGTTTGGACATGAACATGAACATTAAGTGAATTATTCCTAAGAATTACAGGCCTACAATATAAAACAACACATTTCCATGCAAAACAATGTACCGCTTTGACATTCAAAAACATTGATTAGTTAGACTGCCAGGGAGATTAATGTCCCTCAAACCCAAGTGTAAAGAAGAACTAACGGGAAGCATCACATTGAGTGTGTGCAAATCTGACATGCTGACTGTCAGGTGAAAATGATTCAATAGCTGTGCAGCCTCCAAATCGCTTCCACGCCCCCCATGTGCCCTTCAATGCTTCCCAGGCTCCGCACTCCGCACCCAAAAGCAGACCTGGGACCTGCGTGGTGAGTGCCACCAATAGAAGGGTAGGAAATCAGCGAACACTTGTTCACTGATCTCCCCTTCCTGGTAATGACCCAGAAGCAATGTGTAAAACTTCACTTCTGGGTCCTGGTGTCACTGTCCCTAGACAGGATTAGATGATGTTAGCTGGAGATGAAGCTGTCTCCTGCAAACTTCAGCCAATCCTTCAAGAAGAGGTATCCAGCCAATGAAGTGCTGCACAAGCTCCCAGCTCCCCAGTCTCCATAGGTAGCTAACGTTGGCAAGGATTAGATTTGTTTTGAAGTTTTATTTTTTTTTGGAGGGGTGCAAATAGGTGGTCTTGCCTTGGGTGCAAAATGCTGTAGCACCGGCCCTGGCCGTACCTGCATGTAGCTCAGGGAGGATGCCAGCCCTAAAACAAATACCTCAGTGCCTGTCTGAATGAGGCCTTATGATCCATATAAGGATCAGTAATGTCTTTTAAACATTTGATTTCTGCTGTTTTGTGTTCTGTTCAACATCATTTCACCCAGAAGCATACAGTCTTCACATATTTGAATATACAAACTAGCAAGTGTAAGATTTCCAGGTCTTTTTCTAATAAAAAATGTTTATAAGTGCTTAGTATACAGTATATGTCATATTTGTATAGGAAGGATCAATAAATGCAGCAACATTCCAGTCACGCTGCACAGAGTTTGCTTATGGCCTTCTACTCTGCCATCTGGGTGACCTTTGTGTAGTGTGACAATAGCTGATCCTGTTTTCCATACTTGTAAAATTATAACTGATAAAATGGTCTGACAGTAACAGTCATGGTCAATGAACCTATCAGCTGTTTATATATCCCTTTTTATCTTTTTTTTTAGCGCATTTTCCTTGTAGGGCAACTCTCTGCGTTGATCCTGGCCTTCTTGTTCCGATATTACCTACCTCCCGCACAGTATGGACCAAGAATCAGACATGGCATGGCCTCCTTGCTGGGAATCTGCTTGTCAGTCTACTGTTTTGGATGGTGAGAGTCCCTTTAAGAACACAATTTTTTTGTTAAATTACCAAGAGATACTACAGATTAAAAAATTATGTTATTGAAGAGACCTGACTTGATTTCCCTAACTACTCTACCGGAATATTTTTTCACCTTCAATTTGAAGTAAAGCAATAGTCACCTATGTTTTTTTTTTTGGGATAGTAGAAAGGAGTAGAACCTCTCTCATTTTTTTACACTATTGTTGGGGAGATTTACCCTCATATTCCTGTGATGGACACAGTGATCACTGAAACAGGAAATGATTAGCAATCTCTCCAAAGCAATCCAAACAAAAGTTAAATAGTTGTGCATTAAAACTGGCCATACACTGTTATACTTTTTTCATTCAATAAATGTATACACATTTTCTATTACAGTGGTTGTCAGTGCAAATTCCCCATTACATTGGTGGTCAGTGTAAATTTCCCTTTACCTTGGTACATCTACACACCACACATGCATGCACGCGCGCACGCACACACACAACTCTCAAGGGGCATAATATATATATATGAATTCTGTCGATACTTACATATGAATGCCTCACTATTTACATATCGATTCCACCAGCCCATCACTATTTACATATGAATACCTGGTGTTTTCATATGAATGCTGACAAGATCCCCATGTGAGTCATAGCAGAGCTGAACAGCAAAGGTGACAACACTTCATGCTGAGATATTGGAACACAGAGTGGGATGAAGACTTCAAGGGATAAGGGAATGTAAACTAGGACAGTTGGCAACTATGGGGCAGCTGCTTTTGGCCCCACAACTGTGACTGGGCCCAAGGCAGCTGCCCCTTTTGCCCCTCCTTAAAGACGTGCCTGCCTATACTATACATAGATCATTATTATTTTCTGTGTATAGATTTGGAGGATTTCTCATTTCCTGTGCTAGTGATATTTGATCATAGGACAAAAAAATTAAGGGAAATCTCTCTAGTATGAGTGCAGGGAACAATAAAAAAGTTTAAATTCATATTAAAGATTCTGCTGAATGACTTTAATTGATAGCTAACTGATACGACTGAAGTCTGACTTTAGAACAGATCTATTGAGTTTAGAAATAATGTTTCTCATATTCATTTCATTATTATACGGATGAAATAATACCTTTTTATAAATTGTATTAGCTGTACAATTGAACCTTGGGAGCTCCCAGTCAAATTAGTACTGTTCTGCCTTAGATTTTAACCTATTTAATGGCAAAAGTATTTCTAAAGCCCCATACACGCGATGAGTATGCGACGAATAATTTTTTTTGCATGCTAGTCTCATTTTGAAAATGAAGAGGTTATGTACTTGTACTACAGAAAGAAAATTTGAAAGTGATGTGATGTATTTGTATAGTATTGAAAGCTGTACTGATTAAACGAAAATCGTACGATCCGGTATCGTACAAGAAAAATTTTCATGCTTGTCCCTTCAAATAATTTCATATGAAAGCGGTGCACTAACGATCAGATTATCGTACGATTGCTTCAAAAGCAGTATTTTTCTACGATTTTCTGATCATGTGTATTAAGCTTTAGACAGAGGGATTTATGTGGGATTTATGTGTCCAACAGAGTTGCTGGAGTTTCCAGCTATGCTGTGACTAATGGAAAGCTGGTACTTGTCATTATGACTTTGCTATGCTTTGTCTGGATTTATTTATAGTAGTCCACTAGGTAATGCTTTGCTATTTTGTACTTTTAAAACAAATCTGGAATAAAGGGGGGCCAGTCAAGACAACAGTATAAGGCACAGTTCCACTAAGGGCATGCATTAAAGGGGTTCTAAAGGCAGTTTCTTCCTGAAATAAAAAAGGTTTATACTTACCTGCTACATGCAACAATTTTGCATAGAGCAGTCCTTTTCCTCTTTATGAGTGGTCCCCCACTGTCCACATCTTCTTTCTGTGAGTACCCTCAATGTAAGCTGTATGCTGAGGGGGCAGTTGTGCGGTCGCACAAGCAAACCAGGCTGCGTTCATCCATAGACACATACAGTGCACCTCGACTACACCCCCTGGTCCCTCCTCACAGGATATGACTGACACAGAAAGAGCTACCGGACTGCTGCCAGTGAAGCCTGTGGATGCAGGGAGAAAAGAAAGTGGGTCTATTGGCAGGGACAGGGTTGGATTGTGAGAGGTGTCAGGTGAGTGTTTGGGGGGTAGCTAGAACAATTAGTAGGACATTTTTTACCTTAATCCAGGGAATGCATTAAGGTAAAAATTATTTGACTTTAGCACCCCTTTAACAACCTTCTACCTTTCTTTAACACTTGGTTTTGCCTATCACTACTCGAAAGCACATGAAAAGCTGCTAGATAGTAAACTTTGTATGTTTTTTTTTCTGTTTATATTTCAGGCTTACCGTATTCCTGATAGGAGAAGTTTTCTTATGCTACCTCATGCTTCTTTTCATTGATCCCAGGAAAGTACATGTGTAAGTTTTATGTGATTGGTTCTTAAAGCATATCTAAACCCAGGAACAGAAATACAAAGTATTGCAGCTTACCTGTCCTTGGATGTGGTGGTTGCATTCATTTTATTTGATTTGTTAGGTATTTTCATCTCTATCACTGTATCACTGCAGGAGCAACATTGTCACTGTGGGCTGTGATAATAGAACGTCTCCCTCTTTTCATCTTTGTAACATAGGAGGAGGTGTTCTGTCATCCACAGAGAGAGCTGGAAACAATGTTAACTAATAAAGAATTAAGTACAAGCAGAGAGCACAGGAAGTTATAGGCTCACACGATTTCTGGCTGGATCAACAGGTTCTTTTATACCCATTAAACAGATATGACAAAAGAATTTCAATGGTATTGTTTACAGAACAAATAGGAGCAAAACAGATGGGGCGGATCCATCAGTCTGCTCAGTGGGGGATCTCTCCACTGATCAAATGGGGCGGATCCATCAGCATTTTCTGCCTGCTCAGAGGGGGATCTTTCCGCTGATCAAACGGGGTGGATCCATCAGCGTGATCTGCCTGCTCAGTGGAAGATCTCTCCACTGATTCCCACTGAGCAGGCGGATGACAGGTCTCTGTCGGCTCTGCTGCTGCAGAGTGGACGCAGACAGTGCCCACTGATATCAATTGGACGGGCAGATGGAAACGGACCACCTATCCATTTTCACCCGATTGTCACCCAATCTGATCCACTGGATGGATGGGGAACAGATCCTCGTCTGTCTGTTTTTGACGTACATAGAAGTCTATGGATGGACTGATCGGGTCCACTTGAAAAACAGACAGACGGACCCCATCAGTCCATTCATGTGAAGGGGGCCTTAAGGTTCACATACACTTTAAAGCAGTAGTAAACTCTACTAATTTTTTTTTAATGAGCCCCTGCAAGTTTATGGCATAATGCGCTAGTATTCCCGGCATACTTGCACATTATGACAGACTTAGCTTGTACAGAAACATCCAGCACTGAGCTGTCACTGCTCCCAGCTCTTCCATCTTCACCTAGTCTTCCTTCTGGATTCTAGCTCTCCAACCATTTGAATAGCCAGGTTGCGATGACGTCAATCCTGAATATGCACACAAGAGTCACAATATTGGCATGGCGCTCTCTGCATTCAGGCGTATCAGTGTGCAATGAATGCAGAGCACACTGCGAATGCTCAGAGATGTCATCAGCTAGAGCCAATGTGAATATCTCCTAAATGGCTTAAGTTTAAGAGCTATTCACCATACCCACAGTACAGATAAGACTTATTATAAGCTTACCTGTAGGAAGACCTTTAAACTAAAGCCGGCCATAGATGGTTTGAATCTCAGCCAGTTTAACAGGCTGGTATGGGCAGGTTGAAGGTACCCAAGTTGATCGATCAACTTGGGTACAACCAACCTTCTGGATTTTACATGCGATTATTGCTAATGGCTTATATAGCTGCTATCAGTAATCACTTTGTTCTCCCAGCAGGGGATGACTCCTCTCCGCTGGGAGAACACCATGGCTTCACAGAAGGGATTCCCACATCAAGACTGACTGTGTTGATGAGGGAATTGATTGGTTCTTTCCTTCAACCTATGGTTGCAGGAAAGAAATTTGCA
The DNA here is from genome assembly GCF_062004578.1 of Staurois parvus. NCBI lineage: Eukaryota > Metazoa > Chordata > Amphibia > Anura > Ranidae > Staurois > Staurois parvus. Next base: position 4,790,356 of record NW_028318190.1, on the reverse strand, counting down.
TAATCTATTAGACTACTAAATGAATAACTGAAATTCAAGCCTTGTATGTCCTGCTTTACTTGGCAGCATCAACCTGAAGGTGAAAATAACTGGGTGGTTTGAAAAATTGTGATCACTTTGAAACCAATTCATTTCTGTGGCATATGGAGCAATCAATCAATTCCAAAACAATCAGTTCCGATTTTCATCTACTGTCTTCTGTAAGCTTTTTGATGCCAAACATGGTAGGATTGTGGTAACTCGTGGTTGCAGGAAAGAAAATCACTCCATCTATGGCCATCTTAGGAGTTTACTCTGAGTTTTTTTTTCCAGTTTTTTGCTGCTATTGTTTTCCATTGTTCTACATTTAATACATCGATATGGATGTCTGTATGGCGGATCCTGGGGCTCAATCACCACAGGCACATAAAAGCCATGTATTGTGTAGTACAAAATGCTTGGACAAATGAGAATGTATTTTCTTTCTACATGATTACATTGCATTGTGAAAGAGCCCTGTATGCTGCATTCTAGCATGTTCCAATTGATGCTTTTTGTACAAGTACAAAATACATGCCAAATTGCATAGTTATATACTTTTCTATGTGTGTTATAGTGTGAATGAGCCTAGTTGTTCTTACCAGAACTCATTACCCATCTTGCTTTAGATCAGTCAAACTATGTCATCCTACATTATCCTTGTTAGGAAGAACCCTCTGGCAGCTCGATATATGATTTACTGCCGGCCACGTACAATGGCTGTCTTAGACACAAAGGGCCAAGTATTAAATTGTCATATGTCAGTTTCAAAATGTCTACAGTTAAGATGCATTGTTGAGAAACTGTTTATCCAGAAAGCTTAAAAATGGATAAAGACAAGCTGGTTTTGCTTCCTATAAGATTGTCATGCATACCAGCATTTGTTTGTGCATATCAGCTAACAGCATAACATCAGCATTACAGCTTTAATCACATATAGGAATGCTAAGAATATTTTGAGGAATATGCATTCATGCATAGAATTTTAGGCATATTGATATAACTTTACCATTCTTACAAACATTCTTCTATATTTTAGTTATTGTAAATGAAATTAGCATTAAACCTGTTATCAGTTTAGGTCATTTACTTTCTTCTTACAACTGATGAGATAAGATATCACTTAGGGCAGCATTTCTCAACCTTTTTACCGTAAAGGTATCTGTGAAATATCTGTGTGAGCTATGTTATATACATTTCTCCACATTACGTTACTTTTTTTTTTTCATTTACATTTTTTCTATAATAAAAATCAATGACTTATGGCCCATTCACACCAGAACAAGGTTTGGGAAATCCGTGTTCCGTGTGTATTTTCTGCACTGCATTCAAAATGCATGGTGTGTGCAATCTGCTGTGGGTGTCAATGTATTTTTAACGACACCCCAAACACAGATCGCAAATGCAGTTTGCCTGTATCAGATTGCATGGTATTGCAGTACCATGCAAACTGGTTGCAGCGGGTTTTTTAAAATTTTAAAACTATTTCTTGTGTGATCCAGTGTGATCATTATCATTTGAGTGGACTGAAAATCACACCACATTTCTGACCGCGTTTCCTTCAGGATACACGACTTCCATGTCTGGTCTCCTAACAAGTCTCTGAATGCCATTTCTCTGTTGCTTTCAACATACCGTAGTTTCTTCAACTGTTTATAAATATGGATGAGATGTACTCTAATCTGACCTTTTGACAGCTAAACTAATACATTTCTTAGTGAACCCCTTTTAAAATGTATATTTAACCATTGTATATAAACGGCCATTGTATATAAACGGGTGGACGGTGGCAGTGCAGGGTCAGGTGGCCGTTTATAAACGGCCTACCCACACCCTGCTTGTGCTCGCTCCCTGGGAGCGCGCAGCACCGCGATCCGGTGCCCGCTGTGTCCTCCAGACACAGTGGAACACCAAATATCGGACAGGACCTCTGTGCGAAGTCCTGATCATGTGATCACTGATTGGCCAATCAGGGATCACATGCAGAGAAGTAAGCAAGTTGTCACTTTTGACATCATTGCTTACTACGTGTGAAATCTGTGAATGATCACAGAGGTCACATGGTACAAGGCTATTCACAACTGCTTTGTACCATGTGACAAGCTGTGACCAATCACAGCTCACTCAGTAGTTCTCAATGGCTGCAAGAATGCAGCTAGAGAGAAGGAGGAATGATTGCTTTTACAGCCTTTATGGGTCTAAAAGCAATCAGTGTAAAAAAAAAATCTTCATCACCCCCCACAAGTAGTACTTGTGGGGGGTTTTATAATATTATAAAAAAAATTAAAAAATAAAAAACTAATTTGGGTTATTTTTTTTGTTTTACTAAAAAGATAACAGAATAAATTTTGGCCAAGATTTATGATGAAATATTATTTATTTGCAAAATTTTATAAGAAAAACACCTTTTTAAAAAATTTTGGGACATTTTCATTTACACAGCAAAAAAAATAAAAATCCCAGTGGTGAATAAATACCACCAAAATAAAGCTTTATCTGTCTCATAAAAATGCTAAAAAATTCATATGGGTACAGTGTTGCATGACCGCAAATTGTCATTCAAAGTGTGATAGCACTGAAAGCTGAAAATTGGCCTAGATAGGAGGGGGTGAAAGTGTCCGGACTGGAAGTGTTTTAAAACTTATAGTACATTAGTGCAATCAGTAAGTTGTAGACAAAACAAAAAGGGAACAGGGAATGTGGTTCTCCTAGCATATTTGACTCCTGGGGCAAATAATTTTTTTAACATCTCTCTCCACAACTTTACTTTCAGTAATAATCATAAAATATGAAAAAAATATTAGAATGGCAAAAAAAGAAATGCAGACAGTGAAAATTGTAGTGCCCTTCTACATTGGTGGTCAGTGGAAAAATATCCCCTCATATTAGTGGTTAATGGTGCCCCACTTTACATTCGTGGTCACTGGAGAAGTACTCCTATACATTGATGGTCAGTAATATGTCAGATGAATATCAGAGAAAACATTTCCATTTACATTAAAGGTCAGTTGGAAAAAGGCACCCTTACATTGATGGTCAGTTGGGGAGGTGCTCCATTACATTGGTGGTCCCTCAGTGAGATGCCCCCCCTAGTGGTCAGTGGGAGAGGTGCCCTCTTACATTGGTGGTCAGTGGGAGAGGTGCCCTCTTACATTGGTGGTCAGTGGGAGAGGTGCCCTCTTACATTGGTCAGTCGAGAGGTGCCACCTACATTGGTGATCAGCGAGGGAGATGCCCCCTTACACTGGTGTTCAGTGGGAGAGATGCCCTTACATTGTGGGTAGTGGAAGAGCTGCCCCCTTACATTGGTGGTGAGCGAGAGAGGTACGCTCTTACATTGGTAAGTGGAGATATGCCCCTATACATTGGTGGTTAGTGGGAGAAGGGCCACCTTACATTGGTGGTCATTGAAAGGCAGGCTCTGTTAAGTTGCCCATACACCAGTAGAATTCCTTTTGAAAATTTTCATTTTAAGAACGTTTGCTCAATTTTTGAATTGTTAGTGGAGTCAAATCTATGTTCGTTTTTGACCGCAGTAAAGAGAAAAATCAAAGGAGCAGGATGGAAATTTTTTCTTGAATGAAAAAGTGTTTATAAGCATGTTCATAATAATGTTCATTGGAAGATCTATTAGAGTGTGACCAGCTTAACAGTGCTAACTAACGACAAACATCTAGCAATCTCAGGATGAACAGGGAATGCATTGTTCATAGTGGTCAGCTGAATCAGAGATTTGTGCTGGGAGAAACGGAGAAAGGGCAGTAAAGCACAACCATAATGTGATACGGAAAAGCAGGATGAAGAGCCTATGTAGCATGAATACACATGTATGTCTCCAAGTGTGACCTATATATACAAAGGTTCTTAGTACTAGTTTAAAACAAAAAGTGGTAGGATAATAGAAATAGAGGTTAGGATAGATTTTATGTGCCTTTTAAGGGTCAGGTTTAGTGTAAGATTTATGGTACTGGTTAAATTGACTTTACATTTAGGCCTCATGCACAATTAACTTTTTTTCCTCCCCTGGATGGTTTGCTGCAGATAAAAAGAAAGCAAAAACACATCTAAAATCGTGTTTTGAATGAATGCTGATGCACGTTTGGTGTTAATGCATGCTACTCCTAGATCAGTGGTTCTTAACCTTTTTGGAGGTACTGAACCCCACCAGTTTCATATGCGCATTCACCGAACCCTTCTTAATTGGAAAAATAAAATATGATTTTTAAAATTCAAAACATAGGTATATATTTATACATAGGTGCACAAAATGAACAAAACCATTAAGAACAAAGAACAAAACCATTAAAACATGATTTTCACACAAAAACAAAATAATGAATATTTACCGCAAATCAGTGTGACTTCTGCTGTTGTCTTTCAGAGGCCAGTTCAGAAATGCGCGGCATTACCTTGGCAAGTGCCACTCTCATGTCATTTTCGCAACAAAGTCTGTTCCTTTTCTTCGTCTTTATGTCCAGCATCCTCGAAAAGGATTGCTCGCAAAGATATGTTGTAACAAACGGTATGAAAATTCATCCCCCATAGTAATTCATCCCCCATATAGTAATTCATCCCCCCTATAGTAATTCATCCCCCCTATAGTAATTCATCCCCCATAGTAATTCATCCCCCATATAGTAATTCATCCCCCATATAGTAATTCATCCCCCATTTTAATTCATCCCCCATTTTAATTCATCCCTCATAGTAATTCATCCCCCATATAGTAATTCACCCCCCATAGTAATACATTCCCAATATAGTAATTCATCCCCCATAGTAATACATCCCCCATATAGTAATTCATCCCCCATATAGTAATTCATCCCCCATATAGTAATACATCCCCCATATAGTAATACATCCCCCATATAGTAATTCATCCCCCATATAGTAATACATCCCCCATATAGTAATTCATCCCCCATATAATAATTCATCCCCCATATAGTAATTCATCCCCCATATAGTAATTCATCCCCCCTATAGTAATTCATTCCCCATATTAATTCATCCCTCATATTAAGTCCCCAAGTCCCCCCTGTGTCAATTCACTTACCTTTGCTCCGTGCGTTCCTCTCGCTGTATTCCCGCGCCGTTCCGGTCTTCAGGGCGGACTGTGAGAGGAGCCTAGCTCCTCTCACGTTCGTCACGCTGCCCCGCCTACACACATCCTGACAGCCAATCACTGGCTATCAGGATGTGAGTGGCAGCGAGACTGGCCAATCATTGCATTTGAGTCCCTGCCGCCCGAGAGGAGGGAGGGGAGCGGGCGCCCGACACACAAGAGCCGCGGCTTGCCGACCACTGGGCTAAGCGATGTTGCGTGACCACCTGCAGCCAATGATGGACAAGCGGGGCATGTCATCACAAATCATATGAGTCGGGTGTGGGTCACCTCCGCCGAACCCCCGAGACTGACTCACCGAACCCCTGGGGTTCGATCGAACCCAGGTTAAGAACCACTGCTCTATAGGCATCCCACTGCCCTGCTAAAGTCTATGGGCATTCCATTCTGTCATTTCTTTTAGTATGTTCTGTATACACAATTATACAGTGATGTTAGCATTTTCTGTATCTGCACCCCTCTCTGCCAATCTATCCACTGACTTCCCATTGCCCAATGAATAAAATTCAGAATATTAACAATAACATATAAAGCCATTTATAACTCTGCCCCAAATTTCATCACCAACCTTGTCTCCAAATATCACCTAAACCGTCCTCTCCACTCCTCGCACGACCTCCTGCTTTCTAGCTCCCTTGTCTCCTCCTCCCATGCTCATCTCCAGGACTTCTCCAGAGCCTCCCCCATCCTCTGGAACTCTCAACCCCAATCTATATATCGCCTACTCTGACCACTTGTATGCAATCTCTGATTACCTCTCTCTTCAGGGAAGCTTATCCTGCCCTCAGCTAATAATGGAATCTTCTGTTTCTCCAATCAGTTCATCCTTCACAGGTATTTACCTTTTGTACCACCAGCCCCTCCCTCTAAGATTGTAAGCTCCAAGGAGCAGGGCCCTCCTAACCCTCTTGTATTGAACTGTATCGTTGCTGGATTGTCTCCCTTTATTTTGCAAAGTTCTGAAAAAACTGTTGGCGAACCCCCGAGACTGACTCACCGAACCCCTGGGGTTCGATCGAACCCAGGTTAAGAACCACTGTCCTAGATTGTAAGCTCCAAGGAGCAGGGCCCTCCTAACCCTCTTGTATTGAACTGTATTGTTGCTAGTATTGTCTCCCATTATATTGTAAAGCTCTGAGCAAACTGTTGGCGCTATATAAATCCTGTATAATAATAATAATAATATTGGCCAGAATATTTACTTATTCTGGCCATTAGAATGCATTAACACGTGAATGTGCCTGTATGTATCTAGCATTAATGCGCATTTGGTGTTTTATGCCCAAATGCTCTTTATCTGAGCACGCAAGTGGTGCTTTTTTTTTGTGGCTCTAAACGACTGTGCATGGACACCTAGGCCATCATGGAGGAGTGTTTAGAGGCGAAAAAAAAACCATGAAACGCCCTAAGAAAATTGTGGTTTTTATGCCTTGTGTGCATGGGACCTCAGAGGTATGAGGATAAAAATGAACGAGCGCTGCAGAGCACAAAGCAGCTGAAACACCAAGGCAACCAAAAAAACCTCTAAATAAATAATAGTATAAAAGATGAGTACAGCGCTAAAAGTCAATGTGCAAAATTCTGAATATGGACAATAATTATTGCATATAAGGTGCTGATCATAACAAATAAAGTGACATAGTGTTGGGACATATGTAAACACAATAAATAAAGTGCATAAATGAGAACCACAGACAGTGGTTAAAGTGATAAGTGAATGTCCAGTATTATTGAACATGAGGATCATAAGATCTCCAATAAGTAATCAAATTCTTTATCCAGAGTGGTAGATGGGGTGAACGATATGAAGTATATTGCGCACTCACCAGATGCGCAAATTAATCACGCATTTGAGATAAACTGTCTCATCAGGTCAGCCATAGCATCCATTCTGGAGATAGTCAGATTCTAGCTCCCTTCAGAGTCTCCAAATGGTACCGGTAACGTCAGGTCTCCTCTAAGATGGGCTTCTGCGAATGGTGAGGCTCACAGGGAGCCCAAAAAAGGATGCCACATAGTGTAATACTGTTTACCAGAGGAATGTTTATTCCCAAATAAGGGTGCAGTGACAGAAGAAACAAAACAAACTGACCATGTAGCCAAAAGATGGCCACCAGCGGCGGCGTGACGTCAGGGCGCTATAGCTCCTCGCTTACGCGTTTCGTGCTAAAAATCTCCAGAGTGGATGCTATGGCTGACCTGATGAGACAGTTTATCTCAAATGCATGATTAATTCGCTCATCTGGTGAGTGCGCAATTTACTTCATATCAGTCACCCCATCTACCACTCCGGATAAAGAATTTGATTACTTCTTGAAGAGCTTATGATCCTCATGTTCAATAATATTGGACATTCACTTATCACTTTAACCACTGTCTGTGGTTCTCATTTATGCACTTTATTTATTGTGTTTTCATATGTCCCAACACTATGTCACTTTATTTGTTATGATCAGCACCTTATATGCAATAATTATTGTCCATATTCAGAATTTTGCACATTGACTTTTAGCGCTGCACCCATCTTTTATACCTCAGAGGTATGTTTTGTATAAGAGCTAAGTTTAAGGATTATGGTTAGGTTAACAATTATATTTACAGGTATGTGTAAGAATAGGAGGGGTTGGGACAGGTTGACAGTTTAAGGGTTAAAGATGAGGTTAAAGGTTTAGAGCTCTATTTCAGGTCTAAAGCAGAACTAAAGTTGAAAAAAATTTCAACTAGGCAGGCTGTTTATTGCAGAAGAGACATGCAAGGTTTTTTTTGCAATAAATTGTACACTGGGCTGCACATGCACAGCTCAGTTTGAATTCTGGCACACTGCCTATGTGTTGGGATGACTGTACTCCTGCTCATGTGTGGGAGTGATATCAGCCTGCGTCGGCAAAAGATGTCAGCATTGGCGAAGGACCTTGTGGGCGTCAGACCTTTGGAACAGAGGTAAGTATTTTAGACTTTAGTTCCACTTTAAAGCTCAATTTAACTTTAAGTTTAAATGATTTAAATGCATTCCAGGTGCACCAAAACATAACTTGTTCAAAAGTCTTTTCTGTTTTTTTTTTTTTTAGAAAACACCTTTCCCATGCTGTAGAGAAAAATGTTGTTCTCAGTATGAAAACAGTGGCCTCTCTGCAGAGGTTTGACATGCCCCCAACTGAAGCAGACCTATAGCTTTTCAATCAGCAAAGCTCATGCTCCCTGTTGATTGTAGAGCTCTAGCCCTGATTGAGGATAGGGAGAAATGCCAGATCTCTGCAGAGAGGCCTCTGCTTTCACACATAGAGCAAAGGTCTTTTTCAACAACAGGTCATATCATGTCTTAATCTGAGGACTATTTCTGCTCATGTATTTTCCCGTTGAAATCAGAAGTTTTTATATGGACATTAATTTACTCACTTTACGCACATATTGCACAGAATAGCACTTTAAACATTTCGCAGATATTTATGAATTTCTAATAATTTATATATAGATATATTTATAGTGCTGCACTTTATATTTTTATGCTTTTATTGGGATCGTTGCCTCTGCCCTGTAGTGCTAGCAGCTACCTTAACCAATCACTTCTTTGTACATGCGCTCACTTATTTACTTTTTGACTTTTTCAATAACAGGTTGGCCAGAGACAAGCTTTTCTACTTGAGGTGTAGCTGCTTTCCAGAATTAATTAACTACACACCTTTTGTTATGATGCACATGGAATGCATTTAGCTAATTTAAACTAAAAGTCCAAATAGAGTTTTAATGCTTTTGTTGGTGATATTTATTTCAGGTGTGATCATTTCACTTTTTCTAACTGGTTGTCTTGTGTGAATTTCCTGAGTCACCACGCCATAACCAGTACATTTAAAAATAACATACCACTTATAATCTTATCTTTACATCTGACATAAAAAGGAAGTTCTGACCTAAACCCAAACTCCTTAGAGAATTGCATGTGTCCCATCCTTTGTTGGTGAATCGCTGTGATGGAGTGACAGTACTACATTGAAAATGGAAGTTTTCTGTTTTACACAACTGTTTGCCAGATTCTCTATTTATAAAGCTATTGTGCATAGTTTATCATGTTACCATGGAGTTCTGTAAACACGTGTAAATAATTTTAAATGACACCCCATGTGACAAGGAGAAGTTGACAATGTCATTGACAGTTGTCTGCTGCTGTTGACCAATAGCATGACAGAGACCATGTGAACAGAAGCAGGGAAAATAATGTATTCTGAAGAGATTAGTATATAGTCAGTATATTTTTTCACTTATATTATTATGTTTACAATTCTGATAAGGTAATTTACTTATTTCTAACAAGTTAAATCTTACCTGATCTGTCTTGTATATTGAAACACTGGATCACTTGAGTTTGTTCATATCCAATATTTCAGTGCATCAAGTAAAACATTTACCTATGCAGGATGCAGCTGTGAAATGACAGTTGTAAGCCCCCTTTCTGCTAAACACAAAATGCAAAATGCACAAATGCCCACATACAGTGGGGATCGAAAGTTTGGGCACCCCAGCTAAAGATTTGTATTAATGTGCATAAAGAAGCCAAGGAAAGATGGAAAAATCTCCAAAAGGCATCAAATTACAGATTAGACATCCTTTTAATATGTCAACAAAAGTTAGATTTTATTTCCATCATTTACACTTTCAAAATAACAGAAAACAAAAAAATGGCGTCTGCAAAAGTTTGGGCACCCTGCAGAGTTAATATCTTGTACTGCCCCCTTTGGCAAGTATCACAGCTTGTAAACACTTTTTGCAGCCAGCCAAGAGTCTTTCAATTCTTGTTTGAGGTATCTTTGCCCATTCTTCCTTACAAAAGTCTTCCAGTTCTTTGAGATTTCTGGGCTGTCTGTCACACACTGCTCTTTTAAGGTCTATCCATAGATTTTCAATTATGTTGAGGTCAGGAGATTGTAAAGGCCATGGCAAAACCTTCAGTTTATGCCTCTTGATGTAATCCCCCGTGGATTTCGAGGTGTGTTTAGGATCATTATCCATTTGTAGAAGCCATCCTCTCTTTAACTTCAGCTTTTTCACAGATGGCATCAAGCTACCATCCAAAATTTGCTGAAATTTTATTGAATCCATTTTTCCTTCTACTCATGAGATGTTCCCTGTGCCACTGGCTGCAACACAATCCCAAAGCATGATTGATCCAACCCCATGCTTAACAGTTGAACAGAGGTTCTTTTCATTAAATTCTGTGCCCCTTCTTCTCCAAACGTACCTTTGCTCATTCCGGCCAAAAAGTTAAATTTTAACCTCATCGGTCCACAGAACTTGTTTACAAAATGCATCAGGCTTATCTATATGTTCATTTGCAAAGTTCAAACGATGATTTTTGTGGTGAGGATGTAGAAGAGGTTTTCTTCTGATGACTCTTCCATGAAGACCATATTTGTACAAGTCTCTCCTTATAGTGGAATAGTGTACCACAACTCCAGTGTCTGCCAGATCTTTCTGGAGGGATCGTGCAGTCAAACGTGGGTTTTGAATTGTTTTTCTCACAATCCTGCGAGCTGTTCTGTCTGATATTTTTCTTGGTCTTCCAGATCTTGCTTTAACTTCCACTGTTCCTGATGACTGCCATTTCTTAATTACATTCCGAACAGAGGATATTGACATCTGAAAAAGCTTTGCTATCTTCTTATAGCCTTCTCCAGCTTTGTGAGCGTCAACTATTTTCAGTTTCAGTTTTCTAGACAACTGCTTAGAAGAACCCATAGTGCTGATTGTTGGGGCAAGGTCAGATGAGTCTGGGCATTTAAAACCTTTGAGATTGACATCACCTGGTCTTCCCAGACGATGATTGAGAACAATCCATGATACTGGCAGGTCTGAGCTTGGGAAAGGGGGCAGTGCATGCTATAAATTCTGCAGGGTGCCCAAACTTTTGCAGACGCCATTTTTTTGTTTTCTGTTATTTTGAAAGTGTAAATGATGGAAATAAAATCTAACTTTTGTTGACATATTATAAGAATGTCTAATCTGTAATTTGATGCCTTTTGGAGATTTTTCCATCTTTCCTTGGCTTCTTTATGCACATTAATACAAATTTTTAGCTGGGGTGCCCAAACTTTCGATCCCCACTGTATATGATACCAAATATATGTGCAGAATAGAGACCTGAGGGTGCAACTGAGTAGAGAATAGTCTGATGAACTATATATAAAAAGATCATACGCTCTCTATTCTATGGCCAATATCTATATACATAACTTGCATCTTTTAGCACCGAGTGACACTATCAATACTAACACACTAAAACCTGCTACACACAGGCTGAATATTGGCTGCTTTCTGTTAGACTGGCTGACATTCGGCCCATGTGTACAGCAGGCTGTCTGGCCTCTGTAGAATAGGCATGCTAGAAGAACATCTGCCGATCTGCATCTGATCAGCGCTCGCAGCTAATGGCTGACCCGTGTGTTCTGGTAAGGGGGGGCAGTCCCCCTGTCAAAACACAATAGCTCAGCAGGGGGATTGCTGTGCTAACATCGCATAGTCAGTACATAGACCTCCTTGCAAGCTCCTCAGTTTTTTTCAGCCCACTCAGCTGAACGAAAAGAAACTCATATTGTGTACCAGGCATTAAAGTGGTTGTAAAGGCTAAATTTTTATTTTTTTTTAACATTCATGCATTTTGTGCATGAAGGTAAAAAACCTTCTGTGTGATGCTCCTCCCAAAGTCCCCCTTATACTCACCTGTGCCCCCTCTCGATCCTGCGATGTGCACAGTAGACTCGGCTGTCCCAGGTTTCTCTCTCTCCCCACTGGCTGAAACACAGAAGCGGAAGCCATTGGCTTCCACTGCTGTCAATCACAGCCAGTGATCCAATGGAGACAGCAGGGAAAGGGCAGAGCCACAGCTCTATGCGTCTTATGGACGCATAGAGCGGGACTCTGGAGCGAGCATGCGCCAGTGTTCCTCTAGCAAGTGGCTTGCTATTGGGGGCACTGGTCAAGAGGAAGGAGCCAGGAGCAGTAGGGGGGACCCGGGAAGAAGAGAACCGGGGCTTCTATGTGCAAAACCATGGCACAGAGTAGGTAAGTATGACATGTTTATTACTATTATTATACAGGATTTATATAGCGCCAACAGTTTGCCCAGCGCTTTACAATATAACGGGAGACAATACAGCAACAATACAGTTCAATACAAGAGGGATAGGAGGGCCCTGCTCCTTGGAGCTTACAATCTAGGATATATGGGTTTTTTTGTTTTTTTTTTAAAGGAATCTTTAGTATCACTTTAATAAATATGTGTGAAATAACACTATGTAGCGTTCTAACATAATGTACAATCTGACTTTATTATGTTAAATCAAGAATACAATTAGATTAAAAAAAATTTAAATTTTTATACACAATAATACCCATTCCATAACATTTACAAATGTTTAAAAACCAGTCCAAACCAAGTTCAGCATGTATGAAAAGATAAAGCATCTAAGAAATCTTAAAACGCATAAGTCAGTTCTTCAAAAAGAGCTGTAGTGTTGGAATACCTAATAATGCTTGTGCTCCACTCATGATCTGTCTCTCTACTTCACTCTGTAAGATCAAGCCCTTTTTCTGAGCATAGAAGAAAACCAAATGTCCTTAAATATTCACTTTTCCTAAGGAAGTACAATAGACATTCCACTCTTTTCTCAGTGTTTTCCAAGCAAGAGTTCCAGTTATACAAGAACAAAGACAACGCATAAGGGTGTCTTTATAAAAAGCTTTGCTTTAGTCTTTGAATTTGCCCACTGAAAGTTCATATACATTTGATGTGTGCAAATAAATGAATCTGTGAAAAAACAAATATTATTAGGCTATTTCCTATGATGGAAAGTTTTCCATTGATTTAAACCTGATAATACCACATTTGGCCACTACATGGAGCTGAATGTCATAACAAATTCCTATACTATGCTTCTTTTTTATAATGCACCTCAAAGTGTAATCTTGTTTTTCAATTTTATTAAAAATTAGTAACCCAGCATACTCATATATAACATGCACATAGCTGTTGAGTATCCCAGAAACGAGCTCCACTCAAAACTCCAATGTGACCTCTACGATTAAATTGGGGACTACCAGCAAGCCATCAGTTTTCAAAGGTGTGATGTCATCAGCATGCAGCCTATTTTGGATGTTTATTGCACATAGCTGTGTTAGTTTAAACTAATAATTTTCCCTTCCAAGCTCCAAATGTATTGCTTACAATCATTCATGTGCACTTACGTCATCTAACTCTATCACCGCATTTCATCCTCACAACTTCAGTGACATGGAATGGCTATGTGAATACTCCCTGGAAATATCAAAACGCCTGGTGCCCAACCTGCAACCCTTTGGTAGGTGATGATCAGCCCTTGGACCTCAGCAATCTGTAGCGGGAACATTGATTAGGGTGATAGCATTTGTCTCTACTAGCCTCATGTAGCATGTTTCCAGCTTCATATGATGTTCTGCAGCAGATCCCCAGCCAACAATGTAGCATGTCCACTCTCTTTTTTTTTTTTAATTTAAATATTTATTAAATTTTTCATATTAATACAAAAACCCAAAAAGGGAAATAATTCTCATACAAATAGACAATTATATAACCTTTCTACCTTTCCCTTACTAAAAACTCTTTTCCCTCCCGTCCCACTACCCCCCCCCCCTCCCGCCCCTCCTCCCCCCTCCTCCCCCTCTGCAGACTCTAGCCCTTTCTAATCTCTTGAGGCTTATTAATTTTTTTGCTAACATCCTAGTTCATATCTTCCTATATTTCTCTTTCAATCCTGCTCTTTCCCACTTTTCCCATCTCTTGGAATAAACTCTCATCCTATCTTCTTGCATATGGTATGATCTTTCCATTCTACCTATCTGGTTTACTCTATTAATCCAGTCTACCTCCTTCGGTACCTCAGCTTTCCGCCAAAACTTGGGTATCAACCCTTTCGCCGCATTCAAGAAGTACCAAATACCTGAATCTTTATATTTATTTACAGATGTCTCCACATTGTGTAGGAGGCACGTTGTTGGGTCTAACCCTATGTCAATTGCAGTTATTTCTTCAATTAATTTAACTATTATCTTCCAAAAAGCCTGGATTTGCGGACATTCCCACCATATGTGAAACACCGTGCCTATCTCTCCACATCCTCTCCAACACATATTTGAGTTTTCCCCATTCATCTTGTGCTCTACACTCGGTGTAATATGCCATCGTGTCACACACTTATAATTAACCTCAACCTCTCTCATACTAACATTATCGTGTATCAATCTAAACATCTTTCTCTGTCTATCTTCATCAAACCCAACTCCCATATCCCATTTTGTCATAAAAATTAACTTTGTGTTTGTGTCTAATTCTGTGAGTATTCTATACACTTTTGAGATACCGTGCTTCCCATCCCTTCGTGTCTCTAACAACCTTTCAAACATATTCCACTCCCGTTTTATTCTCAGGGGTTTCGGTAGGTTTCCAATAAAACTTTTCAAATGATGATATTTCCACTCATCTATTCTAATAAAAATATCTCCCTTCTTCTCTATTAACTCTTTAAGTGATCTCAATTCTCCCTCCACCAAAACATCTCTCAATTGGGTATCCTCCTTTCTAAACCATCTCCCTGATATCTTATCCTGTCCCGGGGGGAAGTACTCAGTATTTGTGAGAGGCATTAATATAGAGTTAAATTCCCATTTCATGTTTTTGTGTAAATTGTCCCATACCCTAAAGACATTTAAAGTGTAGATACTTGTGCTTTCTTTAATTCCCCTGAACTGTGGTGGAACCCATATTATCTGACTCAATCTATTGCCACTAAGATCATTTTCAATTGTTACCCAGCTTTTCCCCTTATGGTTAAATGTCCAGTCATATATTCTTGCTAAAACCACTGCTTTATAGTATCTCTTGACATCTGGTAGGCCCAATCCCCCTTTCTCTTTAGTCCTACCCAATGTTTCATATGCTATTCTAGGTTTTTTATTCTTCCAAATATATCTTGTTAACATTTTTTTCATTGTCTTAAAGAAGGCTTCTGGAATTTTAATTGGTACCATTTGAAATCTATACAGTATTTTAGGCATAATTACCATTTTGACTAGGTTTATACGTCCTATCCAGGATGGATTTACTCCTTCTAGTCTTTTTAAGTCTTCCCTGATCTCATTTATTAAAGAGATATAATTTAATCTATACAAATGCTTAGATGAGGCAGTGAGTTTTATTCCTAGGTATTTTATCTCTTTTTCTCTCCATATAAAGGGGAATTCTTTTTGTAGTTTTTCTTTTTCATTCTTTGGTATATTAATATTCAGGATCTCTGTTTTCGTTGGATTAATTTTTAAATTTGATAGTTCACCATACTCCTTCAGAATCTTCATTATATTTGGGAGAGTTATTCGGGGATTCCCCACATAGAACAATAAGTCGTCCGCAAAGGCCGCTACTCTATGTTCTATGGATTCTATCTGAATTCCCTTTACCGATCCACTATTTCTTATTATTGACAACAGAGGTTCGAGTGACAATACATATAGCAGAGGGGACAGTGGACAGCCCTGTCTTGTACCATTAGACATTCCGATGGGTTCTGATCTCTCCCCGTTTACCGTGATGATTGCAGTAGGCTCCCTATATAATTTACTTATCCACTCTCGCATTCTCTCACCTATCCCCAGCACTTTCAAGTTGTCCATCATAAAGCCCCAGTCCACTCTATCAAATGCCTTTTCTGCATCAATTGACAAGAGCACCACCGGGGCTTTCCCCTTTCTACTTTTCTGAATAAGCATCAGGGTTCTCAAGCCGTTATCTCTACCTTCTCTCCCCGGTACAAAGCCCACCTGGTCTCCATGAATCCATTCAGGCATCAGATCCCTCAACCTGTTTGCTAACACCTTTGCATACAGTTTAGTGTCTGTGTTCAAAAATGAGATAGGTCTATAGCTGGAGCACTGAGATGGATCTTTTCCCTCCTTGTGAATAAGTACTACATGGGCCTGTAGGGATTCTCTCCTCACTTCCATCCCACCTCCCAGAGCATTCATATATTTCTCCAACTTGGGTAGCAGTACTTCACTAAATTTCTTATAGTACTTAACTGTATATCCATCCGGGCCTGGGCTTTTTCCCCCCCCTGTGCTTCTTAATGCTATTTTAATTTCTTCCTGGGAGATTTCTGCGTCTAGGTAGTTCAACTGTGCTTCACTTAGTTTTGGTAATCCCGCATTTTTTAAGTATGTCATCTTTTTTTCATTAATTCCCTCTTGGGCTTCTTTTAGGGGGCCTTGGGGGCTAATATTATATAACTTTTTGTAATACTCCGTAAACACTTTAATAATCTCTTTATTTGAGTGGACCAACTCCCCCTTTGAACTTTTTATCTTTTCTATATAGTTCCTATTTTTCTTTTTATTCAAAGCTCTCATTAGATATCTTCCTGGTCTGTCCCCCCATCTATATCTCTTGTTCAAAACCCTGTTGTATACTCTTCTCTTCTCCTCATCCATCAACCTCTCTAGCTCATCTTTTTTATCCGATAACCTCTGTCTCGTATCTTTTGTTATTTTCTTCTTATGGATCTGCTCCAAGTCCAATATTTCTTTTAAGAGCCCACTGACCCTCTCTCTTCTTTCCTTTTTCTTCTTTGCTCCCGCCGCAATCAAGATTCCTCTTATGAATACCTTATGACTTTCCCATACTGTAGCTATCGATACGTCCTCTGTTTCATTCTCCTTAAAGTATACTTTAATCTCTTTCTCGATTTTCTGAACTACATCCTCATCCAGAAGAAGACCCTCATTTAACCTCCACCCTAATCCTCCTGTCCACCTTCTTCCCCATCCCATTTTTATTACAACCGGAGCATGGTCCGAGAACGTCCTTGTCTCTATATCAATTTTAACCAGATGATCTATAAGTTGATGGTCTATTAAGATGTAATCTAATCTGGAGTATATCTCATGTGCATTAGAGAAGAAGGTATAGTCTCTGTCTTTCATATGCTTTATTCTCCAAGTGTCCACTAGTTGATATTCATGCATCACTTTTTTCAGAGCTCTCAGAGACCTACTCCCCTCTCTTTGCACGGAAGAGGTATTATCCTTTTGTGGGTCCATACAGAAATTTAGGTCTCCAGCTACTATCAGGCGCCCTTTTTTAAATTCCATTAATTTTTTCAGCAGACCCTTCATATACATCTCCGGGTTTTTATTAGGGCAGTATATATTGGCTAAAGTACACTCAATCCCCTGGAGTCTACCTTTTAAGAATAAAAACCTCCCCTCCGGGTCGGTTCTTCTATCCTCCAGCTCAAATCTCATATTCTTTGCAAAACCTATTGCAACCCCTTTTGCTCTTTTAATTGGAGAATCTGCATAGTACCATATTGGGTAGTGTTTGGATTTCAATTTCACGTTTGCCTCTATCTCAAAATGCGTCTCCTGTAAAAATACCACTGACGTAGCCCTATGATGTAACTCATTAAACAACCTAAATCTCTTCCCTGGACAACTCAACCCATTCACATTATAGGTTATAAACTGTATTTCTTCCATCATTCCCAATTAACTCCATCTCTCTTCCAGATTGCCTCTTCCTCTTTATCCCTTCTGTCATGCAGAGTATTGACCCAATACCTCCTCCCCTCCCTCCCACCCAACTCTCGTCCCCTCCCTCCCCCCCTTCCCCCCATCCCTTTTTAGGCTTGTAAAGTGCCTACTATTCATTTGTGGGATCATTCCCACCCTTGATTTTAAGACTTTGGGGTTGACCTCCGCCCATGGGCGGCTCACCTCTCCTCCATCCTCCTCAGTTTACCTCTCTCTAAAAATTTGACTCAGAAAGAAAAAAAAAGATGAAATCAGTCCAGAAAAAATACCCTATTTTCAGAAGGGGGTGGGTGGGAAATGAGGAGCGTGGAAGGGAGAGAAGAAAAAAAAATCGAGTCTCTATTTCTCCCCTCCCTCTCTCCCCCGCCCCAAACCGCCCCCTCTTCTTCCCCTAACCTGCAGCCAGTCCTCTTTTCTTATATCTTCTAATTCTCCTTTTTCTTCTTCCCATCCTTCTATTTCCATTCTTTGCAAGTCCAATCTCTCACAAAAGACTCTCAGTTCCTCTGGAAATCTCAGATAGGCTGTGACTCCGTTTCTCCATCCAATTAGGCATTCTGGGGTTCCCCATCTATACTGCACCTTCTGCTTTCTCATTTGTTCCAATAAAGGTCTCAAGGATCTTCTTCTCCATAGGGTCTCTGATGTTAAGTCCGCATAGATTTGGATATCTAAATCTCTATATTTAATTATTGATCTTCCTTTACTCTTCCTCCAAATCTTATCTTTGTCCCCAGATTTTTGAAATTGAACAACTGTATCCCTCGGTCTCTCCTTCCCCATGATCTGTTTGAACTTTCCTGTTCTGAACACTCCATCCAGATTAATCACTTCTGATTCCGCTCTATCCATTATGGAGTTTAGAATTTTACTAATTAGTTCATACAGTGATTCCCCTTTTACAGACTCTGGGATTCCTCGTACCCTAAGATTACTCCTTCTTTCTTTATTCTCTTGAACCTCCATCCTATAAAGAAGTTTTTTCTGAATAAAGTCCATATTTATTATCTTCCTTTCTAGTTTAACAATGGTTTGGGCCTGATTTTTAACTTTCTCCTCTGTTTCCTCCACTCTCAGCAACAGGTGCCCCAAATCATTCCGAATAGATGTCATTTCTTGCTTTATCATTTTCTCCAGACTTTGAAACATTTCTGTCATCTCTTTTTTATTTGGTACATGTAGTTCACCCTCAGGTTCGTTTTTCTCCAGCCTTTCCACCGTTTGTTGACTACAGCTGCTATTCATGTCCAGTGATAATCTAGGGTTACTTCCCAGACTGATTTCCATTTCACCCTTTTCACTAGTATCTTGGGGCCTTTCTGGAGTACTATTTCCTTGAGTAGTATATTTCTTAATCGTTCCCGTTTGAGACCCTTTGAGTCCTGCTCCTTTAATTCCTTTATTCTTCATGTCCTCTATGGGTCTTGTTTTCTTCTATGACCCCTTATACAAATGTAAGTCAAGTGTCTATGGCTTGTTAACCCAGCCTTGCCTTGCTATTTTTCCTTTTATTTTACTTTTCTGTATCTCCTTATTCCTCTTCTCTTCTCCACCTCTTCTTGACCCTTAGGAATCCCCCCTCCTCTCTTTCACCTTTTTTTCTCCCCTCTGCCAAGGAGATTATAGTACACACACAATGTTCCAGTATGTAAAAAGCCCCAGCCACTCACACTCACCCGTCTCTTTACTTGTAAGAGGCTCTGGTCGTCGGGTAGAGGGCCTTTCTCAGTCCCAGGGGGATTCCTCTGGGTCTCCTTTGGTCTCTCGGTCACCTGGGGGTCATCACAAGGCTACAGGCTGCTTCTCACAGTTTTCCAGGGTCCAGGGCCAGTCTGCACGCCGGGGAACAAGGCCAGGAGTGAGCCGGCACTTCCCTCTCTGCTCGGGATGCCGGCCGGTCTCACCTCCTCCCAGAGATCCTCCGCGGCTTGTCACATGATCCCGCCGCGTCTCCTCGTCTCCCGGCTGACCCGGTTCCTGCCTCTCTTCACGGGCCACTCAGCTCCCCTGCTCTCCGGCCTCTCCTGCTCGGCCACCTAACTCCGGTGAGTCTGCCCCTTCATTTTTTTTTTTTCCGAGGGTCCCTGGGAAGGATGGAAAGCGGAGCCTAGCAGAGTGCTAGTGCCTCACGCTCTCCTCGGCCGCCATGTTCGGGCTCCTCCCATCATGGTAGAGTTCTGAGCATGTCCACTCTCTAATCCTCATTTACGCTATTAAGTCTGCAGTTTATGACAGTTCTCTAAAGCATTACATATACTGGAGATTATGTGTGTCCTTTTGATGATGTCAGGGGAAGCATTTGAGGCCCCCTTTAGCTCGTAACTTGACGTAACTTGACAACCACTGATCTAAACTACTGTTTCAAAGGATACTACCCTTTGTATCCACCATTGACAAAATATTAATGCATTGCCATCTTAAAACTAAACATGACTCCTAGGTGTAAATCTTTTCTGTAGCTTCTTAACTTATTGTATTTCTCTACCTGGATAAATAATGCAGCAGTTACCTGCAAATGGTTGGCCATTGTATTTTAAATCACCCTTTTATGTTATAAATATATAAACTAACTACAAAGATTTGTAGATACATATATAAAATATAGTGTTGCATGTAGTATATAAAATATGGTGTTGCATGTGATAAAACCAATTTTTTTTTGTATGCATAAAGCTTTACATTACACGTGGTTCATTATAAATGTTTAAAATATGGCCTTAAGGGAAAAGATGATCATTTGTACTGTGATTTAAAATAACATAACAGCATCTCCTAGATTGTAAGCTCCGAGGAGCAGGGCCCTCCTTTCCCTCTTGTATTGAACTGTATTGTTGCTGTATTGTTTCCCGTTATATTGTAAAGCACTGAGCAAACTGTTGGCGCTATATAAATCCTGTATAATAATAATAATAATAATATATTGCTTTTTTTTTAGGTATACATTATTCCTGACCATGACATATCTCACATTCTTCCACATACGACGATATGCAAACCCATTTGTAGATGAACTGGACTTCACTGTGTAAGTATTTTGTCAAAAATGGACCTTCCACATTACATTCACATCACTGTGTTTTTTATCCAAATCAATGCTTGTGTCTTTCTTTCAGAACTTTAATGACACTGACCCAAAAAGTCAGCAGGGTGGCTTTTGAATACCATGATGGTAAGTTACCAAGCATTCTTTCTTATTGTAGAAAATGAAGCCTGACAGAAAACAGGAACTCTTTGCTTCCATGCTAATAATAACAGTGTTCCTGTTCATACTAACACTGTCTATGCATTGACTTCCTATGTGTAGTAAATGGCTTTCCTTTGTAGACAAAAGTATTTGAGAAATTATGTAAAGGATGCAAAAGGTGGAGACTGATCAGCAGCACTGAGGTCATATTTCAAGTGCACAGCGCAGTTACAGTTGAGGATATCAACCTTAAAGTTAAAAATGCAGGATCTATTTTTTATCCAGGGTCTGCTTCCCCATGCCAAAACATTGCACTAAAATGAAAAGAAAGAAAAACTGTGGTTAAAAAAGTTGGTATATACTAATTACTAGTATACTTACCTTACATCCAGCTTTTGTGCACTGCACTTAGGCGTGGGTGATGTCACTATCAATCCTTCAAATGATATATCACAAAAAGTTGAATAGCCCAATCTTGCAAAAAAAGATATTTCTGTGCTGTGCCAGAGTATGATCTTGCGAGATTTGGACTACTTGATATTGCCCATTACCTTGCTGCAAGGATGGTGATGTAACTTCCTGCTGTTCCAAAGCCTAGAATAAGGTAAATGCAGGTGCACCTTAATAACCTAGAATATCATCAAAAAGTTAATTTATTTCAGTAATTCAGTTAAAAAAGAGAAACTCATATATGATATAGATTCACTAAACACAGAGTGATATTTTTGAAGCATTTCGTTCTGTTAATTTTGATGATTATGACTTACAGCTAGTGAAAACCCAAAATTCAGTATCTCAGAAAATTAGAATATTACATATGATCAAATAAAAAAAGGCTTTTTAATACAGAAATGTTGGCTTAGTGAAAAGTATGTCCATGTGCAGTATAGTGAGCACTCAATACTTGGTCGGGGCTCCTTTTGAATTACTGCATCAATGCAGTGTGGCATGGAGGCGATCAGCCGGTAGCACTGTTGAGATGTTATGGAAGCAAAGGTTGCTTTGATGGTGGCCTTCAGCCCATCTTCATTGTTGAGTCTGGTGTCTCTCATCTTCCTCTTGACAGTACCCCACAGATTCTCTATTGGGTGTATGTCAGGCGAGTTTGCTGGCCAATCAAGCACAGTGATGATCATTAAACCAGGTATTGGTACTTTTGGCAGTGTGGGCAGGTGCCAAGTCCTCCTGGAAAATGAAATTAGCATCTCCATAAAGCTGGTCAGTAGAGGGAAGCATGAAGTGCTCTAGAATTTCCTGGTAGAGGGCTGCACTGACTTTGGACTTGATAAAACACAGTGGACCAACACCAGCAGATGACATGGCTCCCCAAATCATCACTGACTGTGGAAACTTCACACTGGAACTCAAGCAACTTTGGTTCTGTGCTTCTCAACTCTTTATCCAGACTCTGGGACCTTGATTTCCAAATGAAATGCAAAATTTACTTTTATCTGAAAAGAGGGCTTTGGACCACTGAACAACAGTCCTTATCCCAGGTAAGACGCTTCTGACGTTGTCTCTAGTTCAGGAGTGGCTTGACACAAGGAATGCGACAATTGTAGCCCATATCTTGGATGCGCCTGTGTGTGGTGGCTCTGACACCAGCCATAGTCCACTCCTTGTGAATCCCCCCCAATTTCTTGAATGGCCTCTGTCTTACAGTCCTCTCAAGGCTGCGGTTATCCATGTTGCTTATGCACCTTTTTCTACCACACTTTTTCCTTCCACTCAACTTTCCATTAATATGCTTGCATACAGCACTCTCTGAACAGCCAGCTTCTTTAGCAATGTGTCACCTTTTGTGACTTAGCCTCCTTGTGAAGGGTGTCAATGACTGTCTTCTGGACAACTGTCAAGTCATCAGTCTTCCCCATGATTGTGTAACCTACTGAACCAGACTGAGAGACCATTTAAAGGCTCAGGAAACCTTTACAGGTGTTTTGAGTTAATTAGCTGACTAGAGTGTGAAACCACACTTTTTCACAATATTCTAATTTTCTGAGATACTGAATTTTGGGTTTTCACTAGCTGTAAGCCATAATCATCAAAGTTAAAAGAAAGAAATGCTTGAGATATATTACTGTGTGGGTAATTAATCTATATAATATATGCATTTCACTTTTTGAATTGAATTACTGGAATACATTAACTTTTTGATGATATTCTCATTTATTGAGATACACCTGTATATTTGTTAGCATTTTTTATGCATGCTATATTTTGGCATGGTGGAGGGGGCACTGAGTATAAAAGTTGACCATGCTTGTAATGCAAGGTCCTCTTTAATATGCCAGGATTCAAAATACTGTAATGCATAGCATCACAAATTAATTTAGATATAATAACTGTAAATTGATTTCCTTTGATAAAGGCCATTTAGACACCACAAAAGACAATGATCTAGCTGTGACGATGCATGAAATATTACATTATAGTGGCCATTTCTTTAGAAAGCTAAATTACAAGCCACTATCTCCTCCTGTGCACATTGTGAGGACAAATGTAATGGTACAGGTGACATGTACTTTCTCCTCCATTACTGTGCAAATACAGCAGGAGGAGAAGTTTCCTCCAACCTTTGTCAGGTCCTGTCGTACTTCTTTGTAAGATACAGTACAGTTGTAATCAGGTATTACCAGAGCAGCCACTGAGGAATTGGTTTGCAAATATTTGTTGTTTTTTTATGTTGATTAGCAATGTTTACATACAGTATATCTCAGATATCATATACCGTATTACAGGTGCTATCCACAATGACCAATCCCTAAGTCCCTCACAGAGACGCCTAGCGATCCGGTATGGTTTTGTCCTCGCTTTGTCTTCCTTTACCTCCTTTCTCTGTCATGTTCTCCTTATTTACATGATCAGTATAACTGAAACTTTATAACTTTCTAATTCTAAGCACTGAGGAAAAATTGGTATAGATTGTAAGGCCCCTTTCACACGAGCAGACCGATGGGGTCTGCCTATCCATTTTTCAGGTGGACCCGATCAGTCTATCCATAGACTTCTATGGACCCGCAGGTGTCAGCAGACAATAGTCCACTGACACCTGCTGGCATCTGATCCAATCGTATACACCAAAACAGGCTGATGGGGATTCGGGTGGAAACGGACAGGCAGTCTGTTTCCATGCGACTGTCCCAATTAAATCAGCAGGCAGTGTCTGTGTCTGCTCTGCAGTAGTAGAGTGAACAGAGACCTGTCATCAGGCTGCTCAGCGGGGATCAGCAGAGAGATCCCCTGTTGAGCAGGCGGATCACGCTGACGGATCCACCCCGTCTGAAAGGGGCCATAGTGTCAAGTGTTTGTCCCACAGAAAACTGTGTATTTCTTAGGTAATATGTTCAGATTTTGGGCTGAAGAAAGTGTAAAGGTTCCTATTATCCTCAATGCATATTTAAAATTAAGCTGGCACTAGACAGATGTGGTTCCTCTCTAATGTTGAGTAAGGAAAAACCTACCCAATGCATTTACGTTTTCCAAAAGTATGGTCTCATGGTGTTTCCTGCTATTCCATGTTTGTACATTGGCATAATAATCATCTAACATTTATGGATACATTGACATGAGAAAGTTATTCTTTCATATATTAGTTATTTACTAATTTACTACAGTTAAGCCACATACTTTAAGAAAGACATCTATATTTTGTAAGTAAAGCCTTTTGGGTTGATTTACTAAAGGAAACTAGACTGTTCACTTTGCAAAGCCCCAGAGTTTAGTGAATGAGTTGAAGCTTTGCTGACTTCCATCATCCAATAGAGCAGAACATCTCATATTTGCCATGGAGGTCTGCCCATCTACTGCTAGCTTTAGATGGATGCACAAGAATACACATCAGTGTTTATTGTAAAACAACTGTTTAGTGAGTTTGCAGGTAACAGATGTAGCAGCACCACTGCAGGGATAAATGAAGAGTCAGCCAATCTGGAAATGTTGTGATGCTTCTAAAGTGTAACTGTTGTTTGGATTCAGAGGAAAATCGGAGGCATATTCCAAGTTTTAGGAGTTCTTGAGCAGTGTGGGAAAAACAGCATGTAGACATTTAAAGTGGAAATGTAGGCTAACAGCTATATTCACCACCCTGATACACAACTATAAACAGTTCTAGCTGCCAAAAAATATGTCATTCTGTTCAGCCACTTCTTTTTCTAATCCCGAAATTCCTGTCAGACAGCACAGACAGGTTCTGACCTCACTTTTTATTCACACTTGGCTAATGACTGCTTAAGCCTGTGATTGGATAGTGAACAAGGGTGAACTTATTTGGTGTGTTACTACTCCTTACACTGATAAGTTCACCCATGTTCTCCCCCTTCTATCAGCCTGCTATCTTTTCAATGTAGTAAAACATGATAGGCTTACAGTGCTGCACATTCCTCTCCTATTATGAATTCTACTGTGCAGAGAACAGACTGAGCTACTTTTTAAAAAAATCCATGTTTAAAGCTTAAGACAGGCCATAGATGATGCAATTTTCTTTCCTGCAACCATGGGTTGCAGAAAAGAAAATCACTTGATTCCCCCATCAACACTGACTGAATCCCTCCTGCTGTCCTCCCAGCAGGAGGGAGGCCTGGGGAGCTGTCCCTGCTGGGAGAACAGCATGATTATTGTCAGTGGCTATAGCCGCTGGCAATAATTGCTTGCTAGAAATCCGACATGCTGGTTGTACCCAAGTCAATCGATATATCAACTTGGGTACAATCAGCCTGCGTATACATGGTTCAGCAGAGACCGGCTGAGATTTGAGCCATCCATTGTCGGCTTACGTGCAGCCAAAATAAAACTTAAAACACCACAAAAATCAGCATAAGGGATATTACTTACAGTCAGTAAGATGTGCTCCTTATGCTGACTCCTTCTGCGTTAAGTGAAATCTTCCTCTGTCCATGACATCCCCCCCCATCCTTCCTACAGGCTTTCATCAAGAGTGCAGGGCTATGTCTGCCCTTTCTGCCCAGCTCTGCCATTCATAGATCTTGTTTCATTCATAGAAGCTGTAGTATGGCTGGAGGATGATTTCACATAACAGAAGAGACTTCAGTTCAAGGGACACAACCTACTGACTGTAAGTTATATCCCTTGTGCTGATTTTGTATTTTTTATTTTGGCTGTACTTAGGCTTTAAATATTATATCTGCCTGCAATTTTTTGTTAAAGTACATCTGCCATTTTGCACATTGTGTTACTTTAATTTCAGCCTTCGTTGATATTCCATTTAAATAGTTTTTATTATTAATGTAATGAACGTGACTGCTTGTGCCACCTAAGAACACAGTGCTGATTCTATAATGAATGTACAGTCTGTATGTGCAGTTGTAGCAGTACTCACATGTCACTTTGTACCATGTCCCAACATTCTCCAGTGAAGACATACAGTGGGGAAAATAATTATTAGACTCCCTGCAGATTTTATAAGTTTGCCCACTTACAAAGAAATGAAGGGACTATCATTTTTACCATAGATGTATTTTAAATGATATAGACAGAATATCAACCAAAAATCCAAAACAAATACATGATACAAATGTTATAAATCAAGTTGCAGTTCAATTAGTAAAATAAGTGTTTGATCCCCTACCAACAATAATTCTGGCTCCCACAGACTGGCTATGTGCTCATGTGGTACACAGATCAGTCCTGTCAATTTAAGAAGGTGCTTCTAATGACAACTCCTTATGTGTATAAAAGACACCTGTCCACAGAATCTCTTTCTTGGGCACCACCATTGGCAAGAGCAAAGAGCTGTCAAAGGACATCAGGGACATGATTGTAGACCTGCACAAGTCTGGAATGAGCTACAAGACCATCAGCAAGAAGCTTGGTGAGAAGGAGACAACTGTTGGAGAGATTATTCGCAAATGGAAGAAATACAAAATTATCATTAATCACCCTTGGTGTGGCGCTTCATGTAAGATTTCGCCTCATGCGGTAAGGATGACCATGAAAAAAGTGATGGAATAGCCCAGAACTACATGGGAGGAGCTTGTGATTGCACTCAAGGCAGTTTGACCACAGTCACCAAACAAACCATTGGTAGCACAATAAGCCACCATGAATTGAAATCTTGCAGCACCCGCAAGGTCTCCCTCCTCAAGAAGGCACATGTACAGGCCCCTCTGAAGTTTGCCAGTGAACATATAAATGATTCAGAGAATAATTGGGAGAAACTGCTGTGGTCAGATGAGACCAAAATTGAGCTGTTTGGCATTAACTTAAATCTCCGTGTTTGGAGGAAGAAAAATGCTGACTATGACCCTAAGAACATTATCCCTACAGTCAAGCACGGAGGTGGAAACATTATGCTTTGGGGCTGTTTCTCTGCTAAAGGCACAGGCCGAGTTTGCAGCACTGAGGGGCCAATGGATGGCGCCGTGTATTGTAAAATCTTGGATGAGAACCGTCTTCCCTCAGCCAGAACACTGAAGATGGGTCGTTGTACGGTCTTCCAGTATGATAATGACCCAAAACATACCACCAAGGCAACAAAGGAGTGGTTCAAGAAGAAGCACATTAAGGTCATGGAGTGGCTTAGCCAGTCTCCAGACTTTAATCCTATAGAACATTTATAGAGGGAGCAGAAAGTTCGAGTTGCCAAGTGACAGCCAAGAAACCTTAAGGATTTAGAGAAGATCTTTAAAGAAGATTGGACCAAAATCCCTCCTGAGATGTGTGCAAATCTGGTAACCAAATACAAGAAAAATCTTACCTTGCCAACAAGGGTTTCTCCACCAAGTACTAAGTCATGTTTTGCTTGGGGATCAAATACTTATTTTACTCACTGAACTGCAACTCAATTTATAACATTTGTATCATGTGTTTTTTCTGGATTTTTGGTTGATATTCTATCTCTATCATTTAAAATATACCGATGATAAAAATTATAGACCCTTCATTTCTTTGTAAGTGGGCAAACCTACCTAATCGGCAGAGGATCAAATAATTATTTTCCCCACTGTATCTGTACAGGCAACAACACTACTGGCAATTTCAATGCCAAAGTTTGAGGGTTGTCATCCACTTTGTTTTTTTTGTATCTTATACTCTTAACACACAGGTGTCAAAATGTGGCCCTCCAGCTGTTGAGAAACTACAAGTTCCATCATGCCTCTGCCTTTGGGAGTCATGCTTTTAACTGTCTGTCCTGCAATGCCTCATGGGATTTTTAGTTCCGTAACAGCTGGAGGGCCACAGATTGATGCCCCTGCTAACAAATGGACCACAAATATGCTATAAAGAATACTATTTTACTATCATTCTGGTCTTTTGCTTACCGATGATCAAGTATTTACATTTATGGTCAGCTTAATGGTATTTGCATATTTTTGTTGTACATCTGCTTCTTGCACAATTAGTATTCGATGCATTGATGACATATAAGTATCACATATACCTCATATATCTAATATCCCAGCCATTTTCTGTCTAAAACCAGTATTTTTTTTATTGTTTTGGGTGGTGAGGGGTTAGAAACCCTGTCAGATTGTTATTGCTGTCTGTGTTACCATTAGGGAGGTTTACTCTTTCTATTTATTCTGGTGACCACTGTTACCATGACTGAAAGTGATGGAAATAGATGTTTAAGTTGTCTTCAGAACAGGAAAAGGGAATCTTCCAACAAGGACACTTGTTTCTGTGACAGTTGCCTAAGAGGGGATTTCTGTTACTTTGAAGACATTTTCTCTCACTTCCTGTTGCGACTACAGGGCAGGCAGAGGAAACAGTTTACAAAAAGACTGGTAAGGGTTTTAGTCATTCTCTATGCTATCCAAAATGGTAAGAAGGTTTTGGATGAAAATATACTTCAAGTCCTAATCAATCCATTTATGTTGCCACATTTACAGTTCTGCATTCTACTCTTAGTTTGCCCAACCTCACTACTTCTGATTAAACTCTTTTTGGGCTCTCCTGTCCTTTGACTTCCTCCTGTAGTAGTGCAGATAATCAACATGCTTGGTAAACATTTATGTAGTCAGGTAAGCAGTAATGCAGAGTTGTCCATACAGGTTCTTGGTTTGCTCTGCTTTCTTGAGCATATGATTGTGTACTGAATATAGAGTATATTGCCACTGCAGCCTAATTAAAGGCACTTTGAGAATGAACTAGATATGGTATATGAGATATAAATACACCATATCTGCAAAATATGGAGTAGGCAGAAGAGACAGCTGCCTTGGGTGCTTCAGCAAGATGATGAGGCCACAAATATGCTGCTGACATACAGTAGTTCATAGCTTATGAGGTAGTGCACTTTTTGACTTGGGTGCTAAAGGGCCTTGTCTCAGTACTGGTCACGCAAATGTGTGTACACCCTGAGTTTGTGTTCCTTTGCTCTACTCTCTCTGTCCTCTACTTTGTTTTTTTCTGACTTTCTGTGCTTAGTTGAGTAAAAGATTAGCTCCATTCTGTATGGTAAAGTCCAGAACTGAAAAAGGAAATACAGGGTATGTACAAAAATAGAAATATGTACTCGGTATCGGCAAATACTTGACTGAAATTGTTGGTACGCATACTTGCATCCCTAGAAATATTGTGTACCATACATTGTATTCATAATTCATGTTCAAATACTCCTTTTCTCTCCCATATTCTGCCCTTGTCTCTAGGTCTCCACCTGGACTCCTCCCATACTTCAGTTACACTGTGGGATTTTTAGGACTTCTTGCTGGTCCTCTTTGTTCCTTCAATGACTATCAAATTTTTATACATGGTAATGAGAAGATAGGAAACCCAAATGTGAGTAACACAAGGTAGTGAGAATTAAAAAAAAATGCAGTCCATTTTAAAGTGTCAAATAAAATGGCTGATGATATGACAAACACTTTGAGTTTTATACAGGGGCGGACTGACCATTTGGAAACTCGGGCACTGCCCGAGGGCCCGGGGTCAGTAGGGGGTCCCATGAGATGCCCCTGGTACCTTTTTTAGGCTTTTTCAAGTGTGGGCAAGGACACAGGGGCTCCATGATCCCCTATTGCCCAGGGGGTCCCATGAGTTGTCAGTCCGCCCCTGGTTTTATATAAAGAATCTTTGAATGGAGCATTTCTATATATTTATAGGATGGACTGCCCATTTAATAGGATGAATTTTTTTTTTTATCGAGAAACAAAAAATTTGTATTGAAGAAAAAAAGAAACATACATAGGATATTCATAGTACATAGCACAAGTGCCAGACTAACCAAGCAGTCTGCAGTAATAGAATGACATTAAGTCTTCACCATACTATATACTAGCAAAAGTGTGCCTGTTTGGTCACATGGGATATTGTGGAGTGTTACAATCATCAGATTTTTTTTTTAAACTAGACCATTTATTGAAAATACACTACTGGAAGTAATATTTCTGATTAGTTAAACTCTGTAAATAGTATAACTCAACCCAAGTACAATATTATAACACAGTATATTGCAGATTACCAGTTCTAAAATATGGTAACTGTATTAGTTTCCTTTTTCAGGTTATCAAAGTTTTCATTGATTGTGCCAGAAATACTCATCTGAAGCGAAGTGGAAGGAAAAGCAGTGCTAACTTGTAATGTAGTCACATCACCTTTATATAATGTAGCACAGTGGCTTAGTGTTTAGTAATTCTGACTAGTAGCACTTGAGTTGTTGGTTCAAATTTCAACTACCGTACTAACTTCACAGAGTTTGCATGTGCTCCCTGTGCCTGCATGGGTTTCCTCCAGATATTCCAGTTTTCTCCTACACTCCAAAGACATGCTGGCAGGTTAATTGGCTCCTGTCTAAGTTGTTCCTAGTATATGTATTAATTTGAGGTAGGGACCGTAGGTTGTAAGCTCCTTGAAGGCAGGGACTAATGTGAATGTACAGAGTATATATACAGTATGTGAAGAGCTGTGTAAACTTATGGCACTATATATGTACCTGAAATAAATAGCTGAACAAAGGCAAACATTGATAACTGGGGCACAGAGTGTTTTATTCACAGGATAACCAGGAATAAAAAGGAGAAAAAAGAAAACTAATACAGTTATCTCATTAAAATACTTGTAATCTGCAATATATTACATTTTAGTTTTTGGGTTTAGATATGCTTTATGTAATACATGAAGAAGTCATTGCTCCTGCAGTCTTTGAATATAAAACCTTGTCATCCAAAAAACGCATGGCTTCTACCTAAAAGTACCCTTCTGTTCACTGTACAGAACCATAGCTAATAAGGCAGCCCCAAACTGTGTATATAGTTATGTTTGCAGACACAGTAGAGAAGAGGTGGTGAGAGGCTGAAAAAGGTTTAGCCATACATGAGAGGGGAGCCAGAGAGAGGCTGCAGTGAACATGAGCATTGGGGTGATGCACAGACACAAGGATGTAGAAAAGGAATGGGACAAGATGCTGCAAAAATTGAGCCAAACAGGAGACAGGAAGGACGAGAGACTGCAGAGACAAAGCCACAAGGAAAGATGATGGGTGAGTGACTGCAGAGATCCAAGTGTCCAGAAGAGAAGAGGGGGTAAGAGGATGCAGAGACACAGCTTCACAGGAGAGAGGAAGGATGAGAAGCTGCAGAGACACAGCTTTACAGGTGAGATGAAGGATGAGAAGCTGCAGAGACACTGCTTCACAGGAGAGAGGAAGGATGAGAAGCTGCAGAGACAAAGCTTCACGGGAGAGAGGAAGGATGAGAAGCTGCAGAGACACAGCTTTACAGGTGAGATGAAGGATGAGAAGCTGCAGAGACACTGCTTCACAGGAGAGAGGAAGGATGAGAAGCTGCAGAGACACTGCTTCACAGGAGAGAGGAAGGATGAGAAGCTGCAGAGACACAGCTTCACAGGAGAGAGAGGAAGGATGAGAAGCTGCAGAGACAAAGCTTCACGGGAGAGAGGAAGGATGAGAAGCTGCAGAGACACAGCTTCACAGGAGAGAGGAAAGGTATGAAGCTGCAGACACATAGCCACACAAAAGAGAGGAAGGATGAGAAGCTGCAGAGGCAGCTTTACAGGACAGAGGAGAGATGGGAAGCTACAGATACACAGCTTTACAGGTGAGAGAGGAAGGATGAGAAGCTGCAGAGACACAGCTTCACAGGAGAGAGGAAGGATGAGTAGCTGCAGAGACACAGCTTCACAGGAGAGAGGAAGGATGAGTAGCTGCAGAGACACAGCTTCACAGGAGAGAAGAAGGATGAGAAGCTGCAGAGACACAGCTTCACAGGTGAGAGGAAGGATGAGTAGCTGCAGAGACACAGCTTCACAGGTGAGAGGAAGGATGAGAAGCTGCAGAGACACAGCTTCACAGGAGAGAAGAAGGATGAGAAGCTGCAGAGACACAGCTTCACAGGAGAGAAGAAGGATGAGTAGCTGCAGAGACACAGCTTCACAGGAGAGAAGAAGGATGAGTAGCTGCAGAGACACAGCTTCACAGGTGAGAGGAAGGATGAGAAGCTGCAGAGACACAGCTTCACAGGAGAGAAGAAGGATGAGAGGCTGCAGAGACACAGCTTCACAGGAGTGAGGAAGGATGAGTAGCTGCAGAGACACAGCTTCACAGGTGAGAGGAAGGATGAGAAGCTGCAGAGACACAGCTTCACAGGAGAGAAGAAGGATGAGAGGCTGCAGAGACACAGCTTCACAGGAGAGAAGAAGGATGAGAGGCTGCAGAGACACAGCTTCACAGGTGAGAGGAAGGATGAGAAGCTGCAGAGACACAGCTTCACAGGAGAGAAGAAGGATGAGAGGCTGCAGAGACACAGCTTCACAGGAGAGAGGAAGGATGAGAGGCTGCAGAGACACAGCTTCACAGGAGAGAAGAAGGATGAGAGGCTGCAGAGACACAGCTTCACAGGTGAGAGGAAGGATGAGAAGCTGCAGAGAAACAGCTTCACATGAGAGAAGAAGGATGAGAAGCTGCAGGGACACAGCTTCACAGGAGAGAGGAAGGATGAGAAGCTGCAGAGACACAGCTTCACAGGTGAGATGAAGGATGAGAAGCTGCAGAGGCAGCTTTACAGGGCAGAGGAGAGATGGGAAGCTACAGATACATAGCTTCACAGGTGAGAGGAAAAGTGTGAAGCTGCAGACACAGCTTCACAGGTGAGAGGAAAAGTGTGAAGCTGCAGACACATAACCACACAAAAGAGAGGAAGGATGAGAAGCTGCAGAGGCAGCTCTTCAGGACAAAGGAGGGATGGGAAGCTACAGATACTCAGCTTTACAGGAGAGAGGAGGTGTTAGAGGTTACAATGACACAGCCCACACAGGATAGAGGAGGAATGAGAAGATGCAGAGACACCACTGCACAGGGAGGGAGAAGGGATGAGATTCTCTTTGGACATGACATTAGACAAGTTCACACTTCCTATGAGATGTTTTCCTGTAGGGGAAGTTGCAATTTCTACCCATAAAATTAGTTTATAGAATATGGAAGTGATAGGAATGGCTTGTACAGTATTTGCTACTCTGTCCCTTTAGTTAAAGCCTTACAATTCCTTCTAAACCAGTGGCCTGATATTTTTGGAATTTACCACAATACTGTATATATAATGTAGTGATTATAGATATATCATTGTGGGGGAATAAAGCCCAAACATTTTTTGTTTTTGATAGAGCAAAAATGGTTTGCTGTCTGTCCCCACTGTGAAGATTTCCCCTCACCTCCTCCTGCCCTGGGGAGAAGAGACAATGGGGTCAAGGAAATGGCAGGGAATATCTCTAAAAGGGGGGAGGATATTGAAAAAAAAAACTGTTTTTGGGGAAAAGTTTTAACTTTTTTTGTGTTTTTTTCACTCTGAGCCTTCATAATTCAGTGTCCTCTGTCTCCCTCATTTCTTGTCTTGGTGTCATAAGAATCAAGGTGAGGGGAAATAGCCTCAATGGGGACAGAGACAGCAATACAAAACTTGGCAGTTCTAATACAGGTAGTTCAATAAAAAGAAAAAAATGTTTTACCTTGGCCTGAGTCCTCATGCACACTGGACGTTTTTACAGCTGCTGTTTTTGGGTCAGAATTAAATCAGAGCTCTTAACTCAGCATACTTTTTTTGGACCAGAAACTCAGAAAGTACTGAAGCCAATGGAGTTGATTTACAAAAGGAAAATAGACTGTGCACACTTGCAAATGCGTTTGCTCCAATGATTAGTAAATGTGATGAAGCTTCACTTTGCAAAGAATACCCAGTCACATGCAAGGAAAATTAAAAAAACAGCATTTTTGCTTGCACGACTGGATGATGGAAATCAGCAGAGCTTCCCCTCATTTTCTGTGTACAGTCTATTTGCCTTTAGGAATTCAGCCCCAATGAGTCACCTTGACAACAAGGCAAGTAGCATTTTCTGAATCAGTAATAAATAACAGTCTCCATATTTATCTTGGGACACGACTCCTTTAATTTTAAAGGCAATACTTGGTGGTACATCAGAAAATACAGTACATCATCAGTATGTGATGTAATGCATACAATATAAAGGAACGCTTGCTAAGATTGAGTATTTACATGAAGATTGATTTTTAACATGATACTGAAATATTTTCTAACACTAGGTGGCAGTATGCAAGAAGTTGACCATATGCTGTGTTCTGCTCGCTATCCATATTTCAGTTTCGGATCAGTTCTCTATATCTAGTGATCCAGAACGCTCATTATTTGGTCACTTCACAGATCTCTATCTGACAGCAGCCGCAAGAAGACCCAAGTACTATTTTGCCTGGACTCTAGGTGAGAAATGAAAAATTTAAAAGCCTAATATATGTCAGTTTTAGGTTGGCACACGTGGGATGAATCAACTGCTCCTTTTTTGTTTCAGTGGAGTCCAGTATGTACAATTTCCTGCTGACGTTTCATGGAGTGCCACATTGTCATAGCAGAACCATTGCTGTGTCATATGGCTTTAGGCCAGTGGTCTCCAAACTATGGCCCACGGGCCAGATGCAGCCCTTTGCTAGCATTTATCTAGCCTTTGGAGCACTGTTACTCTCACTGATACAAGGCACTATTCCTTCCTCTGACACCAACGATGAGGCACCTTGCATTCCACTGACACAGTGGGGCATAATACCTCCCATTGACCCTACTGAGGGGACACTATTCCCCCCACTGATACCAATGATGGGGCCCTATTCCTTTCACTGACACCAACATCGGGGGACTATTCCTTCCACCAATACCAACAATACCAATGATGGGGCACTACTCCTCCTATTGAACACAGATACTATGTATTTTTTTTACTTGCACTGACCACAAAGCCTGAGACTTTGTCCACTTCCATTGATGCAAGGGCATGTTCTACTCCCAGTGGCCACAGTCCAACCCCCCTAAGGTTTGATGACAGTAAACTGGCCCGTTGTTTAGAAAGTTTGGAGACCCCAGCTTTAGGTCGAAAAAGGCCTTATTCAGAAGCAACAACACACCTTTGGTGCTCCAGGTATAGAATGACTGCTAAATATTGAAAATAAAGGCTATATATCATTTATGTGTGTTTTTTTGTTTTGTTTTTTTACATTTAGCGGATACCATAAATAATGCAGCTGGCTTTGGGTTTAATGGAATCTCTGAAGATGGAAAGGAGAGATGGGATTTGTTGACCAACCTAAATATATTAAAAATTGAGGTAAGAACAGCCCAGATAGATATACTAGGGAAAGTATTAAAATTTTAACTGCCTAAATACATTCATTCATTCTCATTTATTTATTGGCAATGTCTCTTTTGAAAATTTTATTCTATGAATAACAACCTTTCTATATATTAGTGATAGTCAGGCCTGGCACACTTCATCTCTGATTGGACTATTCATGAGCAGGTAGAAAGTGACGATGGTTGTGCAATAGGAAGCTATTGCAGTTTACCTCAAAAGCTTTATTCTTTATTTTTTTTTTCTGAATGTAGGAAAAACCTTTCATATAAAAAAACTGTAAACGTTAATGCATGCTGTAAAGTAAACCTTTCAGAAAACTAGGCAATTCAAACTAAGCATCTGATAAAACAAATGCATAAACAGAGCTTATCTTCAGTGAAAGCCACCACCTTCTATGCAAATATGGAGTTTTTCTATAAAAGTCACATTGGCCCTGCCCTTTGCCTATTTGTCCTTAAAAGAGATTGATGATTACAGAGACCAGTAGAAAACTTCCGAAGGTGGTGGTGCCAAACACAGCCTATACCGTAAAAGTCATTTTTGCAAACAACGTAATCTACCTATATCTATGGATGTAATGATTCATTTACCTTACTCTGCATATATAAAGGTTTAGATTTTTCAATACTAGAGCTGTTTTTTGAACACGTTAAAAAAAAATTTTAGATTACATAAACCCTCAGAACATTGTATACTTTATGAAAGCAGACACTCTAGAAAATAAAATTGTAGTAGTTGCAATTTTCTGTGTTAAACAATATTACCGCAAAGGTCTAGGAAATCCAATATTTCAGTAAAAATTCACTAAAGTATATTTTAGGGCAAACAAACATGATAAATTAACTATTTAGTTGGAAATATATAAAAGATGAGGTTGTTCCGAGTAAATAGATACCCCACATGTCAAACCTTAAATTTGTTTGCGCACGTGAAATGGCAACAAACTTCAGCACCTTGCATTTTCCATAGGCGATGCTTTAAAAGTAGGGATGCACTGAAATTTCGGTGGCTGAAACGTTTCGGCTGAAAACACCCCTTTCGGCCGTAGGCCAAAGTGAAAAAAGCACTGATACAGGTGCCGAAAAAACCCCACCCCTCACCGCCGCCTACCCGCCTTCGCCGCCGCTCGGTAGTTCTCAGCCTTACCTTACCATCTTTTTATGTCCTTTTCCATCTTTATAAAGTTCCATTACCTTGTTACGCAGGACTTTTGACAGTTCTTTTCTGATCTCCATGGCTCAGTATCTAGCCTAGTCAGTGCTTCCTCGTAAGAGCTAAAAAACTCATTGACTATTTATACACGGACACGAATTGCAATTTAAAAAGCCACAGATCTGGGAAATGAACCTCTAATTGCCATTTTAACCCGTCTGTGTCACCTTGTGTGTCTGTACCAAGGCCAAACATTCCAGGGTATGTAAACTTTTGATCATGGCCATTTGGGTGATTTCTGTTATCATTATGATTTAAAAAGGAGCCAAACAACTAATTGATAAGAAATGGCTTCATATGATCATCATCCTTCAATAAAAGAGCATTTTTTGTCATGATCAGTCATATTTTCAATATCAATGCCAAAATTTCACAATTTCTGCCAGGGTATGCAAACTTTTGAGCACAACTGTACCTACCTCATGAAGCCTGTTTGGAAAACTCCTAGGGCTTTGTTAAAGTGTTACTAAATCCACAACAGTAAAATCAGTCTATATATGCAGTACAGCATGCTTGTTATACTGACTGTGGAACCTAAGGGGATAATCCTCTGCATTGTGTAAAAAGGCCATTTGATCCTGTTTTCTCTGCCCCGCCTCTTGTTCAAATGTCCACGTCTTATCTCCTGATAAGATAGACTGAACCCGTAGTCACATGCAAATGCTCAGTTTGGTGTGTATTGCTAGAGAGATTTTTTTTCTTTCTTGGAAGAGAGCATGTGATCAGCACAGGGCCAATCAGCACTGTCCAGACCAGAGGGTGAGGGGTTTTGCATCCTCCTAGGGCAGAAAGAAAACTCTTCCTACAAGCTTTAACCAATGCTCTGCTGAACACTGATGGAAGTCACAAGACTGCTCTAACTGCTGATGAGAAAATGTATTTCGCAGTTTATATTTACTAAAATAATTGCATTTCCATGTTCTGTGTACTGTGGGAGACCAGATATAGTAAATGCAGGGTCCTGGGTTTTAAGTCTTTGCTAAGAGAAGCCTACCTGTCCTGTCCACCTCCACCATCACAGGAGTGAGCTCTCAAATGCAGAGCTCAGAGCTACTGCATCAGGGTAGAGAAAGCACATATGAAGATGAATCAGAGAAAGATCTCACTCCTGTGATGGTAAAGGTGAACAGTATCAGCTGGGCCTCTTTTAGCAGCATCCAAGGAGTCTTCCAGTCGTGCTTGATGTGGTAGGTTAAAGGCCTACATCTAGAAAGGGCATTATTCATCTTTGGTCAAAGCTGCTCAGTTTGTTTCTATCTACAGACACCTCTTATCTGCTTACCCTAGGTTCACACCTAAGCGTTTTCTGCAGCATTTTGTGTTCTCAGAAACACAGTACAGTCCATTTAACATGATTTCCTATGGGACATGTTCACTCCTGTGCGTTTTCACCTAGTGCGTTTTTTGGAAAGGGTCAGGGAAGTTTTTGAACGCAATAAGTTTCGTTTTTGGTTCTATAGACTTCAATGGAAACACTGCAGAAAAGCGTGTATTGCATTTTTGCTGTGCAGTTGCCGCTTTTTTGATGTGTCTTGCGTTTTAAATCTGCCTAGCAA
This sequence comes from Staurois parvus, assembly GCF_062004578.1. NCBI lineage: Eukaryota > Metazoa > Chordata > Amphibia > Anura > Ranidae > Staurois > Staurois parvus. Next base: position 4,752,042 of record NW_028318190.1, on the reverse strand, counting down.
CAAGAAAAATAAAAAAAAAATAAAAAACACGGTAAAAATGCAACGCAAAACACAATGCAGAAACGGCTCAAACATAACCTGCAAAGGTGTGAACCTAGCCTTATGAATGTTTTGATAAAGGTTAACTATGCCTTTTAAGAATGGGATTACTTGGACGTTTTCCATGTATGCTCAATAAAATATCCCCCTTCCCCCCCGGCATTTTTTATTAAACTTTTTCCTGCAGTCTTTTAGCCATTCTAGTGACATCACAGCAGCTTTCTTTCTTCTTTAGCAGTTGAGGGGGGGCATTCTGAGCATCACATAATGATGTGAGCCCAGTCTTTGTAATGATGCACCCCCAGGGGGTATGTAAACGGCAGACTGAGCTCACAGGAAATGGGTAGAATGAGGTAAGTGCCATTCTGCCCCAAGATGCACTGTTCCCGAGGGGTCAGACAGGGGCAGAGCTTAAAGTGTGGAGAGGCTAAGTATAACTTGGCAATATTTTTTTAATACAGGAGAGAGGAGGAAGGGTATTGGAGAATAGGAAAAAGACATAAAGTTCTGCTTTAAATTGTCTGGGCTTGTGATAGGTTTACTTTAAATGACAAGTTTATTCTATATATGTTATATTGTTTATTTAGTGTTTTGGTTTAGTGGCTAGTCACTAAGGACAAACACTGTCACATGACAGAGGGGTGACTAGGCTCCGACTCCAGGTTATTGGTCCCAGCTGCAATGGAGGAAGGCGTGGGTGTGTTCACAGAGAGGATCAGTAGGTTGGGTGTCTTTTCACAGACACTGTCACATTGTCCTAACTGTCATAGTGACAGTGTCCCTTTATATTATTATGTTTTGTGTACAGTGCATGTAGAATTCTGTTTTGCTAAGGACAACAAGTACTGTTTTGCAAACTTATATACTATGTTTATAGTTACTGTATACATTACATACTATTGTGTTCCTTGTATGTTTTTCCTTGTAGACCGCTACCAGCTTCAAGATGTTTATTGACAACTGGAACATTCAAACAGCAGTGTGGTTAAAAGAGTTAAGTATTGGCCTCTGAATGAATTGTTGATAGTCACAATGGAAACAAGGCCCTAATAGATCAGTGGGTTTTTCTATGACTCCCAGTTCCTAAAGAGTAATACCTCCACTTACCCAATTCAGCATACATGCAGTCCCCGGGTTACAAACAAGATAGGTTCTGTAGGTTTGTTCTTAAATTTAATTTGTATGTAAGTTGGAACAGGTAAGTTTCTTAAGTGTACCTCCAGCCAAAAAATTACAGGAGTGATTTTTCTTTCCAAGGGTAGATTTCCTCTCACATTTTGTTGTCTCAGGGATGGGAAGTGAGATTAAATCTTTCTGATGAGGATACAGATAGAAGTAAAAACCTCACAGTGGCTCTATAACCACAACACACAGTACACAGTGGCTCTAACCCCACACCATACAGTACATAGGCAGCTGACGAGAGCTCATGCTGGAACACAGGTGGATATACTGTACAGTAGCACAGTCCTGCTATCATAGACGTTACATGTACAAGTACAGTACAGGGCATACTCTCAATAGTAGTGGGCACAAAGTACAGTATTGTAATAAATACCAGCTCCACGGGTTTCAACCACTTCTGACCAGGGGCGGACTGACCATTTGGAAACTCGGGCACTTCCCAAGGGCCGGGGTCAGTGGGGGGCCCCATGAGATGCCCCTGGTACCTTTTTCATAGGCTTTTTTGAGTTTGGGCAAGGACACAGGGGCCCCATGATCCCCTATTGCCCGGGGGCCCCATGAGTTGTCAGTCCGCCTCTGCTTCTGACTGTGCAATGATGTAGGATGTTCCGGGCACTGCTGGGTGTGCTTCTGGGCAGGCAGTGATGTGGGTTTATTTGGGGCACTTGTGGCCATGGAGTAATGTGGGATGTGTCCGGCACTTCTGACCATGCAGTGCACAGTACAGTGGCCAGCAAGATGGCTGCTCGGAGGTTTCTGGGACCAGCATGGAGCGCCAGCAGCCAGAAGTGATGTCATGCTGCCTCTCTTCATTAATAGGAGTCGATCATAACTCGGAAGTCCGTAACTCAGGGACTTCCTGTATAGAATTACATAAACTTAGTTCAGTGGATCACCTATGGCATCTTTGCTTGTATCAGCAAAAAAATACTGTTTGATTCAGTGTATCTAATTGGTGAGTGATCCTTGAGGTGTATTTATAAAAGTCCTAGCAAATCCAAGCAGATTCACCAGCCTGGATTTGCCTGCAATATTTATAACACTGGTAGATTTCAAACATGCTTCCAGGTGCTGCTCAACCTAGCTAATGTTTTAGATACAGCTGTAAAAATGTGCACCCCTTAGAAAGTATCGGAGCCTGATGTTGAAGAAAATTGGGCACCCCTGGTTTGAGGATGAGAGAGGGGTATTAAACCCAAAAGTAAACATTATATTGCAGCTTACCTATTCTTAGATGTGATGGCTGCGATAGCTTTCTTTCTTTCCTTTTCAAGAAGATCATTCATACAGTAAGCACTATTACCCACTAATGTACAGGTCATCAAAAGTGCTTTAAAAATACTGCAAATATCTTTAAAAGATGTCTGTTTGTTACACAAGACCTATAGAGCAGGGGTCTCCAAACTTTCTAAATAAAGGGCCAGTTTACTGTCCTTCAGACCTAAGGGGGGCCGGACTATTGGAAGTAGAAAGGGTCCTCACTTCTGCGGAAAACAAACAATGCCACATCTTTGCTATCAGTGGGAGGAATAGCGCACCATCGTTATTGTCATTGGGCCACATTGTTGGTGTCATTGTGAGGAATTGTGACCTGTCATTGATGTCATTGGGAGGAATTGTGACCTGTCATTGGAAGTTATGCTGCCCCTTTAATGGTGTCAGTAGGGGGAATTATGCCCCATTGTTGGTATCGGTGGAGAAAAATAGTGCCCCAAGGACCAGATAAAAGTGGGCTAAGGGCCACATCTGGCCCCTGGGCCACAGTTTGGAGACCACTGCTATAGAGCAATGAGTGTTTTTCTGATTATAGATTCTTGTAGCTGAGAGGAAAAGAAGTTTTTTGCTGGTAGAACCCAACAGTTCCACATGCACAGTTGACATGGCTCTGCCCATTTTCCTAAAATGAAGAATGAAAACATTTTTTGGGGGGGATTTATGTTGAAAGTGAGACTTTACAGTACTTTCTGAATTTCTAAATCATCCCGACTTCCTATTTTAGTGAAATAAAATGCCATATTCCACCAGCTAATTTAGAGATGGCCCTTCCAAATAGTTCAGTGTGTGTCAGGTATTTTTAACTGATCAGAATTTGGATAGCAAGATTAAAAATGGTGAGAATGTTTGCTTTATAATATTGTTTAATCATAACTGGAGTCATAACAGGTGAAACAGGTTAAAACAACCAGCCTGTCAGATTTTACATGCGATTACTGCTAGCAGCTATTATAGCAGCTAGCAGTATTCAATGTGTTCTGGCAGGAACAGCACTCCCCCGCCCTTCTGCTGGGAGAACACATTGGGGTTGATTTACTAAAGGTAAATAGGCTTTGCACTGCAAGTGCATTCTAAATGCATTTGGAAGTGCACTGCAAGTGCACTAAAAGTGCAGGTGCTCTAGATCTGAGAGGAACACGCAAGGAAAATAAAAAAACAGCATTTTTGCTTGTACACTATTGGATGAAAGAAATTTGCAGAACTTCGCCTCATTTCAGAGCTTTCTCTTAGATATAAAGCAACTGCACTTGCAGTTCACTAGTGGTACACAGTATATTTACCTTCAGTAAATCAACCCCAATGGCTCTATGGGAGGGATTCCCCCATCAACACTGAATCCTGTAGTTGCAGAAAAGAAAGTCACTCCATCTATGGCCACCTTTAGGAGAATTGCAGGCCAGTCTGAGGGAGGTCATGGAGTAATTTTTTCATGTAAGAAAAAAAAAAAACTTAGCCTGCTCCCCATTGATACCATGGGCAGTCAAAGCATCTGCTTTTTATCATGCTAGAAAATCTCTGTAAGGCAGGCCATAGACAGGGCAAAAACCGGCTGTTTTTTGTTTAAAAAAAGGAAAAATCGGTCGTTCAATCGGCCGGCGTTACCACCATTGGTAAAAAAATATCAGCTGATTTTCATCCCGTCTACGGCCAGCAAATACAATAGCAGTGTCCCTGCAGAGAGCTCCGCTATTATATTTGACATTTAAAAGTATAGCAAAGTTGCAACATTGTATCTATTTGTATCCATTTCGGATACAGATGTTTCTATTCGGATACAAATAGATACAATGTTGCAGCTGCAATACTTTTAAATGTCAAATATAATAGTGGAGCTCTCTGCAGGGACACCGCTATTATTTTTGACATTTAAAAGTATTGCAGATGCAACATTGTATCTATTTGTATCCGAATAGAAACATCTGTATCCGAAATGGATACAAATAGATACAGATGTTTTTCTTTGTCTTCACCTTCTTCTTTTTCTTCTTTTCCTTCTTCTTGCAGGTCACGGCTCATGCACGGTTTTTTAATCGGTAAAAAGAGCAGCCGATTTGCCCATCATTGCCGTGAAAATCGTCTGATCGAAAAAATCGGCCGTTATTTTTCCAACATGACCGATTAATGTGTCAAAATCACGAAAAACGGCCGACAAATTCACCCACTAACGATCCGAAAATCGGTCGATTATTCTTTTGGAAGAATTTTCGGATGATTTTCGGACCATCTATGGCCTGCTTAACTGTGTGTTTGTTTTCGCTGTTGAAAGTAGAACAATACATTGATGCAGGTTGCAGTGGTTACTCACAAGGTTCACTCCTTTGGAAGATCTCTTAACTCCTGTCATTCTCAATGACAGTCTAATTTATGTTTGGCAGGCCTAACCATCCTCATTTTTAGGCTTATTCTATTTTCTCATTTAGGGTGTGCTATGACCGAAGTCCATACAACCCACTGTTGTCGACTTTTGTACTGTCAGCAGCTTGGCATGGTGTACACCCAGGATATTACTGCACATTTCTCACTGCTGTGCCAATCACGCTAGCAGCCCGTAGGGTAAGTCATATAATAGCTTCATAGACTATGACAAAGTACATGTAAACCCTAACTAAACTACATTTGGCTTGCTAAAGTATTGTGTATTATAAACAATTGCCATTATTAAAATAAATCATTATTTTTTACCGCTTTTATCCTTTGTTGTAGCTTATGCTGCTGATCTATTGCAGCCACTTCCTGTCAACATGTATGCATTCCATCAAGGACTGGATGGCTTTTCTCAAAGCAGTTCCTTTGATAGCAACAATAGTTGATCATACCATGCAGTTAGCATTGAAAGTGAAGAATTCACAGATTTATTTTTTTTTATTATTTAGTTTTAAATTTTGTCCATTTTAACTTTTACCAGCTTCTCTACACCCCCTTTTGTAAGTTGCTTCAATGTTTCAATATAATTTTAAATGTCCTCTGCTGCACAGCACTGGGCACAGTAGTTTCGCAGAACAGAAATGTATCAGTGATCAGCAGTGTATCTATACCATTGATGGACCTCACCTGTGCTACTATGAAATTTTTTAATTTGGGGCTGTTTGGGTATTATGCCTGGTTCACACCAATGCATTGTGCTTTTTGTCCATTTTGCAGTGATTTCTGCAGTGCGTTTTTACAGCTTTTTGCATTTATTTCAGCTTTTTTTTGGTTAAAGTAGACATATTTTTGTTGCTGGGCAAAATAAAAATGCAAAATGCAGCAAAAACGCATCAGAGCGCACTACATGCATGTCAGCAGCTTCTCCATTGAACTCTATTGTAGCAAAAAATCAGCTTTTTTGCGTTCAAAAAAGTCTCTGACCCTTTCCAAAAATGCAGCAGCTCAAAAAAACCATAGATGTGAATGTGTCCTATAGGAAACCATATTAAATGGACTGTAGTGTGTCTCTGCAAAAACACAAAAAAAGACGCGTTGGTGTGAACCAGGCCTTACTACAGCCTAATGCATTTCTAGAAAAGAGCAAAGAAAAAAAAGATGTTTAAAAGCACAGAAGAGGTCCCATATATGCTTCCATACTCCATAAGATCCATGTGCACAAAGAAATTGAGGGATGGTAACTTGTTTCTTGTAATGCACATATTATATAAAAGTCTATAGGCATAACTTAAAAAAAGGAGATTATGTACGTGCTTACTTTCACTTACATTCCAAGCCTTTGCCACCTGTAAATAAAAGATGCGGAGATAGTGAGGTTGTGTGTGAGTACAAACAGCTTGTAAGATAACTGCATGATTTAAGGACAAAGCCAAGCTGAGAGGAAGTCACAAGGTTTGTAGATGATATGGCCTGATGCCGTGTGATCAATGTGATACACAGGCTGCAGGCATACATTACAGAGAGGAAAAAAGCATTTAAAGGTAACGTTTTGTGCGATTCAAATAAAGCAAAGTCACACTGCAGCTGCAGTGCAGGACAGGAACCCTCCAGTACAACACAGTTGGGTTGATTTGCTAAAGGCAAATAGGCTGTGCACTGCAATTGCACTAGGAAGTGCACTGCAAGTGCACCGTAAGTGCAGTTGCTCTAGATCTAAGGGGAACATGCAAAGAAAATAAAAAAACTGCATTTTTGCTTGAACATGATTGGATGAAAGAAATTAGCAGCGCTTTGCCTTATCTCAGAGCTTCCCCTTGGATCTAAAGCAACTGCACTTGCAGTGCACTTTAAGTATATTTATACAATATATATACCTTTAATAAATCAACCCCAGTGACTTTAAGCTCCTGCCTACCACCTTGATCATTATAGCCCCCAAATGCATTAGGTCGTTAATGGCTTTCCTGAAAGTCAATGGGGTTGATTTACTAAAGGCAATTAGGCTGTGCAGTTGCTATAGCAGTGAAGGGAAGCTCTGAAATGAGGTGAAGCTCTGCTGATTTCTTTCATCCAATCATGTGCAAGCAAAAATGCTGTTTTTTTAATTTTCCTTGCATGTTCCCCTCAGATCTAGAGCAACTGCACTTGCAGTGCACAGCCTATTTGCCTTTAGTAAATAAACCCCAGTATCTGCATGGCACTCTAAACACATTTTCCCTGTGTGACAGTACGCAGGTCTGCTGATAGGATGGTCAGGATGCAAGTACATCTCTATGGGATGGGGAGTGAGCATGCTTGTTTGCCCTATATCTAGAAATGTAGTTTTCTAACAGAGCAAGTGTAGAGGATTGGAGAGGTGGCAAAAGCAATAAAGGTATTGTATCATACAGAATGGTGGTGTTGTAGGAATTTATCTTGCCCTGTGTAACCATTAAATAGGTAGAATGGTTAGACAAAATATTTACATTAGTGTACATTAGGGGTTTGTCAGTAATGGTAGTTGATAATTGTTTTTTAGCCTGGGTTCACACTTCTGCAGTGTGGAAAATCGCTTGTGATTCACACAGGAATCACATGAATTTTGTATGGCTCAAATCGCACCGCATCTGCACCAAAAAGGTGCAGGGCCCTTTTTTTTGTTCACACTAGAATGTGTGTGAATACCCATATGATCCGATTCTGCACATCGCACCGCATTTTGCGAATCAATTTCAGGTAATTGTTAACTTAACATACAAACACGGAAAGGTTTCTTCACAGTGAGAGCTGTGAAAATGTGGAATAGACTCCCTCAAGAGTTGGTTCTGGCCAGCTCAGTGGATTGCTTTAAAAAAGGCCTGGATTGTTTCTTAGATACACAGAATATAACTGGATACTAACATTTATAGGTACAGTTGATCCAGGTAATATCCCATTGCCTCTCGGAGGATCAGGAAGGAATTTTTTTCCCAGCAGGAGAAAATTGGATCGTGCTTTGCTGTTTTTTTTTTTGCCTTCCTCTGGATCAGCTGTGGGTGTAGGATTTAAACTTTTTTTTTTCTATGGTTGAACTGGATGAACTTTTGTCTTTTTTCAGCTAGACCAACTATGTAACTATGTAACCTGCAGTGGTTCACATGAACAGATGCAATTATGATGTGGTGCGGAATTCGCACAGAAACCGGTGCAAATTATGCACCGCATCAGTGTGAACCCAGGCTTAATGATCCATAGTGTAGAGCAGTGGGTGGAAACAGTCCAGGGACCTGCTGTGTATGACATTACATGAAGGACAATAATATGCAGTTGATTTACTAAAACTGGAGAGTGCAAAATCTGGAGCAGCTCTGCATAGAAACCAATCAACTTCCAGAATTTTTTGTCAAAGCTTAATTGAAGAAGTTGAAGTTAGAAGCTGTTTGGCTACCATACACAGCTGCACCAGATTTAGCATTTCCAGTTTTAGTAAAACAACCCCTTTGTCTTATTGCTTTTTGTAGTTTAGGCACAGAATCGTAGAAAGACCACTTCATCATCCATAGCCAGCTGTTTGTAATGTCTGCAGGCTCCTACAGACCAAAGCATTGATTGTAGAGCGCAGTTATTCACAGCAACAGTTCACTGGACTAAGGCAAGGCCAAAATCAAAATCAGTAGTGGTTTGTTGCTCTGGTTACTGCATTTTTCCACATAACACATTACTCATTGCAATAATATTTAAAAAATACCTGAAAAAGAGGGGAATCTACTAAGACTGGAGCAGCCAATATCTGGAGCAGTTGTGCATGACAACCAGTTAGCTGCTAGCTTTCATTTTCAAAGGAGTCTAGAGCTGTCCTCACCTGGCTCAGTTCTTAACTGGTTTTTGGATCCCAGGTGCCACTATCTTGGATGTGGGAAGCCAGCTGTGACTTTCTGCTGTTTCACAGCTGGCTCCCCATTATGCATGCCTGAGATACGCTGCATATTTAGAATGGTCCTGCAGTCTCTTGAGACATGTGACATACAGTTGTGCTCAAAAGTTTTGATCATGGCCACATTTGGGTGATTTCTGTTATTATGATTTAAAAAGGAGCCAAGCAACTATTTGATAATAAATGGCTTCATATGATCATCATCCTTCAATAAAAGAGCATTTTTTGGCATGATCAGTCATATTTTCAATATCAATGCCAAAATTTCACAATTTCTGCCAGGGTATGCAAACTTTTGAGCACAACTGCATCTCAGGAGAAGGAGGGAGACTTCCACTCTGCTTGCCTAGGCAAGCAGAGTGGAAGTGGGAGCAGGTACCTGTCAGAAATAGGTACCAGCTCCCAGAACAAAATGTGTACTACAATGGCAGAGGAGTGGGGGGAGGAGGAGGACCAGAACTTTTTCGGTGAAGTTCCACTTTAACTGAACAAGCTGAAGGTAGGAGCTGGTTGGCTACTATGCACAGCTGCTTCAGATTCTGTATAATCCAATTTTAGTTACAGTCCCCAAATATATATAATTGCCCTTTCATGCTGCTAATTATTGTTAATTAATTAAATAATTAAAGTAATTATTTAAATAAGTAATAAAGTAAAGTGAAGAAAAACTTTTTAAGGCTTTTATGCAACCTTCATGGATATGAAATGTTGCTACAGCATGCAATTATTATTATTTCAGTGTTTAAACTTAAAGGGGTACTCTACCACCCAAACCTGTTTTTTTCTTTGGATGGATTGGGGGAGGGTTACAACCTCTGTCAAGTTTTTATTTATTGACCTAACCGAAGTTCTACATATTCTTCACTCCATCCAAAGCTTAAAAACGTTTTGGCAGGAATTCCATATGTGCCAAGCAGAAGTATAGTCATTCTAAACATTTGTCAGATATGGAAAGAATGTGTGAAAAATGCATATGCAATTTTTTTTTCTACTGCCAGGTGAGGCAAAACATCCGTCCATTGTTTCAGCATACAGCAACACACAGATTTGTTTATGATGTAATCACTTGGGCTTCTACACAAATAACAATGAGTTACACTGTGGCTCCCTTCATACTACTAGAGCTTGGACCATCACTGCAGCTGTACAGGTAATAGATGGGGTGTGGAAAAAGTGGATTGGATAATCATTGTGGAAATCTGAAATTTTAATATTGGACCTGTTTATAAAGGTTAAAGCCAACCTCTGCTTCATGGTAATGCACTTAATACCTCCCAGCAGAATAAATTTGCCTTGTCTTTCAGTACTTTGTTCAGCTGCCAAGATCATTGGAAATATTTTTTATGTCTGGGTAGGGATGAGCACAGGTTTGGTCCAAACTTGAGTTTGGAATTAACCTGGAAGCAATCTGTCGCTCAGCCTGTCCAATTAGCATCCAATCAGCCATGGCCAGAGTCAGTGGTGTATTTTGTTTTTGTGCTGCCCTAGACAAGACAAAAATCGACCCTGCGTTCACTATATCTGGTCTCCCACAGTACACAGGACATGGACATTTCAGTAAATATAAACAGCTAAATACCTTTTCTCATCAGCAGTTAGAGCAGTCTTGTGACTTCTATCAATGCCCAGCAGGGCACTGGTTAAAGCTTGTAGGAGGAGTTTTCTTTCTGCTTTAGGAGGATGCAGAACCCCTGACCTCTGGATAATTCTGGTTGGCCCTGTGCTGATCATATGCAATCTCCCAAGAGAAAAATAACCCTCTAGCTGAACATGTGCAGAGTGTCTCCACACGATATATGTCTTATCAGGAGATAAGAGGGGGACACTGAAAGAAGGGGAGGATCAGAGAAGACAGGATTAAACAGTATTTTTACACATTGCAGAGGATTAACCCCTTAGGTTCCACAGTGAGTATAACAAGCATGCTTTACCACATATACAGACTGATTTTACTCTTTTACCATTACCATTCAGACTCCATAATGTTCTAACCACTGTTTTAGTATGTTATCTTTATATTTATGTTCACCTAAAATTACAGTACTGCTGTACCAGGATTTGAAAAAGGAAACAACTGCAACTTTAGTACAACAGTAGAACGGTGGTATAAATAATTCATTGTAATACAAGGCTTTCCCAGTACCTGTGGATATTGTCCTGTTTAGTTCTAGTTTGCCAGCTTTTCCAGAAATTTAGTACTGTGGCTTTCAACTTTCAAAAACCACTTCCCTGCCTTTTATTCTGCTGACCTAAAGATTGCTTATTTATAAACAAGTGGGGTATGGTTGCACCGATACCGGTATCTGTGCCAATACTATTGGTACTTGTGCAAATGCTCTGATACCTGAATTCGATAAGCTCAGCTATTTCAGTTGTCAGTGGGATTCCCCGCTGACAGCTGAAAGGTAAATTAAAAAAAAGCTATTACCAATTGTAAAGGAGCGGGGTCGCTGCACTTAACAACGGATGACTCATTCAGCTGTCAGCAGGGTTCCTCTGCTGACAGCTGAATTGTAATCAAAAGAAACATTCTGGCTAGAGATGAGCGAAGAAATGAAAAATTCGATTCGGCTGATTCGGCGAATTCCAGTGTGAAATTCGATTCGATGCGAATTTCTCCGCTACGAAGATGACTTATTTAAAGGGTTTCTAGGCTTCAGAGAGCCTTTAAATTAGTGCAGAACACTGTACCTTTAATTTAAATGCCCTTGGAGATGAGGAAGGAGAAGGAGAAGGAGAAGGATGAGAAGAAGGAGAAGGAGAAGGATGAGAAGAAGGAGAAGGAGAAGGATGAGAAGAAGGAGAAGGATGAGAAGAAGGAGAAGGATGAGAAGAAGAAGGAGAAGGATGAGAAGAAGGAGAAGGAGAAGGATGAGAAGAAGGAGAAGGAGAAGGATGAGAAGAAGGAGAAGGATGAGAAGAAGGAGAAGGATGAGAAGGAGAAGGATGAGAAGGAGAAGGATGAGAAGAAGAAGGCTGAGAATAAGGAGAAGGATGAGAAGAAGGAGAAGGAGAAGGATGAGAAGAAGGAGAAGGATGAGAAGAAGGAGAAGGAGAAGGATGAGAAGAAGAAGGATGAGAAGAAGGAAAAGGATGAGAAGAAGAAGGATGAGAAGAAGGAGAAGGATGAGAAGAAGGAGAAGGATGATAAGAAGGAGAAGGAAGAGAAGAAGGAGAAGGAGAAGGATGAGAAGAAGGAGAAGGATGAGAAGAAGGAGAAGGATGAGAAGAAGGAGAAGGATGAGAAGAAGGAGAAGGATGAGAAGAAGGAGAAGGATGAGAAGAAGGAGAAGGAGAAGGATGAGAAGAAGGAGAAGGATGAGAAGAAGAAGGATGAGAAGAAGGATGAGAAGAAGGAGGAGAAGGATGAGAAGAAGGATGAGAAGAAGGAGAAGGATGAGAAGAAGGAGAAGGATGAGAAGAAGGAGAAGGAAGAGAAGGATGAGAAGGAGGAGAAGGATGAGAAGAAGGAGAAGGATGAGAAGAAGGAGAAGAAGGAGAAGGAGAAGGATGAGAAGAAGGAGAAGGATGAGAAGAAGGAGAATGATGAGAAGAAGGATGAGAAGGATGAGAAGAAGAAGGATGAGAAGAAGGAGAATGATGAGAAGAAGGAGAAGAAGGAGAAGGATGAGAAGGAGAAGGATGAGAAGAAGGAGAAGGATGAGAAGAAGGAGAAGGATGAGAAGAAGGAGAAGGAGAAGGATGAGAAGAAAAAGGATGAGGAGAAGGAGAAGGATGAGAAGAAGGAGAAGGATGAGAAGGAGAAGGAGAAGGATGAGAAGAAGGAGAAGGAGAAGGATGAGAAGAAGGAGAAGGATGAGAAGGAGAAGGAGAAGGATGAGAAGGAGAAGGATGAGAAGAAGGAGAAGGAGAAGGATGAGAAGAAGGAGAAGGAGAAGGATGAGAAGAAGGAGAAGGATGAGAAGAAGGATGAGCAGAAGGAGAAGGATGAGAAGAAGGAGAAGGATGAGAAGAAGGAGAAGGATGAGAAGAAGGATGAGAAGAAGGATGAGAAGAAGGAGAAGGATGAGAAGGACAGTTCTGTGACAGTTTCTGTCTATTTCTGACAGTTCTGGGACATTCACTCCATACAGCGGTTTCAACCGCTGTATGGAGGGAATGTCATAGAACTGTCAGAAATAGACTATTAATGACAGTTCTGGGACTGTCCTTCCATGCAGCGGTTGAAACATTGTATGTATTTGTTTCCATAAATGGATCCATTTATGGAAACAAATACATACAATGTTTCAACCGCTGCATGGAAGGACAGTCCCAGAACTGTCATTAATAGTCTATTTCTGACAGTTCCATGACATTCCCTCCATACAGCGGTTAAAACAGCTGTATGCAGTGAATGTCCCAGAACTGTCATAAATAGTCTATTTCTGATAGATCTGGGACATTCACTCCATACAGCTGTTTTAACCGCTGTATGGAGGGAATGTCATGGAACTGTCAGAAATAGACTATTAATGACAGTTCTGGGACTGTCCTTCCATGCAGCGGTTGAAACATTGTATGTATTTGTTTCCATAAATGGATCCATTTATGGAAACAAATACATACAATGTTTCAACCGCTGCATTGAAGGACAGTCCCAGAACTGTCATTAATAGTCTATTTCTGACAGTTCCATGACATTCCCTCCATACAGCGGTTAAAACAGCTGTATGCAGTGAATGTCCCAGAACTGTCATAAATAGTCTATTTCTGATAGATCTGGGACATTCACTCCATACAGCTGTTTTAACCGCTGTATGGAGGGAATGTCATGGAACTGTCAGAAATAGACTATTAATGACAGTTCTGGGACTGTCCTTCCATGCAGCGGTTGAAACATTGTATGTATTTGTTTCCATAAATGGATCCATTTATGGAAACAAATACATACAATGTTTCAACCGCTGCATTGAAGGACAGTCCCAGAACTGTCATTAATAGTCTATTTCTGACAGTTCCATGACATTCCCTCCATACAGCGGTTAAAACAGCTGTATGCAGTGAATGTCCCAGAACTGTCATAAATAGTCTATTTCTGATAGATCTGGGACATTCACTCCATACAGCTGTTTTAACCGCTGTATGGAGGGAATGTCATGGAACTGTCAGAAATAGACTATTAATGACAGTTGTGGGACTGTCCTTCCATACAGCGGTTGAAACATTGTATGTATTTGTTTCCATAAATGGATCCATTTATGGAAACAAATACATACAATGTTTCAACCGCTGCATGGAAGGACAGTCCCAGAACTGTCATTAATAGTCTATTTCTGACAGTTCCATGACATTCCCTCCATACAGCGGTTAAAACAGCTGTATGCAGTGAATGTCCCAGAACTGTCATAAATAGTCTATTTCTGATAGATCTGGGACATTCACTCCATACAGCTGTTTTAACCGCTGTATGGAGGGAATGTCATGGAACTGTCAGAAATAGACTATTAATGACAGTTCTGGGACTGTCCTTCCATGCAGCGGTTGAAACATTGTATGTATTTGTTTCCATAAATGGATCCATTTATGGAAACAAATACATACAATGTTTCAACCGCTGCATTGAAGGACAGTCCCAGAACTGTCATTAATAGTCTATTTCTGACAGTTCCATGACATTCCCTCCATACAGCGGTTAAAACAGCTGTATGCAGTGAATGTCCCAGAACTGTCATAAATAGTCTATTTCTGATAGATCTGGGACATTCACTCCATACAGCTGTTTTAACCGCTGTATGGAGGGAATGTCATGGAACTGTCAGAAATAGACTATTAATGACAGTTGTGGGACTGTCCTTCCATACAGCGGTTGAAACATTGTATGTATTTGTTTCCATAAATGGATCCATTTATGGAAACAAATACATACAATGTTTCAACCGCTGTATGGAAGGACAGTCCCACAACTGTCATTAATAGTCTATTTCTGACAGTTCCATGACATTCCCTCCATACAACGGTTAAAACAGCTGTATGGAGTGAATGTCCCAGAACTGTCATAAATAGTCTATTTCTGATAGATCTGGGACATTCACTTCATACAGCTGTTTTAACCGCTGTATGGAGGGAATGTCATGGAACTGTCAGAAATAGACTATTAATGACAGTTCTGGGACTGTCCTTCCATGCAGCGGTTGAAACATTGTATGTATTTGTTTCCATAAAATGGATCCATTTATGGAAACAAATACATACAATGTTTCAACCGCTGCATTGAAGGACAGTCCCACAACTGTCATTAATAGTCTATTTCTGACAGTTCCATGACATTCCCTCCATACAGCGGTTAAAACAGCTGTATGCAGTGAATGTCCCAGAACTGTCATAAATAGTCTATTTCTGATAGATCTGGGACATTCACTCCATACAGCTGTTTTAACCGCTGTATGGAGGGAATGTCATGGAACTGTCAGAAATAGACTATTAATGACAGTTGTGGGACTGTCCTTCCATACAGCGGTTGAAACATTGTATGTATTTGTTTCCATAAATGGATCCATTTATGGAAACAAATACATACAATGTTTCAACCGCTGCATGGAAGGACAGTCCCAGAACTGTCATTAATAGTCTATTTCTGACAGTTCCATGACATTCCCTCCATACAGCGGTTAAAACAGCTGTATGCAGTGAATGTCCCAGAACTGTCATAAATAGTCTATTTCTGACAGTTCTGGGACATTCACTCCATACAGCGGTTTCCGGCAAAAAGTGTATGTGCAGAGTTCCTCTATTCTGCAGATACACTTAGAGGAGCTCTGCAGATACACTTAGAGGAGCTCTGCACATACACTTTTTTCCGGTTTGGAATTATTCTTATTTTCATCCTACTTCTTCTTCTTCTTCTTCATCCTCATCCTCATCCTCTTCTTCTTCTGAGGATGAGGATGAAGAAGAAGAAGAAGAAGAAGTAGGATGAAAATAAGATTAATTCCAAGCCGGCAAAAAGTGTATCTGCAGAGCTCCTCTAAGTGTATCTGCAGAGCTCCTCTAAGTGTATCTGCAGAATAGAGGAACTCTGCACATACACTTTTTGCCGGCTTGGAATTATTCTTCTTTTCATCCTACTTCTTTTTCATCCTCATCCTCAGAAGAAGAGGATGAGGATGAGGATGAGGATGAGGAAGAAGAAGAAGAATGAAAAGAAGAATAATTCCAAGCCGGCAAAAAGTGTATGTGCAGAGTTCCTCTATTTCTGACAGTTCTCTCACAGCTTCTTCACATGTACAGCGGTTGAAATATCTGTATCCTAAATGGAAACTAATAGATACAAATTGTATCTATTAGTTTCCATTTAGGATACAGATGTTTCAACCGCTGTACATGTGAAGAAGCTGTGAGAGAACTGTCAGAAATAGAGGAACTCTGCACATACACTTTTTGCCGGCTTGGAATTATTCTTCTTTTCATCCTACTTCTTCTTCTTCTTCTTCTTCTTCTTCTTCTTCTTCTTCTTCTTCATCCTCATCCTCATCCTCTTCTTCTGAGGATGAAGAAGAAGAAGAAGTAGGATGAAAAGAAGAATAATTCCAAGCCGGCAAAAAGTGTATGTGCAGAGTTCCTCTATTTCTGACAGTTCTCTCACAACTTCTTCACATGTACAGTGGTTGAAACATCTGTATCCTAAATGTAAACTAATAGATACAATGTTTCAACCGCTAAACATGTGTTCCTTCTGTCAGAGAACTGTCAGAAATAGCGGAGCTCACTGCAGGGACACTTTTGCCGGCTGATCGGGAAATGTTCGATTCGCGCACCCGAAGTAGGCAAAATTTCTGTTTCGACACGAATCGAATATTTCCTGAAATTCGACTCGAATTCCGGTTCGCCTAGTTCGATTCGCTCATCTCTAATTCTGGCAATTGGAGCTGTCAAAAAAAACAAAAAAAAAAGCACCCTGACAATGTTTATAAACAACCTTGCGCAGTCTAAAACAGAAAGATAAAAAGAAACACTGTTTCATTTTGTATCTTTCTGCTTTGATCTACAGATCAAAGAGATGAACTTGGATCTGCAGATGAAGTCATTAAAAGCAACCTGACAAGTATAAAAAGTTTTTTTTGTTTTTTTTTCATATGTTCCTCTGTTTAAGCCCTTATTAACCCCTAATTTACCCTAATCAGCCCTAATTAACTCCTTATTCTCCTTCTCCATTTAATTATTAGTTTCCTGCTGATTTTCTTTTTGTTTTTGTTTGCTTTATTATTAAAATTGTTACACCTTTAACCGCTTCAGGTCCAGCCTATAGCAGAACTACTGCTAGAGGGTGACAGGGCTGCACAAAATCACATATATATACGTGATTTTGCATTTCCGGGTAGAGGGCACACACATGCCACCCTACCCGCACCTCCGGCGATCACCAAGGAACACTGACATGGGAGAAGTCTGCATGTAAACAATGCAGATTTCTCCCGTCAGCACCAGCATGCTGCTTTGTATTGCTCTGCGTAGCAGAGCAATACAAAGCTGCATGACACACAGCACACAGTTAACCCTTTGATCGCCCCAGATGTTAACCTCTTCCTGCCCAGTGTCATTAGTACAGTGTCAGTGCTTTTTATTAGCACTGATCACTGTATTAGTGTCACTGGGGATGTCAGTGGCAGTTAGTCAGGTCCCCCCAGTGTCAGTCCTGCCATAAGTTGCTGATCGCCACCATTGCTATTATAAAAAAAAAAGATTCCAGTATATATACTGCCATTTATAGACGCTATAACTTTCACATAAATCAATTAATTTACATGTATTGGGATTTTTTTTTAGCAAAGACATGTAGCAGAATACATTTTGGCCTAAATTTATGATGAAATTTGATTTTTTTTTTAATTTTACTGGATATGTTTTATAGCAAAAAGTAAAAAATTTTCTTCTTCACAATTGTCAGTATTTTTTGTTTATAGCGCAAAAAATAAAAAATGCACAGGAGATCAAATACCACCAAAAGAAAGCTCCATTTGTGGGAAACAAAGGACATAAATTTCATTTGGGTGCAGTGCTGCATGACCGCGCAAGTGTCAGTTAAAGTAACGCAGTGCTGTATCGCAAAAATTGGTCTGGTCAGGAAGGGCGGCAAATCCTCTGGAGGGAAAGAGGTCAACATATATTTACGTGTTTCACGTTGAAAAAAGCGCAAAATTTAAAAAAAAATAACTTTTTTGTACCAGTCATAATCTCAGTGTCATTTTAAAGAGGACAAATTACAGAATAAAATGCACACTTTTATTTTTGGTAACAATATTTATTATTAAACTAACACCGCTCAAAGAAAATAAACAGTGTGTTTTTTTAGTTTTGCTATATTTAATTGTCTAAGGATTGTGAAAAAAATACCATTCTTATAAGACAATATTCACGAAACAAAAGCCTTGTTTGTCCTTAAAAAACAATAAATGTATTACATTGGTATGTGACAAAGTTATCGCAGAATAAACAGGTCCATAGCAGAAATGTAAAAATTGCTCTGACCCATAAGGGGTGAATAGGTGTGAGAGGTGAACTGGTTAAGGAGCGGAGTGCCGCGTCCTTAACAACAGATCACTCATTCAGCTGTCAGCGGGGTTCTTCTGACAGCTGAAGTGTAAGCAAAACAGTTCCTGGCAGGTGTCGGTAATTGGTATCAGTGAGAAAAAAAAAAAAATATCGGTACTCGTACTTGCTGTAAAAAATTGGTATTGGTGCATCCTTAACATGGGGAAAAAGTAGATTTGTCTGAAACTAGTCAACCAATGAACCAAGCTGCTGCAGATTTGAGTCATTATAAAGCTCCTTTATAATTCTACAAATCTCTCCTCTATGTTCATGTCTTTTGGTTCCTGTTATGAAAGTGTTTCATCACTTTTTTGTCCCTGCTGTTTATTTTCTCTCACATTGTCCTATAGTAATAAGTTACAGAGAAACATATTAATTTCAATGGCCTTCACTAAATCATGGAAAATGGGATAACGCCTTCTCCAGGACCCAAATGCATTTCTTTATGTTATAATGTCTGAGTAATGCAGACTTATTCTCTCCCTCCTTGCAGGTCTTTGTTCTTCTGCTTGCACATCCTTCCTGTCTTGCTGTTCATGGTTTTACCTCAAAGAAAAAGATCTCTGTCTGTAAAAGAAACTTCTGCGGAGACACCTTGTGACCGTAACTACAACCACCTGAAGAAGGAAAAGTAGTGAGCATTTTCTTCACACCAGACCCAAGATAAAAAGTCCAGAATGTTATACAAATAGGAGAGTCACCTTACTTTAGATTGCCATACATGCGTACATTTTTTTGTTCAGCCTGCAGGCAGAACAAAAAGAATCTTACAGATTTCCATCTGTGCCAAACAGCACAGATGAACAAATCTTCCCTGATAGCAATTGTATTTGGGTGCAGTCTCTGTTTGGCTGAAACTTTTCACACAACTAAAGCAAAAGTGGATTGAACAATCCACTTTTGTCTACCTAGGTGGTGTTCACAGGGTCACCTACAGTTTGAATTTCTGCTGATTCAGCATGCATTGCCAAAGTTTAAGCTGTTTATGGTAGCCTTTAGTGTGTTAGGTTTTTTTTGGTTGTTTCTGCCAAAATGTATAAACATCCAGGAACTTAATAGTATAAACAGCAATGAGACATCTGACAGGCTACTTTGACAATGAGGCTGATTTACTAAAGGTAAATATACTGTACAATTTGCAAAGTTCAGTTGCTCCAGAGCTTAGTAAATGAGCAGAAGCTCTGCTAACTACCATTATCCAATCATGTGCAAGCTAAAATGCTGTCTTTTTTAATGTTCCAATGTTACATAGTTATTCTGGCTGAAAAAAAGACAAAATTCCATCCATTTCAACAATAGAAAAAAAAGTTATAATCCTATACCCACAGTTGATCCAGAGGAAGGCAAAAAACCCAGCAAAGCATGATCCAATTTGCTCCTTCGGGGGGAAAAATAATTTCCTGATCCCCCGAGAGGCAATCGGATATTCCCTGGATCAACTTTACCTATAAATGTTAGTATCCAGTTATATTCTGTGGATCTAAGAAACAATCCAAGCCTTTTTTGAAGCAATCCACTGAGCTGGCCAGAACCAACTCTTGAGGGAGTCTATTCCACATTTTCACAGCTCTCACTGTGAAGAAACCTTTCCGTGTTTGCAGATTAAATTTCTTTTCCTCCAGACTTAAAGAGTGCCCCCTTGTCCTCTGTGATGACCTCAGGGTGAATAACTCTACACCGAGTTCACTATATGAACCACTGATGTATTTATACATGTTGATCATATCCCCCCTTAATCTCCTCTTCTCAAGAGAGAATAAATTCAGTTCCTCTAATCTTTCCTCATAGCTGAGCTCCTCCATGCCTCTTATCAGTTTAGTTGCCCTTCTCTGTACTTTCTCCAGTTCCCCAATGTTCTTTTTGTGAATTGCTGCCCAAAACTGAACTGCATATTCCAGATGAGGTCTTACTAATGATCTGTACAGGGGTAATATGATATCTCTCTCTCTGGAGTCTATACCTCTTTTAATACAAGAGAGGATTTTGCTCGTTTTAGAAACCGCAGCTTGGCATTGCATGCCATTATTAAGCTTGTGGTCTACCAGAACCCCCAGATCCTTCTCCACCATTGATTCCCCCAGTTGTACTCCCCCTAGTATGTATGATGCATGCATATTCTTAGCCCCCAAGTGCATAACCTTACATTTGTCAACATTAAACCTCATTTGCCACATAGTTGCCCAATTAAACAATATGATTGGGTGTTCTTTTGAAAGTGGAGCTTTACCTCATTTCTAAGCTCTGGTCATTTGCATAGTACACAGTCTATTTGCCTTTAGTAAATCAATCGCAATGTATCCAATTCCCTTGCACCATTTTTATGATTTAAGTAAAGTCTTATGAAGTTAACGTGGCACTTACTGAAGCCACAAAATAGGACAGAAGTTTTATGCATAAGTCAATTCATATTTTCACTGGGCTTTGTAATAAGTTTGTTTCTGACTAAAGGGCCCCAAACCTTGAATATTAAACAGGAAAACAAGAACTATACATAGTTATTGTTCTGTAAATATAGAAATAAGCCAAAAAAACCATTCCCTGAGACAAAGTTTGTAAAAGCATACATTTGCACTATACGGTTAGTGTGTGAATAATGGTGAAAGAAGGAAAAAACTCCATACAGGTATACTGCGTTATAGTGGTTACTTTTCAATAACCTTTGTTAAGAAAATTAAAAATAGTGTTCGACAAATGGGACAAAGTGTACCTAAACCCAGGAGAAAAAAAATTATATATTGCAGTTTATCGGTGTTGTGGCTGCATTCGTTTTCTTAGTTAGGCTAAGTCTGCCCCCCATCCCAGTAATGAAGATTAGGAGATGGGGAGGTGTCTGTAGTCCACATAGACTAGGAAATCAGCCTAGTATGACAACTCTGCTGTTTCATAGATACAGTGCAGTGAGTAATAGTTGTCACTGTAGGATTAATATCGACTGGCATTTTTTTCCCAGGTTACAAAACAAACATTTATTAAGAGTAATAATCTTTTTAATTCAAGAAATTGCCATGAAGAAGGATTATTCAACATGTTACATTTGTAGGATTCATCTGAAGGAATCTGTGTGCCTGGTGTTCATATTACTATGCACCACTTTATGTCTTATGGACATTTCATGACCTCGGCTCTAAAAGATTTGTACTGTAAAACCATTGTGATTCCTCTATTTCTTTTTCTAAAGCTAAGCTGTCATAGACGTAAGAGGTTAGACATGCAGGCATGATCTGACTGGCTAGAGGTTTGTCTGTTGGCCAAGATGCCATAGCATACATGTGAATGGAGTAGTAAGAAAAAAGTATAGATAAACACTTCCAGCAATGGCACATTTTGGGGGACAATAGTAATAGTTGAAAAGTTTTTGCCGCACAAATAAGTCATTGGGGAATTTTCTGCAGGTGCCTACACAGCGGGTAAAATAAGTATTGAACACGTCACCATTTTTCTCAGTAAATATATTTCTAATTAACGTGAACTTTTCACCACATATTGGTAACAACCCACACAATCCATACGTACAAAGAAACCAAAGCAAATACGTTCAGAAATTATGTTATGTGTAATAAAATGGAATGACACAGAGAAAAAGTATTGAACACGCTAACTGAAATGTATTTACTTGCCCTCCTGAGGATTTACCCCCCTTCCTGACCAGGCCATTGTCTTGCTGAAATGTCCACCCTTGTTTTACCTTCATCATCCTGGTAGATTTTTATCAAGAATAAGGGATGCACCAAAATTCCGGCGGCTAAAACGTATTGG